>NW_012117866.1:3251283-3297862 GCF_000951035.1 Colobus angolensis palliatus | reverse complement strand
TGGCGGGATCTCAGCTCGCCGCAAGCTCCACCTCCCGGGTCCACGCCATTCTCCTGCCTCAGCCTCCCAAGTAGCTGGGACTACAGGCGCCCGCCACCACACCCGGCTAATTTTTAGTGTTTTTAGTAGAGACAAGCTTTCACCGTGTTAGCCAGGATGGTCTTGATCTTCTGACCTCGTGATCCGCCTGCCTCAGCCTCCCAAAGTGTTGGGATTACAGGCGTGAGCCACCGCACCAGGTGGTGCATGCCTTTTTACTTGCAAAGTGAGAGCAGAAGAGGTAGTCCTCTAATCTAGGTGGTGTGATCTGAGGGCTCGTGAGGATATTTTCCAGCATATCTTCATCAAGGAGGTTGTCCCATGGCTACAATTATTCCATTCGAATTTTTGTGATGCCCTCTAAGATGAGACCGCTCCTGAGAGCAAGTATTAAATTTATTCCTACATTCAGTCCCAGAATGAATTCGTTCATCCAACAGATAGATAGATATTCATTGAACAATTCAGAAGTATCTTTGGCATGGAGGAAAAAAAACAGACGAGTCCAACTTTTAAACAGTGCATAGTTTTAGGAGGGAAAACAAGCAATAAAGAGGACATTTTAATAGCTTGAAAATGCTGTAAGTGAACTGACAGGGAAAATGGGAGAAGGACCCATAACCCTGGGACAAATTAAAACTGACCTCTGAGGAAGAGCCAGCTAATTGGAAGCGTGGGAGGTGGAGGGGTTTGGCAGTGTCCTAGGGAGCTTGGACAGCATGTTACAAGGAAGCAACAGGCACCAGGGCATATCTGAGGCATTGAAAGTAGCTGAGCTCATGCGCTAGGGCATTAACCATGTCCCTTCCATGGTGCTCACCAATGCATTGAGCACCCACAGCTCTTTCTGCTGCATCTGCCACTCTCTACTTGAGAACTTGCTGATAGTGTGGAAAATTCCCTATTCTGACTGAGAAGCGGGCTAAAGGTACTGGGAGTTAATGCCCTCGGGAACCGCCCCCAAGTGCCAATAGACAGGAGGTAGTAGATGAGAAATACTGTGGCTTCCCTGTTACTTAAGAAGGAGAACAGACTCCCAGTGGTTCCCAGTGCAGGTGACCCCCAGGTACTCAGAGCATAAAGCATTACCTTAATGTACCCTGGACTCCCTTCCATCCCCTGCCTCACTTCCCTTCTTTCTTATTCTCCATCTTAGGATCATGTAAACCCAGACTGTGCCAAGCTCTGAGGTTAAGAGCACAGTCCTGGCTGGGCGTGGTGGCTCATGCCTGTAATCCCAACACTTTGGGAGGCTGAGGTGGGCGGATCACAAGGTCAGGAGATCAAGACCAGCCTGACCAACGTGGTGAAACCCCATATCTACTAAAAATACAAAAATCAGCTTGGCATGGTGGCGCACACCTTTAATCCCAGCTACTCAGGAGGCTGAGGCAGGCAAACTGCTTGAACCTGGGAGGCAGAGGTTGCAGTGAGCCGGTATCATGCCACTGCACTCCAGCCTGGACAACAGAGCAAGACTCCATCAACAAAAAAAAAAAAAGCACACTCCTCCAAATTGCCAAGTATGTTCAAGACATCTCCCCAACCACAAGTTAAGGGTTTCTCAAAACCACCCTCAGGTTTTGCAATTTGCTAAAAATGCCCCCAGGATTCACTGCAGGCTGTTATGCTAAGGCTCATGTCTATTACAGGGATATGATCTGAATCTGAACCAGCCTAAAGAGGAGTTCACAGGGTGGAGTCTGGGGAAGTTCCCAGTGTGAAGCTTCCATTGTTTTCAGGATGCATTTCCACACATGGTAGCATGCACGAAATATCACCAATGTGGAAAGTCACCTGAGCTCAGTGTCCAGAGTTTTTACTGAGGCTTCATGCCGTAGGCATGATTAATCGAGCTATGACCCATGTGGTTAAAATCAGTCTCTGCCTGCCCCCTTCCCACCTCTCTGGAGATTGGGCTCATACCAGTTGGCCTGGAGGGGCTCTACCAGGTGTCTCCTAACTAGCAAAAACTAACAGGCATGGTCCTAGGGGCACCATGAATAACAAAGACATCTACCACTCAGGACATCCCAAGTTTAGAGATTGCCTCCCAGGGATAGGGACAATAGACCTCTCTTTGAGTGAGACCAGATTTCTTACTGCACAGACTCCCTCAGCATGTGTCTGGGGAACCTGAGGTACTGGCTCATTGGGGGAACATGTGGTCATCTGGGGGTGAATGCCAAGAGCCTCACATCGGGAGGTGAGCTTGTCAAGTCATGTATGGCTTTGAGAACTGTGTTCCCAAGAGCCTGAACTTTGTAGAACAGGGATCCATGCCATGCACAAAGGTACTGGCTTCCATGGGAAGAACCAATTTGTAGAGACTCAGGAGGCAGGGAGATGGGTAAGAAGATATTTGCAATAATTGCAATAACTTCAGTAGAAAAGCTTAGCAACTTAGATGAGGATGAATGAGTGGCTCAGGGCATAAAGGAAAATGGAAAGTCTGCCCCAAAGGATGAGGGCAGTAAAGGTTCCAAGCAGCTGGATGGACAGGGTATGGCTGACTCGTATCATGAAAGGAACCAAGAAAGTAGGTGCCTTAAATATTGTTGGGCAAGACTCACAGGTATGCTTTTGTCCCTATTGTATTGACAAGAAAACTGAGGCAGAGAAAGGCTACACAATTTGCCAAGCTCACAGGACATTTCACAACAAGGCATTCTGATGCATCAGCCTGTGCTTTTAACCATTGCTGCTGGATCAAAGGTATAGAGGCAACAGGTTTAGCCCTGCTTTGATATGAGGAAGGATTTTCTCCCAATTTGACATGTTTGCAGGAATGCAAAAATATGTCTTATGAAGGTGCTGGAGATGTGCAGGTAGTGGCTTGGTCAGATATTGCAGGCATAGAAATTGGGGCCTCTTTCAATTTTCTGATTCCTTAGCTCCGTTCCTGATATTTACCAGGTGCTACCCTTGGCAAGGGCTAATGCTCGTGTGTGCGATAATGGTGTTGGGCATTGATTCTAGGATTCCTGGAATCAAAGAAACGATTCCATGGTTCTACTTACTCATAACACTGATGTTTTCGGGGGCTTGGACTGAATGATATACCATCAGATAAAATTACCTTCTCCAGTTTTTCCTAGCCGGGGAACTTTCTATGAGAGATGAGCTTGCTTTGTAATTGCTAGAGTCTTTTCTAATTGTATTAGAAATGCTTTATAAGATAAAAAATAATAATTTGGGGGATCTCAGACTATTTCCAGAGGTCAGAGTTTTGCTGACAATTTCAGTTCGTTTTAATAAACATTGATGAACATCAGCTATGTTCTAGGTCCTTGCTGCACTGTGGGGAGGAGGAGATAAATTAGACCAGGGGCTGGCAGATTCTTTCTCTAAAGGGCCAGATGACAAGTGTTTGGGCTTTCCTGGGACAGAGTTGTCTCTGTTGCAACTACTCAGTGTGACGATGTAGCATGATTGTGGTGATGTGTCTCAAGTGTCCCCAATCCTAGGGCCTCGGACCCCTCCTGGTCCATGGCCTGTTAGGAACCAGGCTGCACAGCAAAAGGTGAGTGCTGGGTGAGCAAGCAAAGCTTATTCTGTATTTACAGCTACTCACCATGGCTCACATCACCACCTGAGCTCCGCCTCCTGTCAGATCAGTGGCAACATTAGATTCTCATAGGAGTGCGAACAAACCCTGTTGTGAACTGCACATGTGAGGGATCTAGATTGCAGGCTCCTTATGAGCATCTAATGCCTGATGATCTGTCACTGTCTGCCATCACCCCCAGATGGAACTGTCTAGTTGCAGGAAAACAAGCTCAGGGCTCACACTCATTCTACGTCATGGTCAGTTTTATAATTATTTCATTATATATTACAATGTAATAATAATAGAAATAAAGTGCACAGTAAATGTAATGCTCTTGAATCATCCAGAAACCATCCCCCTTCTCCTCATCCAGTCCATGGAAAAAACATATATATTCCACAAAACCAGATCCTGGTGCCAAATATGTTGGGGACTGCTGATGTCGCTGACATAGCGTGAAAGCAGCCATAGACAGTCTGGCAATGAATGGGCATGGCTACATCCCAATGAAACTTTGTTTTTGGACACTGATGTTTGATTTTCGTATGATTATCAGGTGTTACAAAATATTATTTTTTTTCAACCGTTTGAAAATTAAAAGTCACCGTGAGGTTGCAGGCTGTACAAAAGCAAATGTCAGAGTGGATTCATTTCCCAATGAGCTTAGCTTGACAGACTTTGAATGAGACACACAGACCCTGATTTTAAGGAACTGATAGACTATTCTAGAGCAGTGAACAGATGGGAAATCATGTCAACACACCTTACTGAGAGCAGTAGTCATGGGACAGGGAATCACAGGGTGGGCTCTTCATGAACTTTGCTTCTTGGAGATGTTAAAGGCTCTTTAGGTTTAATTCTTTAGAAAGTGTACTGCTTACATACTTGGTGAGTAAAATGGAGATGAAAGCAAGAATCGAGGTTTGTAAAATCTGTGCTTGTTGTAAAAAGACTTTTGTTTTATTTTAGTTCCCATGGTGGTGAATTTTTAGCAGTAGGTCAAAAACATATTTGGTTACTGAGATAAATATCTGTACAGGCGAATGGAATAGAGATAGACCTTAAGAAAACCACAGCTTTCTTTTTTTCTTTTATGGAATTCTGTTCCTTAGTAGCAGAGCACAGATTGTCTTTGCTGGGGGACGTTTGTACTTAGTTTTATTGGTTGCTTTTTGGTTACACATGTGGTTTGTTTATATTGAAATATTGTGCCAGAATCATCTGCCCTCCTGATACAGACCCATGGGAGACATAAGACCAAATTTGGCTTCAAGAACCAGGGGAACAGGCTTAACAAAGGCAGTGTCAGCTCTCGCCCTGGGGCTGGATGACTTGAAGTTGAGAGTAAGGACAGAGAAGGATCTGCGGCTGAAGCTCATATTCACAACCATGAATTTGGTGCCTTTCAGGATCAGTGCCAAGGGATTTAGCTGGCTGGAGGGCTACAGCCGTGTCAGTTCTAGTCACTAAATCCCTCACCTGTGGCATCATGCTTGCTACTCAGTACAATGTTAACAGGAAAAAAAAGTCAATGGCTTCCTATCTGCAGCCCCATGTCATGCTGTGTCATGCTGTGTCATGCTGTCTCCTTCTTCACTCATGCACTGGACATTTATCGAATACCTACTGTGTGCTGAAAGCTGTTATGGACTCTGGACCATAGAGTGAAAAGACAGACACATCCCGTGCCCACATGAAACTCCATTCTAGTGTGAGACAGACAAAAAAACGCAATGAGCCAATTAAAGTACAATGGTTAGTAAGGAGAACAAGGGAGGAAAATTGAGCCAGATAAGGGGAACTAGGGTTTGGGGGGGTGTTTATTTTCCAACAAGTAAGGTAAAAAGGTCATGCGTATTTGTACACATGAGCAGAAACCTGGAGGAAGTAAGGCAGAGATTGTAGGTATGTGGGGAAGTATTTTCAAGGTGGAGCCTACAGGATCTGCTGAAAGATTGAAATTGTGAGGAGAGAGGTCCAGGATGACTCCAAGGATGGAGGCACCAGTTCACTTACTGCAGTAGATAACAAGAATCCACTATCTGGTTACTAGGCTCTCAGTCCAGGAGAGCATTCAATCTAGGAGAGCATCCAAGCAAAATGACAGTGGGTTCATGTAGACCTGTTCCAATAGCTACAGGTTGAGCCCTATTTCTTCTTTCACCCCAAAATGACCAAATCTAAAACAACTGCAATGAAGAGATGAGCAGATGATAAAAGCAAGAACAAAAGAAACATCTTAGTGTGAGTGAGAGTATAATAATACTGAATTATACTCAGTGTTCGAAGTAAGCATGACGGCTGGGCACAGTGGCTCATGCCTTTAATCCCATCATTTTGGGAGGCCGAGGCGGGTGGATCACTTGAGACCAGGAATTTGAGACCAGCCTGTCCACCATGGTGAAACTCTGTCTCTACTAAAAGTACAAAAATTAGCCGAGTGTGGTTGTGCGTGCCTGTAGTCTCAGCTACTCGGGAGGCTGAGGCAGGAGGATCGCTTATCGCTTGAACCCGGGAGACAGAGGTTGCAGTCAGCAGAGATCGTGTCTCTGCTCTCCAACCTGGGTGACAGAGCAAGAGTCTGTTTCAAAAATAAAAATAAATAAATAAATAAATTTAATTAAATAAGTATACACAAAGATTGGTTTGGTCCAGGTTGACAGAGGACTGGTTATGCTCACATGATTTTTTGGACCCTGTAGAATTGATGATATTGACTTTGCTGTGGTGAGATTCTATCCTTGTGTGAGGCGTGCTGTGAAGAAGAGCTCTGTGAAACTCCTCAACCTTGCCATGGTGAGGATACTTGAGTACCTTCTATTGTTAGAGTGTAATATTTCTTAACTTCAGAAGAAAATCTTTTTAGATTTTATATTGGGAACAATTGTTCTTCCAGGTTCCTTGCATGCTTTTAAATTATGTGAATACTTGCATTGTAGGAATTGATCAAATTCTTCTTTTCCTGTTAGAGATTAGGAAGCTGAAATCCAAATTTGTGGCCTACATTCAGTGGGTGTTGAGGACTCACTAGAGTGTAGTTTGGTATCAAACTCTTTATAGATTCCACTTGATGTCCTCATTCCCTCTTATTTCTTCTTGCCAACTTCCAGTTTAGGTTATTTTGCTATTTCTTATGAATATGTATATCATGTCGAATCATTCCTAAAAACAAAAATCAGAAACTAAACGTACATGGGAGGCCAGGTGCAGTGGCTCACACCTGTAATCTCAGCACTTTGGGAGCACGAGGTGGGAGGATCGCCTGAAGCCAGGTGTTGGTGACCAACCTGGGCAACATAGCAAGACCCTACCTATACAAAAATATTTCAAAAATTAGTGAGGAAAAAAAATTGGCCAGGCATGGTGGTGCATGCTGGTAGTCCTAACTACTCAGGAGGCTGAGGTGGAGGATTGCTTGAGCCCAGGAGATGTAGGTATCACTGAGCTGTGATTGTACCACTACATGGTAGCCTGGGTGATACAGTGAGACTCTGTCAAAAAACAAAAACAAAACGAAACAGAAAACCAAGTAAATACAAAATAAATGCACATCAGGCCAGTGCCAACGACTTCCTTGTTTTCTTTACCCGCAATCTAAAATGAATGTTCCCTGGGAGTACACCTTAGGGAGACAGGACCCCTGATGTCTTTGATCACTAATTGTGGTTGAAACTTTAGGAAAGTAAATGAAATGTCAGCTAAACTACTAGGCAGACAGGAGTTTATTCCACATGGGTAGGAAGGCAGCAATCTGTCTAGTTTTGTACGAGCAATTTCCCACTCCAAAATGTTTTATTATTGTGTGACTTTGTGGAAGCCAGTGGAGAGATCTCAACTTGGGAAATCGTTTCTTGATTTCACATCATTTTAAGTTTTAAATGAGGTCTGTCTCTCAGACAAACCCCTGTTATAAATCAGGTAAAACTATGAAATTGAAGACACTTGGCTACCCATTGCTGAGAACATAGCTTTGAAAAAGGATGTCTCTTTAATTTTCCCCAAGTAGTCTTTTTTTTTTTCTATCTATGAGGCAACAGTTTTGTTACTTTGCCAATATCTAGTTAATTTTATTTAACATTTTTCTCCCCAATTCTTCAAGGCCTTAACATATTCAGTTCTCCTTTCAGTGCGTATGGGAGTATTGAACAGTTCTGGGAGGCGATTTGCATTGGTGTTAAGGACGAGGGCATGGGAAGGCCATCTGCTTTTGATCAGGGTGTGTGTTTTGTGGTTTGGGAGGTAAAGGGCCACAGTGGAGCCATCTCCGAGGTCCTAGCATGGGCTGGGCTGGAGCCCTGCTTTCTGTGGCTTGGCCGCCCTCAGCGGCACCAGAGTTCCCAGGGTATTAGGGGATCATACAGGGGGCTGTGTACCCACACATGCCATTGCCTCCCAGGCATCGCTCCCGTCCGGAGACACTGTGTGCTTTCTTTCAGGTGTCAGTGCAGATCAAAGCCATCCAAAGAACATTTGCATGAGAATCTGTAGAATGATTAATTAGCAATGGGCATTAGTAATTTTTCTTTCAAGGCTTTGAAATGTCTTTCATTGATAAACTAGTTCTGTTGAGCCCCGACTCCTTTTCAAAATGTTTTTCACCCAGTACTCCCTCTGTGACTACAAATTGGATTTTTTTTCCCCCTGTCTACACCTCTCCTTTGACTTTGATTCAGCAGTGTGGTCAAAAGGACAGCCTCCTGTGGGCGATAATTCATTCTCATCAGCCCCTGTATCTTTTTTTTTTGAGATAGAGTCTCACTCACTCTGTCGCCTGGGCTGGAGTGCAGTGGCGCTATCTCAGCTCACTGCAACCACCGCCTCCGGGGCTCAAAAGATTCTCCTGCCTCAGCCTCCTGAGTAGCTGGGATTACAGGCATCCACCACCATTGCCAGCTCATTTTTGTATTTCTAGTAGAGATGAGATTTCACCATGTTGGCCAGGCTAGTGTCGAACTCTTGACTTCAAGTGATCCACCCACCTTGGCCTAGCCTGTTTATCTTTTTCAGATGATATTTTATAGTAGGATATCTTCAACCCTCTCTCTTTTTTTGCTGTCCTCTTGAAATGCCTACAGTTGTTCTATTTAACCCATCTTCTGGCTCTGATTTCTGACCATACTGTTCTCATTTACAAATACATATGATTTGACATGTTCAGATTCTGCTCCTGATTATCCAAGAAGGCTTCAGGATGTCCTCAGAAACAGAAAATGGGAAATGCACCAGCAGATGTGTTTATCAGCACATTCCAAAGCAATGGTTTAGCAAGGCTGTTCTGCAGCTGCCTGGAAATGCCAGGAGGGACCCAGGAGAACTGGAACCGCCAGAAAAAGTTGAAGTCTCCAGAGGATTACACTACTTATGGGTCCCCCAGGAAACTATCATAAGCAGTAGACACAAGTAACACTGGGCAAGTCATTGCCAAATATGAAGCCTGTCACTTCTACAGGATTTAGGTGTGTGAGATGCAAGCTTATGTAGTTTTTAAAAAAAGAAAATAGGTTAATTTTGCAAATTTTATAATTTGCGTGTGAACACATTGCCTGAGTCTCTTCCAGTGCCATGGAAGGGGCTCCTACAAGTGAGGGGCCACCTTGAACTTGATTGGCTTCCTGGGAAATTCACTGCAACCCCCAGATTGGGGCTCAGCAGGCTGTTACACCCAGAAGGTGTAGCTCAGAAGTGGATGGGACTTTTTGGAGCACCATTTTGTGCAGGCAAAATTTGAGATGACCGTTACCATTGTTGAGAAATTTTAAATTGGGGAACTTGGACATGTTAAGACTCAGGTTGATGGAATTTTATTATTGTATTCATTCACTGAGTGCCTACTGCTTGTGCAAAGTATTCTTGGGGATACTGATAGAGACAAAGACAAAAGTCTTGTCCTCATGGATATGAGAGGATCATAAGGCGTATGGCAACAAATAAAGCGGAGAAGGAGATGGGAATGGGAATGGTAGGTCCTACCTCTGTGGACCATGTTGATAAGATGGCTCATCGGTGAATCCCTGGGGATGATGGTGGGCTGGCCATGATGAGACATGTCTTCAAGTTCTAGCTTTGTCACTATCAAGATAGAGTGCCCTAGAGATAGTCACATATGTCAACTCCCTGGGTTATAAAATCCTCAGCAGTAAAATTGGGACTCTTCTGGCTCTTACTTGGGGTTAATAAACCCTGACATTTTGTTTTCTCTCAACGCTTCCATCCATACCTGTCTCTCACCATCAAAGAGATGTAGACAATAGATTTGACTTTATATTTTGTGAAACATCTTGGAGGTCAGGACCGGCCCTTTTGTCTGGGCACTAAAGGAATTTGGGTGTCGTTCCTGGGGGAGCAATAGACGCGGGTAGTGAAGCGTGTGTCTAGTGGATTTTCACTTCTTAACACCTTTCTGTATTGGAACCATTTTAATGGAGGCTGATAAAGGAGGTGCTGACTGGGGAGACTGTCTGTCCATTTATTGGTCCTTTATATCAAAGAAAAGGTGTCTAAGTGGCTATTCTCTCTTGGATTCAGTTTTTCTTTACTAAACAGCTAGAGTGCACCTGATGCTGGTAGTGTTCTTTAACATCCCACAGGACTAATCTTTGCATTTAGTGAACAAAGACATCAACAAAATTATAGGAAAATAGAAAGTATATATGTCAAAACTGGCTATTTAATAGCATATCTGGACATTTGGAGATTCATGAAAGCATTGTTAAAATAATATTGTTACTTGATAATAAGTGTAATTTCTATGATATTACTTTTATGAACAATAGTCCAAATATAAAGAACTAAAAATTAACACAAACAATTTTTAACTCCTCAACTTAGATACAGCAATTTTTAAATTAATATCATTATTTTAGACTAGATTTATGGCAAATAGTTATTAGTTTGAATGTTTATTGCATTTTTATGGCATTTACCTGATCCAGTTAAATTTGTTTGCTCAGTCACACAATAATTTCCATGTAATTGTTCTTTTTTTTTTTTTTTTTTTTGAGACGGAGTTTTGCCTTGTCCCCCAGGCTGGAGTACAGTGGTGCAACCCTGCCTCCCAGGATCAAGTGATTTTCCTGCCTCAGCCTCCCGAGTAGCTGGGAAGCTGGGATTACAAGTGCCCACCACCATGCCCAGCTAATTTTTGTATTTTCAGTAAAGATGGGGTTTCACCATGTTGACCAGGCTTGTCTCGAACTCCTGACTTGAGGTGATCCACCTGCCTCAGCCTCCCGAGTAGCTGGGAAGCTGGGATTACAAGCACCCACCACCATGCCCGGCTAATTTTTGTATTTTTAGTAAAGACGGGGTTTCACCATGTTGACCAGGTTTGTCTCAAACTCCTGACTTCAGGTGATCCACCTGCCTCAGCCTCCCAAAGTGCTGGGATTACAGGTGTGAGCAACTACGCCCGGCTAATTGTTCTATTTTAATATATTATATTGGTCTACTTTGGAGGCATATAATTTTTTTTCCACTATGAAGATTAGTTCATCCTGGAAGCATTATTTTAATTGTTTTGTCTATCAATTTATAATATTTGTACAGTTGATCAATTTATGACATTTATACAGTTTATCAATTTATGACATTTATCAATTTATAACACATATGCCATTTAATAAACTCGCTGGATTTCAAATGCTTTGTGGAGATGGGAAGTTCTGATGATATTATTTGCCCCTAATGAGATGCCCAAGCATGTCAGGATGTTGAAATGAGAAATTATTAAAAGGTATAGGTTTAAGATGCTTTTTTGGCTCAAAAGAGTATAATGAGGGAATTTGGGTTATGTAACGATTCATTTCCTCCTCTGTCATTCACCCTAATGAAGTCTCAGGTCTTTTCTTAAGGAGATTGAACATAGGAACTGCGCTTGCTTACTGCTTGTAGCTAAGAGGAAAAATGTCTCTAAAGTAGCTACTAAGCTGACAATATACTCAACTCACTCAAAAGCTAAGAGTTCACTTTTTTTTTTTTACATCAAGATTCCAGAATTACCACAGAAATACGCTTCAAAGCAGTGTGGATTTGTGGGAATTGTTTGAAACCTCTCAAGTTATTTTCAAGTGTTAGTGCGACTTGCTATATATTTTGCTTGCTTTTTTCTGTCATCCTTTGAATTGAGGTGACAGTGAATTGCTTCTCTCCTAGCTTACTTGAGTTAGCCCTTTCTTAGAATTTCCATCTGGATTGTGTTATTGGGAAATCAGTATTGTGGAGATGAGGGTTCTGAGTCATAACCAGAAAGACTTGTTCTGAATACCTTTCCCCATGGTGGTGATGGTTTTGTGCTTATTTACTTATAAGCTTGTACCTTATATCACTGGTTCTCAACCCAGGAACAGTTCTTGTCCCTGGGGGACATTTGGCAATGTTTTGACACATTTTGGGCTTTCACACCTGAGGATGGAAGTACTACTAGTATCGTGTGGGTAGAGGTCAAGGAAGTTGCTAATATCCTCCAATGCACAGAACTGCCCCCCACAACAAAGGCTTATGGATAAGTCCTGCATATCAGTAGCGTGGAGACTGAGACACCCTGCCTATGCAAGGTGAATAGTACATTTCTGCCTTTGATGGTGGAACAAAGCGTTCTATGCTCATGACAAATTGTTCCCTAGACAAGGATCGAACCCTCCACCTCGATCTCATTGGTAGCATGCAAATGCCCTGTGAAATCTTCTTTTTTTTTTTTTTCTTTGAGACAGGGTCGCACTCCATAGCCCAGGGTGGAGTGCAGTGGTACGATCTCGGCTCACTACAACCTCCACCTCCTGGGTTCAAGCAATCCTCCTGCTTCAGCCTCCCAAGTAGGTGGGATTACAGGTGTGCACCACCACGCCCAGCTAATTTTTGTATTTTCAATAGAGGTGGGGTTTCATCATGTTGGCCAAGCTGGTCTTGAACTCCTGACCTCAAAGCGATCCACCCGCCTCAGTCTCCCAAAGTGCTGGGGTTACAGACGTGAGCCACCATGCCTGGCCAGAAATCTTCTTTTGAAATAGGATTTTATTCTCAAGGCTTCCACCTTTTGGTGGGGAAGGGGGGTTAGCCTTTACTTATAATTGTAATCTACAAAAGATATGAAGCTTTCTATTGTAGCCATGAAAAGATGAAAAATGAGTGCTAGCGTTCACATTTATTTTCATGCTGAGAAATACAGTATCACTTCAATGTAGCAATTCTCAAAGGACTTTAAAGGCCTAGCCATGGTTTCCAAAATCAGTAGGCCCACAAAATCCTACTTTATCTGCCTACTACAGGTGGTGGCTACTACAGGTGATGGCATGCCTATTACAGGTGGTGGCACACACAGGTAGTCCCAGCTCCTCAGGAGGCTGAGATGGGAGAATCACTTGAGCCTGGCAGGTCAAGGCTGCAGTGAGCTGAGATCGTGCCACTGAACTCCAGCCTGAGTGACAGGAGTAAAACCATGTCTCAAATAAAGATGTCTTCCTTGACTGTCCTATGTTTATTGCCCTGTTGCTAGACTCACCATCTTTCCTTTCGCTCTTTATTATTAACCTAAAAGAATAAAACTGGCCCAGCACGGTGGCTCACGCCTGTAATCCCACCACTTTGGGAGGCTGAGGGAGGTGGATCACCTGAGGTCAGGAGTTCAATACCAGCCTGGCCAACATGGTGAAACTGTGTCTCTACAAAAATAAAAAAAATTACCTGGACATGATGACAGGTGCCTGTAATCCCAGCTACTCAGGAGGCTGAGGTGAGGTGGGAGAACTGCTTGAGCCTGGGAGGCAGAGGTTTCAGTGAGCTGAGATCGCACTACTGCACTCCAGCCTGGGCGACAGAGTGAGACTCCGTCTCAACAACAACAAAAAAGAATAAAACTATGGTAGACACCTTGTGTCATATTGCTCAACTTTTCTCCCCTAGGCAAAATTTCTCATAAGGGTAAATGCTTAGATATACTTAGATATATATTCTTATCTCGTTTGGAAAAATAAATTTTGGGGAGTTTGAAAACAAGCTATCATCCTTCCAGAATCAGATGGAAGGATCTTTCTGGGAATCCACTATGTAGAGAAACTCACATTGTTCATTTGCTGTGCAAGGGGTAGACTGGTTTGGTAGATTTGCCAATATCGGGTGGTATGTGTGAGCACATGGCTTTGGGATCAAGGCTGTCGACAAAGCTGAAATTTTGTTACAGACATTTCTCATAAAGTGTCATAGCCACCAGTCTTCTTATCTACCAAGATTATTTCGCCCTGAAGGATTCAGTGGAATTTTAGTCATGGAGTTTCCAATCTTCTTAGACAAGTTTATTACTAAGGAATTCATCTGTATATAACACTCCCCACCCCACCCCACCCCCTGAAAATCTTCTTGTATCAAAGGAAAGACATGAAAAACTGTATTGGGTGGACCCAGTTGTGTGGACTCAGACAGGGTTTGAGCTCACATTTCTTCACTTAGAAGTGAAAGTTGGGCTTCAAAATATATTGAAACAGGACAGGTGCGGTGGCTTGCACCTTTAATAACAGTACTTTGGGAGTTGGAGGCAGGCAGATTGCTTGAGCCCAGGAGTTTGAGATCAGCTGTGCAATGTGGTGAACCCTCATCTCTACCACAAGTACAAAAAAAATTAGCCGGGCATGGTGGCCTGCACCTGTAGTCTCAGTTCCTCAAAAGCTGAGGTGGGCGAATCGCTTGAGCCTGGGAAGTTGAGGCTGCAGTGAGCCAAGATAGCACCACTGAACTCCAGCATGGGCGACAGGAGTGAAACCCTGTCTCGAAACAAAACTAAACTAAACTAAAATAAATGGAAACAACAGCAACAACAACAAAGCTTAAAGAGAACACATTCGAAAGAGTGGAGAAAAATGAAGAGGGGAAGTAATAGTAAAAACACAAAGTCCAGACAGGTAAATCTACTGCTATGTAGGATGTTTACTGAAATTAGGTTGACTGAAAGGTGCATGTGTTTTGAGCATGGGGTCTGAGGGGCCACATGAGAAATATTTCTTCAGAAAGGTGAAGTTGAGAATCTTTGTCAATTCACATTCTGCCGACACCTGCAGAAAACTCTTTGCTTCCTCTTTCTGCTGAGACATGGCCATTTCCCCTCCTGCTGGACAACACAATGCCTGGACTCCCTTCATCGATGTTGCACTCAGCTCCCAGCTTCACCTCTGCCTCAGTGCTTCTCCCTGGAGGAACTTTGAGCTGCCTATTGAGGGGCATGTGTTTGCAGCTGAGTTCTTTTACAGTGAAAGCATTGCATTTTGAAATTACACATGGGAAACCCATCTAATATAATGTTAAGGTTTGTAAACCAATAAGTATTGGAGACAGGTCTTAATCAATGTAGAGGTTTATTTTGCCAAAGTTAAGGACCGTGGCCTATGACATGGCCTCAGGTGATCCTGAGAACATGTGCCCAAGGTGGCTGGGTTGCAGCTTCTCAATACATTTTAGGGAAAAAAGTTACAAGCAAAGATGTAAATGAATACATGGAAGATATACATTGGTTCAGCCTGAAAGGGCAGAACATTTCGAAGCAGAGGGCTTCCAGGTCATAGGTGGGTTCAAAGATTTCCTGATGGGCAATTGGTTGAAAGAGTTAAGCTCTGCCTGAAATGTTGAAGTCAGCAGAAAGAAATGCTTGAATTAAGGTAAGGACAGTGGGGTTAAAGAAGCCGAAGTTCTTGTCATGTAGGTGAAGCCTCCAGGTAGCTGGCTTCAGAGAGAATAGATGGTAAATACCTTTTATTGGACCTTAAAAGGTGTCAGATTCTCTGGAAAAGAACTAATAAGGGAAGGAGATTCTCTACAGAATGCAAATTTTCCCCACAAGAGATGGCTTTAGGCAAGGCTATTCCAGAATATGTCAAAGAAATATATTTTGAGGTAAAATACTTTTATTTTTTTCAAGGCCTGCTATCTGTCATGTGATACCATACTAGGGTCAGGCTGGAGTTGCGTATCTTATTGCTACAAAGAGTCTGTTTTGTCAGTCTTAAGATCCTCATGCTAATATGAATTCTGCTCAGTTGTGCTTAAACTCCAAAGGAAGGAGGCATGTCTGTCCCCTCTTTCCTGTCATGACTTGAGCTAATTTTTCAGGTTTATCTGGGACCCCTTGGCTAAGGTGGGGTCCACTGAGCTGGTGGAGGCTTTGAACTTTATTATTATTTTTACTTTACAAGCTGAATGGTCCTCCGCATAACGGTATTTTCATCAAGCTAAATCTTAAACACAAGTATGTCCATCAAAAGAGTCAAACTCTGTAAAATATTTGAAGAGATTTATTCTGAGTCAAGTATGAGTGACCATGGCCCATGACACAGCCCTCAGGAGGTCCTGAGAATATGTGCCTAAGGTGGTCGGGGTGCAGCTTGATTTTATACATTTTAGGGAGGCATGAGATATCAATCAAATACATTTAAGAAATACATTGGTTTGGTTCAGAAAGGCGGAACAACTCGAATCGGAGGCGGGGTTGGGGGGTGGGTGGTGGCACTTCTAGGCTATAGGTAAATTTAAACATTTTCTGATTGACAATTGGTTGAGTTTTTGTCTAAAGACCTGGAATCAATGGAAAGGAAATGTTCAGGTTAAGATAAAAGATTGAGGAGACCAAAGTTCTTCTGAAGTCTCACAGTGGCTGCTGTTAGAAACAATAGATGACAAATGTTTCCTATTCAGACCCTTTAAAAGGTGGTAGACTGGAAGGAAAAGGTCTAGCTATGTTAATAGGGATTCTTTACAGACATGTATTTTCCCTCACAAAGGATGGCTTGCAGGGCCATTTCAAAATGTAACAAAAAACGTATTTTGGGGGTAAAATATTTTGATTTTCTTCCTTGTCTCGTAATGTTATGCCAGAGTCAGGTTGGAAAATAAGTCACGATATATAGAGTTAAATAAAGCCCATCTAATGAGAACTTATGGTTTGTAGGGCATGACTCCCTAGAGCCCTTAGGTAGGAATTTGGACAACATGAAAGAATCAGAGCTTAGTCCTCAAATAGAATGGAACAATAGCTTAACACAAAATGAAAGGGCCCAATTTATTAATGCAACACATGATTTGTACTGAAAATTTTAGTCACCAGTATCTTTAAATGATACATTATTTTGTTAAATTGACGTTTAAGAAGGGCAGATGATTCTGAGTTGCAAACACTTCTATTTTATTCAATAAAGACCTTCTCTATATGCATTATTAGGAGTTCATTTGAGTGCCAATTCTTGCATTGGTATGTCTCTAAGTTTTTAATTTTTCAAATGGTCATTTTCCTCTAGGTCATCAACACCCAGAAAAAAATGTGTTTCAATTGTCTCATAAAGCTTAAGATAATGTAATTGCTGTCTAACATTTTCTAGAATTATTGCTTTTGAATGGTTATGTTGCATGAGAAATTATTATTCAAAAATTAACACGAAAGAGGAGACATTGAAAGTTCTTTATAAAGTTTCCCATTTTTATGTGTTCAGGATCTATTCTCAGACTTCATGTAATTCAGCCTGCATCAGGATCACCTGGGGTGCCTATGGATGCATTTTTCTGGCTGCGACTTCACACCTACTCAATCCTAATCTTGGTGGAGTGTGGGAGAGAGGAGGACCAAACCCACACTTTAAGAGACACCGATCCACATGCTTAGTCCATTGAATGGAATAGACATGTTTGACAATATCAATCTATTCAAAATGGGATAGTTGAAGATCACTGAATTTTTAACTTACAATCTATTTGGCAGGAAAAGTCAGTACATTTTAAATCATTGTTCAATATAAATTACATATATATATACTGGTGAATTTAGAAACTTCTTCTTTTTTGCCTAATAGCATTCTTGAAATATAATTCACATGCTGTACAATTTAGTCGTTTAAACAGTTCATTGGTTTTTCATGTATTTGTAGTCTTGCAATTATCAGCAGAATTGTAGAATATTTTTATCACTACCCCCAGAAAAATCCCATAGCCATTGGCAGTCACTCCCATTTCCCTCCAATTCCTTCAGTCCTACATATCCACTAATGTATTTTCTTTCCCTTCATAGATTGACTCATTCTAGACATTTCATATAAATGATGGAATCATACAGCATGTGATCTTTTTATCTGGCTTTTTATTTTACTTAGCATAATATTGTAAAGGCCCATTGATGTTGTAGCATGCTTTAGTATTCCATTTCTTTTCATTGCCAAATAATATTTCCATGTATTCTTTTTCCATTTTATTTATTCTTTCATTCGTCAGTAATTATTTATGAAATTTGTTTCCACTTTTTGGCTATTATGAATAATGCTGTAAGGAACATTTGTGTACAAGTCTTAATGGTATAGATAGAATTGTAAATATGTTGTATTTATTTTATTGTGAGATTTTATACATAAAACTTTCCTAATTTACTCTAGAATTACATTACAATCTTAAAATAAACTCTGTATTTCTTCCTTTGCCCCTATTGCAAACCCCCGACCTAATAAAATAAAATCCCTGACAAAAGGAAAACAAAACAAAAAAAACCGCGCAGAATGGATGCCTATCTAGAACTCTAAGCATTAACCTTAAATCAATTTTCGGGGAATTTTGATGAATGCTTTTTAGAAAAGATGAGCAGACTACCTAAACACCACACAATTTAAAATCATTGCCTTGGAATGACATTTACTTTCATGGGCCGAACTGACAATGGTGTGTATTTAGTACTTGACATAATATTCCCATGGGCTTTAAGAAATCCATGAGGACTTCCAATAAGATAGTCTTTGTATTTGTGTGTGTATGCACACCAGTGTAATTTGCATTTCCATCTCCTGATGCGCAGGTCTTGAATTTGTGTGTGTGTGATATTTGTAATGGAGCAATGGTGACAATTGTTAAAGAAGCTGATTCTCCAATGGGTACTATTTTTCTTTTTAAAATATTGATGGAATATCATCCACTTTGCTGAAGAAAAAAGGGATCACAGAAATAATGGTTTAATGAGAAGATGAATGTGAGGAATGCTATTTGATATCATGTGATACCTCCTTTTCCCGCTTTCTGCACATCTGATTATTCCCTCCTTTACCAAGGGTGAGCTAGATAGTTGGCAATTTATGCCTTTGTTTCTTTGTGCTGTGTGTATGTGCATGCATGTGTGTGTCTGTCTGCATCTGATGATTTTTTTTTTTTTTTGAGACGGAGTCTCGCTGTGTCGCCCAGGCTGGAGTGCAGTGGCATGATTGCGGCTCACTACAGCCTCCGCCTCCTGGGTTCAAGCGATTCTCCTGCCTCAGCCTCCTGAGTAGCTGGGACTACAGGTGCACACCACCACACCTGGCTAATTTTGTATTTTTAGTAGAGATGGGGTTTCACCATGTTGGCTAGGATGGTCTCGATCTCCTGACCTCATGATCCACCCGCTTTGGCCTTCCAAAGTGCTGAGATTACAGGCATGAGCCACTGTGCCTGGCCGCATCTGAGGATTTTTACAATGACTCTTCAGATTCATGAAGTATGTTATTTTTTATTACTTTCTCCCCTGTGATATTCCTTACTCTTCTGGATACTCCATATGTCTGACTGACCTACTTATTTCTTATTTATCATTTCCTACTAATTTTCTCATAATTTTAAAAGGCTTATTCTTCTTGCATATAGGCTGACATGAGGAAGTAAGTATCTGTTCTTAGAGAATGACACAGGGAACCAAGTAAAATTCTGTTTTCTGAGAAAATATTGATATGTAGGTTTTAATTATATTAGAAAACCAACTCTACTTTTGAACTACTGACTTTGGTCATATTCAGTGGTTTGAGTTTTTAGGGAACAATCCCCACACACTGGTTTCTTTCCAGAGTAGAAATTGCATCTATGACTTGTAGAAATAATTAATATTAATCATGTCTTATAAAGCTTTTCTACATAAAGGCTTTCTTTAAATAGAATGAGCTCTTTATTGGCCTTGACTAGCAAATGTCTCCCAATTATAGCAACAGGGTTTCTGTATTGAGAAGAATAAATTTTAAAATTCTATGATTATATTACAACAGAAAAAAAAAAAGAAATGCAATCTTTCTAACACTTTGTTTTTGTACAGGTTCATTTTCTTTATAAAAAGTCTGAGCAAGAAAGGGTCTTGCTTTGTTTTTTCTCTTTAGAGCAACAAGTGAGGCCTCAGCTTATAAGAAAGGAAAAGCTCCCTGTCTCACGGCTCAGTCGAATTGATTCGGTGGGGCCATCAGTGTGGTAGGCAGTGGATTTACATTGGCCTCATAGTCTGTCAAGCGGCAGAAGGGAATTTGCTTGCCACTGTGAAGGTGGTTTTCTGAATCTGTCTCCTCTTCCCGCTTGCCTTCCTCTCCCTCCCCCTTGTTAGGAAGATCATGGAGTGAAGACAAACAGATGCCTGCTGCCAAAATGCGCTACTTAACCTGACCCTCAACCAGGCCCACAAAGGAGGGCTTTGAGATCCCCAGCGAGGCAGCCCCTGCATTTTATCACGCCGTGAAATTTGGAGTGAAAGCCCCATGCCTCTGGCTGTTTAGCCATGAGGGATATGGTGATGATGGTGCCCGGAGGGAATTGGGAAGCCAGCGAGAAAAAACACAAAGTAACAGCAGGGACAAAGGCGGCCTCCCCCCACTGCCCTGCTTTGATTGTTAGGTGGTCTATAAACTCCGAGAAATAGAGGGCCTAGGGCACAAGAGCATTTTGTTGTCACTGGTTCATTTAGTCTTCTGGGTGGGGATGTGGTGGAGGCAGTGATCAGGAAGGAGTCTTTTCTGAGCTGGAGGGGTCACTGATTTTGCTCATTAACAAAGAGCGACAGCAAGTGCATTTCCCAAAGAAAGAGAGAGAAGCTTATCACTTTATGGGAAGGACTTGCCTTATCTGACACATGTGTAATCTCCAAAAATATTTAGTACACTCTATTTCCAACAGAAGATGCCATTCTGATATTTTTGGCTTGCATTCTCTTTGTAATATAGTCTTTGCATGTTAGTCCATCACATTTCCTGTTGAAAATGAGTAAGTTGGATGTGAGTTTCTTGTTTTTCTATAAACGTGAAGACATTTCTATTATATTAAAGAAGCAGAAGAGAAGCATTCTATAAATTATAAACGTGCATTCAGTGACAATAGAAATAAAGCAAGTCTGTTTCTTCTTGGTCAAGTGAGGGTACATTAGCAGCAGCATCTTGGTGAAACAGTTTTCTGAGGATACAGGGTATTTAAGTTACTCTTATGAATTGATACATGTATAACAATCTGAATGAGTTGGGAAGAAACTAATAAAACTTGGAAAACAGTATCTTTTTACTCTTCCTTCTGTGTGTTCTTGTCCAGTTAAACTGTTACATATAGCGGCATTAAATTACATGAAGCTGCCTATTCAAATTTGTGGGATTTGTACACTTTATTTTAAATCTCCAAAATGATTTCATGTGTGAGTGAGATTCTTTTTAAGCTCCCCCCAAGTGGAAGAAAGCAGGCATTAATGGCATCATCTATGTCATAATTATCACATGTCTGTTATAATAAGGATGTTCTTATATAAGTTATGTTCAGGTGCATTAGAATTTCACTTAGGGAATCTTTTTTTTTTTTCCTTTTTATTTGAGACAGAGTCTCACTCTGTTGCCCAGGCTGGAGTGCAGTGGCGCCATCTCAGCTCACTGCAACTTCTGCCTCCCAGGTTCAAGCGATTCTCCTGCCTCAACCTCCTGAGTAGCTGGGATTACAGGCGCAAGTCACCATGCGCGGCTAATTTTTGTATTTTTAGTAGGGATGGGGTTTTATCATGTTGGTCAGGCTGACCTCGCACTCCTGACCTCGTGATCCGCCCACCTCAGCCTCCCAAAGTGCTGGGATTACAGTTGTGAGCCACCGGGCCCGGCTAGCACTTAGAGAATCTTATCATTTGATAAAGCAGACCTTTGAGTGCTGTCTTTTTGGGGTAATTACATTACTAGTTTTACCAATGGTATGCATGCTTTTGGAAAAGAAAGGAAAGCTAGGTTCTTTCTCTCTGATAAAGGAAACGTACATTTCTTCAATAAGAGTCATTTTCTTTTCTTTGTTCTACTGGTCTACATAAAGCCTGCTATACTTCTAAAATATATCCAGCAGTCGCTGTAAGCATTGCTAAGATCCAAGCTCCCACTTGCCCCAAAGCTAAAGTTGACTCTGAATAGCCTGTGAATTGTAGATCA
Source organism: Colobus angolensis palliatus (assembly GCF_000951035.1). Taxonomy (NCBI): domain Eukaryota; kingdom Metazoa; phylum Chordata; class Mammalia; order Primates; family Cercopithecidae; genus Colobus; species Colobus angolensis. Next base: position 3,276,094 of record NW_012117866.1, on the reverse strand, counting down.
TTTGTCTTCATCTCAGAACACAGCAGAAACCTGTGGAGTGCCTCTAGCTTGCTGAAATTCACTGTTTTATTTACATGCTTAAAAAGATCAAATCTATCTGGAACATACTCTTCTCTCATCCCACCTGCTTTTGCCTGGTTAATCCTACTCATTTTTTTTTTCTCTGTCTACACATATCCCTTTGCCCAGGGAATTTTGCATAGTTGTCACTTGGGTTAGGTTCTCCCCATCTGTACTTCTGTACACCTTTGTCTCATGGCTTTGAGCCCACTGTACTGTAATGGCTAAATTTTGTTCTCCATCATACTCTAAGGTCAAAGCATGCAGACTGTGTTTGATGCATCCATGTGCCCCCAATATCTCTTGGATGGCCCAACACATAAATGTGAATCAATAAATACATATGCAGAGAAGGTAGAGAGGGAGGTTACAAAGTAAAGGGAGACTCTTGTAAGATTAGAAATGAATATTGGTGACACAATAGATAATCAGAAAAGCTGTGGCTACATTCTTTGCATTTTTGATGTCACAAGAGTTAAAAAATTTCAGTTCACACGTATCATCTTAGTTGCTTGCATCAGGTAGTGTCAGTGAAGAGAACAAACTACTCCAGGTGCATAAACTGGAACGAACTTAATACAAGAGATTAGATGCTTCTAAAATGATTAGAGGTGTTGAAGGAATGGACTCTAGGCTCAGCCTCCAGAAATGACTCTCAAACAATAGAGAGCTGACTCTCCTGCTTGCTCTGAGCCCTCTCTGGAGTAACAATGTGGGAGTCAAGAGCTGTCCCCGATGAAGCCTCTACAGATACCCAGGAAGCTGGAGAATGAAGACTTGAAGACTGCAGCAGGAAACCTTCACACTTCCACAAGGTTCTAAACCATAGAAATAGTGACCAAGGCACAAAGAAGAAAATACCTTCTGTTTTCTTTTTGCCTTCAAATGCTGCATAAATATATTGATAAGCATAACCTAATTGAATTCAGAATTTTAGTGGCATGATCATCTGGGAAATGTAGCTTCTACTTCCTCTTCCACTAGAAGGTGGGTGTGATGGAAGTTGAATGCATACTTTTGTATTTTCCTTTTAACTTTCTCAGTTTCTTCTCTCCAATATGGTAGCCACCAGCCACATATAGCTTTACAGATTTAAATTTATTAAAATTAAATATTTCATCTTTCAGTCTCATTGGCCACATTTCAAGTACTCAATAGCCCCATGTGGCTGCTGGTTGCCATATTGTACGGTGTATATACAGAACAATTCCATTCTTGCATTATGTTGGACACCACTGCTCTAGATAATGTGAGCTACTCTTTTTTTCTTTTTTCTGCGTTTTTTTTTGGTTCAGCAGAGCAACTGATGAATGAATAGGTAAAGGGGTTATGAAGGTAAGCTTAGAGTTAATCAAAACAGTGTTCAGTTAGCTAAGTTGTAAAATGCAAAACAACAAGAGGAGGAGACATCTTTGGTTGAGTCCTTAAATGTGTATTTCAGTCAAGGGGATAATAAGGGAAAACAAGCAAAAGAAATGGACATTTGCATTGCCCACAGTATGAAGGAGGTGCTTCTAAACCCAGTGCAAAGTCTCTTGAAAGACTGCAATAATTTAACAAACCCTCATGATCAAAACTTACTGAGTTAGTGTTTGCTGCTCGTTTTGGTTGGGTTCACAAATAGCTTTCATTGTTATTGTATTATGATGGAATTCCACTGGCCACAAGAACTTCAACATCACTCTTTTTGGGGTGAAGAGAGAATAAAATTAATATGAAAGTGAGGTTGTACACATTTCAAGTTTGGGTTAAAGGCCAGACAGGTTCTATTATAAATGGAGTTTTCCATCCATAACTAACATACGTTCTCCACCATGGTGTTTCCTTTTAAGCATCGGAAAAGTTATGAATATGATGTCTAACTCATTAATCTGGAGCAGACCTACCACATAATGCCAAATTGAATGGGTTTGCTCAGGGATGCACTAATGTCTTAGAGGAGCTTTCATGCTGACAAAGCTGGGGTGATTTGATCTGGCAAGGGAGACAGGAAACATGAAAGTCCCCATGAGATTTGGCTCCCTGGTCTTTTCAAGAGCACACCATGCCTTCCTTGAGTTTGACATATCAGACAGCTGAGCCACACAGATAGATATTAAGCTGTCAGTGTTACAAGCTCCTTCTATCAGAAGAGGATTAGTGTTGACACTGTTGCTGATTGGTCTCACTGCACAGACATGCTTCATTTTAGGTTCTCTCTTAGAACCTACTATAATCACTCACCTCTCAGACAAAGAGATGCATTTCTTGGAAACAATAAGCCAACAGCATATAGTTACCCATGACCTTCTTATATATTACTGATATAAACAATCTTGTTAAGCAAGAAGCAGATATTATAAATAAGACAGGCCTTTAAGTAGCTCTGTGAGATTTAACATAGGGACAAAGAGCAAAATCCCATTCGTCCTGTGATGTGTGCCGCATTTTATAAGGTCATTAGCACAGGAAAAAAGGACACCAGGCCACCCAACTTGGGAATACGATTGACATGGTTCTCCAGAACTACCAATCACATGTTTTCTTAGGAGATGTGTGTTGTCAAGAAAATGTGTAGAAAAAATATATATATGGAGATAAGGATCAGAGCTAGATGTGCGTAAGCTTTTAAACATAGCACCAAGTGAGGGAAATCCTAATCTCCATTCAGCTTGTCACAGAGGAGTTTTTTTTTTAACCTTGCAGCACAGTGATGTCAGAATCATGCTGTGCAGATTCAATTCTGACTTTCACTGGGGAGACGGGCCTGGCTGTTTAAGCCCTTGGAATGCTGTGACTGGTGATTCCAGTTAAGTTACGCAAAATCTGATCTAATGAACACTTGAGATTCTGGACGCACAACATGGGTCCTCTTAATTCAGCCTGCAAAAGCTTGCTAATGGCTCTGCCAGGATTCTTGAGTTATTTTGATTACCTGGGGGTCAGTATTGGAGAAAGCTGAGCAGTGGATTTGATAGTCTGCCAAAGGATATATACTACAGATGTCCTATAATCAGATTATAATTTAAAAAATTGTGTGTGTGACACTTTCTGGGTTGGAAATTACATGTACAGATAATATTTTCTAGCCCTCACTGATTTTTTAGCACTTTGATTAAATATGCACTTTTATTTTCACACAGAAAAAGCTGTCTTGTTATGTATATCATTTTATTAAGTTGTCCGTGCGCCAGTAAATTTCCCACTGAGGGTGAGTTTTTTGTGTCTTTAGGAAAATGTTCATGTGAGGATGTAAGCTTCCTCCTGCGAGGAAAGGACACCTACCCCTCCTTTACTGCTCTGTCTTGGCAAAGCACCAACATCAGTTTTCCTTCATTGGCCTTTTAATAAACACAGACTGATTCTGCTGATTTTAGAATTCATGTATGAACGTAGCCAGGGAGTGAATGTACTACTGAAAGCTAATACACATGCCAAGCAGTAGTTTGCAACTGCAAAAGAAGTAGGTTTTGTCCATCTCCTATCTTCCTTGCGAGAAACATTTTGCTTGGATGTTGTAAGAAGGATTTATTTAGTATAAAGGAGAGAGGGACAAAGTGGGTCCAAAAGGCAAATTGGACCACAGTGCCGAGTGACCTCATTTCCTGTGTTTTGTATTTAGAGGTGATGGCAGAGAGGAAGGACAATTGGGATCCTTACAGAGTCACCCTGGAGCTTACCTGCGACTTCCAAGATGACTGAGGCTATGCTGGGTCCTCTACTTTAGGGTTTCCGAGGCTGTGGTTAAACCACCAGTCTGTACAGCCTATTAGAACTGACTTTATAGAGCCTAAAAGATTCTAGGTTTTGTCTCTTTCTTCTTGAACAGTTGCTTGGGAAGACATATTATCTAGTTGGTATGAGGTTTCAGATCTGAAGCATTTGTCTTTAAATCTGTTTATTCCTATAAACCCATTGATAGGAACTTAAATTTTTTAATACTCTTTGCCTGTATATTTATATCCATGATAGCTTTTTAATAATGCCAGCTAGAGAAAACTTGTGATTTGAGATTTTAAATAATTTTAAGATTATTTTATGAATTTATTTTAAATTTTAACTTTAAAAAACACACTTAAGAAAGTTATGAGAACACTGCAAAGAACTTCCATATACTTTTCATGTAAATCAGGGTATTGCAAGCTCTCTGTCAAAGATTCGTAAATATTCTTTGCTGGCTTGGTCTTCTGTTGCAACTACTTGTCTCTGCTGCTGTAGTGCAAAAGCAGCCACAGGCAGTATGCCAATGAACAGGCATAGCTCTGTTCCAAACAAACTTTATTTACAAAAACAAGAGGTGGGCCACATTTGGTCCCTGGTTTCTAGTTGCTTGACCCAGTCTAGACTTAGCAGTCGTTTTTCCTTTTCTTTTTGGCCGTATTTGCTTCATCATATTCTCTCTCTCTGCATATACACAAATGTATAACATATACATATAGACTATGTGTATATATACACACACATACACTTGTAATGACTTTTTTCCAACCATTTGAAAAGAAGATGCAGCCATCATGATTCTTTACCTCCAAGTAATTAAGCATGCACTTCTTAAGAACAAGTGCATTCTCTTAGTAACTACTAAGAGAATGGAATTATCAAATGTAAGTGATAACACTGATATAATACCATCATTTGATAATAAAATTATCAAGTGTAGGTGATTTAACATTGATGTAATACCAACATCTCATCTGTGGTTTATATTTAAACTTCACTGATTGTCCCGATAATGTTCTTTATAGCCTTCTTTTGTCTGATTGGGGATCCAATTCATCATTATGTGTGGCATTTGTTGTCATGTATATTTAGTCTGCTTTGGTCTGGAACCGTTCCTCAGTCTTTCTTTGTCTTTCAGGACATTGATATGTTTGAAGACTAGAGGCTAATTGCTTTGTAGATTGTTCGGTATTTCCTCTTGGTTAGATTCAGGTTCTCTATAATGGGCAGGAATCCTGGTGCCGTGAGATGCTGAGTCCTTGCTAGTGCATCCTTTCAGGGGACACCTGAGTTTTGTTTTGCTTTTTCCCCCCATTCTTGGAGGCAGTGTCTTTGATCCTTTAGTTAAGGTGCGCTCTGCTAGGTTTCCACACTGGAAAGTTAGCACTTTCTCTTCATAATTAATATCTTTTAAATTTGAGCAGTGACCATGGGAATACTATTTGAAGCTTCAATACTGTACTAAAAATGCCGTATTAGAAGATTGCGGTTGAAATATAAGAATGCAAAGAAGGTGTGCTTTGTCTTCCAGGTAACAGAATTCCATGACTTTGTCTACTTCAAGAAACTTAATGATATGCATGATGGTATCATTTAAGTGAAAAAGAATTACATTGAGAGTATGGTTTTCGGATAATAACTACCTTGAGTAATTGCTTTCCTCTCATTTACTTATGTAGTTTCTAAACACTTCCCTTGAAACTCAAAGGACTCTCTTTGTTGTGAAAAAGTAGTTGTGATAAAATGAGGCCCATGTTTCCTGATAAGCTTCGCAGTGAGAGACTCATTACCTTTCGGATGTTTCAGAGCAAGTTGATTTGTGATGTGAACCTTCTCAGGCCTGATGCTGTTGTGCTGGGCTGGCATGCTAATCCTCTGTGGTTGAGGCTGCAATGATTGTTCAACTGCACTTCAGAGGGCTGTCTGCCAAAAGATTTCATTATTTTGGCAAGACACAGTGTACTTTTTGACACACAGGATTGTAACAATTTCTATGCAGTACCAATTTAGAGCTGGAGGGAGGCCATGAATACTTCTAAAGGCAGTAGGGTGCACATATTTTAGGAAATATATTTGGGAGAAAAAATACAGCTTTCATGTAAAAAGCAGGTCTACAGCTTTTTAGAGAAACTTGCTGCCATTAATTCAGAAAACAAAAGTGATCTTTGTAAACTTTTGTAGATAGCATTGTTATATGATATGAATGTAAAATAAAAAGTTGGAGGTGTTTTTTATTTTTTTATTTTTATTTTTTAGAACCCCAAGGCTTATTCCTTATATCTAGGCAATACTCCAGACAAAATTAAGTATAAAGCATTATTTGATTTTTTAATTATTCAACAGAAAATACTTTTGTGAAAGAACAGGTACTGTGCTCTGGTCTCAGGGCATCCCTTCTGATTCCACGTTCTGGCCACACACAGAATATTACCACCCCACTCAATCTTAGCTTTTGGAAATGTGGGCAAAGAAATTTGGCACTTTAAGAAACAATTATTAGAACATGCTTGAGAGACTGGAATTAAGAGAGATTTGAATTTCTTTTCCAATTAAAAGGGAAAATGTAGGTAGGCATTAGGGAAATATGAAAGAACTATAAAATAAAGTCTCCTTATTAGTCCTCTAGAAATGGAAGAGAACTAGATTCACTAAGTACCTACTATGTGTAGACACCTTAAAAGGTGGTCTTTATAAATTTCATTTGAAAAGAGTCCACCTGAGCAAATATTTTTTCACTCTTTTATGTATCAGAAACCTATAGTTTAGAGAGGTTAAAATAAAACCTGAATGGGAAAAAATCATTTAGCATAAGGTAGATGAGGGATTCTCCTCTGGGTCAGTCCAAATCTAAAACTCAGTGCTCTTTCTGTTGCCTTCAGACTTGGCTAGAATCATGACTTTCTGAGTCCCTCACCTGGGAAGTGGCCTGACTTATCTATCCATTCAAGACTACTAAAGCCCAGCCACCAGAATTGCATCCATGAAGGCACACACATCTAAACATCAGTGCCTTCCCACCATATTGGAAACCTGTGGCTTATTCACACAGGTTATCAACATGCCACATGATCATTGTCACACTTCTCTACATCCAAACTCTTACATCCTCTAAGCTGGAGTGAAACTGTACATTCATGTCCAGTCCTAGGCAGAGCCATGGATCTAAACCCTACCTACCACTTGGCCATTGCCTCTGTGAAAATGTTTCAGTTCTCAAATCTGGAAGCTGTATAGGGTTGGGTTCAATGATATGAGTGATATGTTGCCTCTCTAAAAATTCACTGTTTTCATATTGTAACCCCTACAACAGTCTCTGGGACCTTGATCAATTGATAATTTCCTACTTCTTCTACATCTTCAATCATCCTGATCTTCAGTCAGACCTCCTCCATTTGATCCTTCTTTTTTTTTCTGCCTACTAACATGTTCCAATCACCTCATTTTGAAGCACAAACACATAAAGAGAGAACAAAACAGATTAAAGAAAAAAAAAAACTTTACTAAATCATGAAATCTCATACAGGTTGCCATTCTAGTTTTTGCATAGCCCAACTCCTAAAATTTTTGACACTCCAATTTAATTTTTTCTGTCCTCTTCTCTATCTGTATCTTCAACGTTTGCTTGTAAATGTACATGCTGCCTTGATCTTTCTAGGGACTGTAAGGTCCTTGAAATCAGTCCCTTGTGTAGTTCATAGATTTAGCAGTGGACTCATCACTTAGCATGATACTGTGGTTATAGTTAGAACTCAGGAAATGGTTGTAAAAGGAATAAATTAATGATGAGAGAAAGACAAAAGAAACTTATAATGCCATCATTAACTTTAACTTTTATCCTAAACTGCATATCCACAATTTCAATAGCTTGTTGGACAACCTTCCTTGTATGTTCCCTGGACACCTCAAACTCGTTGTGTTAAACACTCAGTTCCATATCTTTCCCCATACTTGTTTCTCCTTCTTCCTTGATCTTGGTGACGCCATCACTTCCCTTGAGATCTAGATTGGAAACTTTGGTGCCTTTCCCCATTTGATTTCTCTCATCCTCACTTCTCAAAACAATTGGTGACTATGTTGATGGGATTGCACTTCCATATTCCCTTTCATAGGTTAACATCCTTTTCCTCCTTTCACCCAATGTCCTCTGACACCCTGGTGGCATATTGACACCAGAAATGGCAGAGAGAAGATTGAAAGATGTTGTAAAGACTTTTGCTCTGGTTTAATTCACTGCAGTGTCTCACCTCTCTAATCCATCCTCTATTCCAACACCCAAGTCTTCATCAACACAAGTTGGAGCAAACAGTTCATTCTGAGTGTGTCAGTGGCTCCTCATTGAATCCAAGGGCTATCCTTCCAGCCTTGTTCTCTGCTATGTATTTTCTCCTACTAGCAATCACACACCATACTCCCCACTCCATACATTCAATATTATCCTCATCCCAAATTTACTTACAGCTGGTCAAATCCTAGTCACAGTCACCCTTCTTTTTTTTTTTTTTTGAGACGGAGTCTGGCTCTGTCGCCTAGGCTGGAGGGCAGTGGCGCGGCCTTGGCTCACTGCAGGCTCTGCCTCCCGGGTTCACGCCATTGTCCATTGTCCTGCCTCAGTCTCCCGAGTAGCTGGGACTACAGGTGCCCACCACCACACCCAGCTAGTTTTTTGTATTTTCAGTAGAGACAGGGTTTCACTGTGTTAGCCAGGATGGTCTCGATCTCCTGACCTCATGATCCGCCTGCCTTGGCCTCCCAAAGTGCTGGGATTACAGGCGTGAGCCACCGCGCCCGGCCCACAGTCACCCTTCTAAGCTGATTTATGGGTCCCTAGTTCTATGAAGTTCTTTTCAATGATCATCTATGAAAATACATGTCCTTTTTTTTTCATTTCTTATGACTTTTGTTTGTTTGTTTTATTTGTTTATTTATTTATGAGATGGAGGCTCACTCTATCACCCAGGCTGTAGTGTAGTGGCACAATTTCAGCTCACTGCAACTTCCAGCTCCCAGGTTCAAGCATTTCTCCCACCTCAGCCTCCCAAGTAGCTGGGGTTACAGGTGCCTGCCACCGCACCTGGCTAATTTTTGTATTTTTTGGTAGAGACAGGGTTTCATTATGTTGGTCAGGCTGGTCTTGAACTCTCGACTTCAAATGATCCGCCCATCTCGCCCTCCCAAAATGTTGGGATTACAGGCGTGAGCCACCGCGCCTGGCCAGCATGTTGTTCTTAACTCTTTTATTTTATGCTTCACTGATGCAGACTTACTTAACTACATATTTTTCTCCCATAAGAGATTCTACACTCCCTCAGGGCAGAACGAATCATGCCACATTTTCCCCTGTCTTGGTGACTAAAGTACTTTGTACATAGGAAATATTAATCCATATTTGTTGATTTAGCTAATTTGTTGCTAATTTGAACAGATTGAAATCTGTGGACCTGCTGCTTGCTTTGTTTTAGCATGGGTTCTAGTCATTTAGCATAACCTGATCATGAGTTCTACTGGTGATTATTGGACAATGTAAAATTTTGAATCTTGTGTGAACCTTTTTTGCTTTAGAATTTATTGTGATGGCTGTTTTGGTAAGAACATTTCTTCTGCTGTCCTTTTATGAAAGTGTTTGGTTAAATGTAAAGTATAGAATTTGGTGCTAAACTGGCCAGATGGTGATTCACCAAATTAGTATCCACAATTTCCCTGTTGATCAGTACTTCCACTCATGAGCTGGAGGTCTTTCTCTGTGACATGAAATAGTCTTATTGGTTGTGCTTATATGAAGATCTTGGAATGCGTAACACCTAGGGCATTCTGGAACTGAATCCCAGAGAGGTCTGAGAATATCATAGTTTACTTAATCCCATGGATTTGCAAAGTACTTTTCAGTGTACAGATATCTTTTATATACATTGTCTCATGAATCCCCTGTAGCAAGTGGCATAAAGTGCTTTATCATGGAAAATACCCTTTCTTTGAGTGTGCTAAAGCATGGGTTCAATCCCAGTTGCCCCAGTCTCTCCCAGAGCCACTAGCTTTGTTTCCTTAACTTCTCTTAACTTCAATATTTCCTCTCTAAAACGTAAGAATAACTGCCTTTTTTTTTTTTTTTTTTTTGAGACAGTCTTACTCTGTTACCCAGGCTGCAGAGTACAGTGGTGTACTCTGTAGTCTCAAACTTCAAGGCTTAAGTGATCCTCCCACCTCAGCCTCCAGAATAGCTGGGACTACAGGTGCATACTCCCATGCCCAGCTAATTTTTTTTTATTTTTAGTGGAGACAAAGTCTCACTATGTTGCCCAGTCTGGTCTTGAACTTCTGGGCTCAAGAGATCATCTCGTCTCAGCCTCCCAAAGTGCTGGGGTTACAGACGTGAGTCACCATTCCCAGCCAATAGTGCATAATTTTACATACTTCTATAGATGTGTTGTGATGAGGCTTCATTAGACAAACAGTTTTTAAAATGGTCCATAATATGTGAAGTTTCTAGGTTAAGTAGAAACATACTTACTATCTACCTGCCAAATGATGACATAGGCGATTAGCTCTCTCAATCTACATATTTTTCTTTGAAATTTAAAGTGTTTCTTCATTGGAATTGAAGCAGTAGCCTCGGAAGAAATGATTTTAGTCTATCATCCTAAAACTTGAAAGCCTAAAACCTTTGCTAAAAATATAAACTTTGGTTACTCTTTTGGATAGTTTTAGGTAGTACATGATCATGGTGCCTATATGAGTTTATGTAATAAATTCTAAAGCAATTGTCTCCTGGTAGTAGTATTTCTCTCATAATCACTCCTCTTGAGGAAGAGAGATATGGGGTTGTCACACGGTAAACCCCAAAATTGGGGTTCAGTCTGGGAGGCCACATGGGTTCTTGGCTTCATGCAGGAAGGAATTCAAGAGCAAGGCTACAGAGTAAAGTGAAAGCAATTTTATTAAGAAATTAAAGGAATAAAAGGGTGGCTGTGCCATAGGCAGAGCAATGGCGTGGGCTGCTTGACTGAGTAAACTTATCATTATTTCTAGATCATATGCTAAATAAGGGGTGGATTATATATGAATTTTCTGGGAAAGGGGTGGGGAGTTCCTGGAACTGAAGGTTCCTTCCCTTTTTAGACCATATAGGGTAGCTTCTGGACATTGCCATGGCACTTGTAAACTGTCATGGCACTGGTGGGAGTTTCTTTTAGCAAGCTAATGCCTTATAATTAGTGCATAATGAGCACATGGACAACCAGAGGTTGCTTTCATTTGCCATCTTGGTTTTGGTGACTTTTGACTGGCTTCTTTACTGCATCCTGTTTCATCAGTGGGGTCTTTGTGACCTGTATCTTGTGAAACTAGTCCTGCCGACCTCCTAGCTCATCCTGTGACTAAGAATGCCTAACCTCCTGATAATGCAGCCTAGCAGTTCTTGGCTTCATTTTACCCAGCCCCTGCTCAAGATAGAGTCCTTCAGGTTCTAACACCTCTGGCAGGGCTACAGTCTTTTGCCATACTTTTTTTTTTTTTTTAATTGCTTGGAAAAATGGAAGTTTTTTGTTCTACATGAAGTATGAGAGAAAGTGTGTCATTGTCGTTTTCTCCCGCAACACTTTAGCTTTTGTTGAAATCTTTTTTCTTACTGGCCAGAGTATTATAAAGAAATAGACTTTAGGCAAACTTATCCTGCGAACATTTACTCAGATGATCGTATGTAGGTTGTGCTTGTCAGAGAGATTTCGTGGAGGATTACTAAAAGAAGATGTTGGCTGTCATTAATAACATTTTGAAAAATGTCTTTAGATACTGCTGATTACTAGTTATTAGATCTGAAGCAGGAATGCAGTTAAAATAGAGCTTTCAATGAATTACATATACTGATGCTAGACTTGGCAGAGCTTCTGGATTAATAGCAAAACAAGTGTGTTGTGCATTGCTTTGATTAGCATTCCAGAAATATGCCTGTTTTTGTAAATGGTATTTGTTTTGTATAAAGTAGTTGACTATTCCACAAGCTCTCAGGACAATGGTTATGTGGGATTATGGAGATTTCAAAGGCTTGAGATTTTTTGTGCACCGATGTCTATAGTTGTGAAAATGCAACTGTGTACACATGTAGCAGCATGTTTTCATAATTCATATTTTTGGCAATGAGAGGAAACAAAAATCACATGCTTATTTTCAGACACTGTTAGCCACATAGCATATAACAGTTTCTTTATGGAATCAATGTTTGTTGAGTGTTTCTTCAGTGAAATGATAAAGACTTACCTTGCAAGTGGCAAGAGTGTCATGTATTCATTTCAGATGGTCTTGAGGAAGAATTAGGTCTTAGCATACTTATTAAATAACTACTAAACATTTTTGCCTTCAAGCAAATGTCTAGAAAAATTAAGTAACAAGAGCTTTGAGGACAAAGCATTGATGTAGCCGTAGGGAACAAAAAACTAGTTCTTTAAGGAAATCATGAGATAAGTAAGTTAGATAAGTTTTTAAACAATGTTTAATTTCTATTAAAATTGTTTTTCTTGTAGAATTGCTATATTGGTGAAAATTTTGTTTTTGAATATGCTTGAGAGAAGTAAGCACTGTCACTTGGGACAGGCTCATATATGTCTTAGAAAAGAATTGTTAACGAGCTCAAGTTTTTTTAGAAAAATTAAAATAATTAAAAATGTTCATATGCAACATTACTTATGAAATCTAAAATATTTTTATGAGAAATATATGTTCTTTTTTTTTTTTTTTTTTTTTGAGACGGAGTCTCGCTCTGTCGCCCGGGCTGGAGTGCAGTGGCCGGATCTCAGCTCACTGCAAGCTCCGCCTCCCGGGTCCACGCCATTCTCCTGCCTCAGCCTCCGGAAATACATGTTCTTAATGACACTTATATGAAGCAAGAAAGAGACATTACTCCAAAGAGTAATGGTCTGGGGATTGTTCACAGGCAGAGATTCAGCTACTTGCAAGATAGGTCTTTGTCATTTCACTCAAGAAACATCCAACGAGCATTGATTCCATAAAGACACTGTTACATGCAAACATTGCATTGATGGCAGTTCTTTTTACAGTTTAGTAAGCACCAGAATTTTCAGTAGAGCTTGTTAAAAGAGATTCCTAGGTAGGCCCTGGTCCCAGAGATTCAGACTGTAGGTAGAGAATGTGGCCCATGAGTTTTCATTTCACACAAACTCCAAGGGGTGCCCATAATATCAGTAATTGATCACACTTTGAACATTATTGTTATAAAGAATTGACCGTTGGCACAGGGGCAGTTGATTTCATACATATATTTGATTTAAAAATGGCAATAAATATTGAAAATTAACTTTCTTCATAGAGTCTTCCAGTGTATCTTCTAACTATATCTGTATTTTAAAACATGGAGGAGATTACTAGAAAATAGAGTGAAAAAGTAGTATTGCTTCACCATATATCCAGAATTCTACATTATACATGTCTGAAATTTAACTGAGAATTTTTTACTGTCATTGGAAAATTCATCAATAATGAAATAGAAATAATATAGATAAAATAACCATGAATGTATGAGGGCTAGGGCTATGCCTATATTTAGATGACTGACATCTGACTATATATGACTATTAATGTTTAAAATTACAACTTGCATGAAATATAATTTTGAGAATCAAGTTTCCATGCATATGAATGTAACATTTTTTTTTCAACCATGAGACCTGGCTACTATCAATCAGGCACACACAGACATCCCATATGTACACACTATATATACTTTTTTTGTTTGTTTGTTTGTTTGTTTTTTGAGATGGAGTCTCGCTCTGTGGCCCAGGCTGGAGTGCAGTGGCCGGATCTCAGCTCACTACAAGCTCCGCCTCCCGGGTTTACGCCATTCTCCTGCCTCAGCCTCCCGAGTAGCTGGGACTACAGGCACCCGCCACCTCACCCGGCTAGTGTTTTGTATTTTTTTAGTAGAGACGGGGTTTCACCGTGTTCGCCAGGATGGTCTCGATCTCCTGACCGCATGATCCGCCCGTCTCAGCCTCCCAAAGTGCTGGGATTACAGGCTTGAGCCACCGCGCCCGGCCTATATACTTTATTTTTATTTTTATTTTTGAGACAGAGTTTTGCTTTGTCACCCAGGCTGGAGTGCAGTGGCCCGAACTTGGCTCACTGCAACCTCCATCTCCTAGGTTAAAGCTATTCTCCTGCCTCAGTCTTCCGAGTAGCTGGGACTACAGGCGGGCGCCACAACACCAGGCTAATTTTTGTATTTTTTGGTAGGGACGGAGTTTAACTTTGTTGTCCAGGCTGGTCTCAAACTCCTGGCCCCAAGTGATCTGCCCGCCTCAGCCTCCCAAAGTGCTAGGATTACAGGCTTGAGCCACCACACCTGGCCTCAGACTATATATATTTTATATATCATGTATATATATAATATATATACTATATATTAGTAATAAACCATATTATATGTGTATATGATTTGTTTATCCAACAATCTTACTGTTTATTGTTACAATCATTCTTGAACATTGGAGTCTGGCTAGTGTCTTTGATTTATTAGAATGTATGTAGTAATAAGTTATATGCATGTATGTTTAAGCAAACCTCATTTTCTGTTATGAGACTCTCATGTCATAATCTAACAGATTTATTCAATGTATTTTAATGGAGTGATTAAACTGGATGTATCTGAATGCTGTTGAATTAATTGAGATAAGGATACAAGTTAACAATACATATGTGCACATACATTCAGACATAAATTTAATACAATGCATTTTCACTTAATTACTTGTAGAAGAGTATACAGAAAAATAGCCCTATGCTGCTAATTTAAAGGAAATGTAATATTAAGTTTTATGAGAAAAAATTCCTCTGAAACAACAACCTTTAGAAAATATTTCTTGGCTGGGCACAGTGGCTCACGCTGTAATCCCAACACTTTGGGAGGCTGAGGAGGGCAGATCACCTGAGGTGAGGAGTTCAAGACCAGCCTGGCCAACATGGTGAAACCCTGTCTGTACTAAAAGTACAAAAATTAGCCCAGTGTGGTGGCAGTCGCCTGTAATCCCAGCTACTTGGGAGGCTGAGGTAGAAGAATCACTTGAACCTGGGAGGTGGAGGTTGCAGTGAACCGAGATCGCACCATTGCACTCCAGCCTGGGGACAAGAGCAAGACTTTGTCTCAAAAAAAAAAGAAAAGGAAGTATTTCTTACTGAATAGAAAATATTTCTTACCCCAATTCCTCCAGCTGATGGTGACAATCATTACTTTTCCTGTAAGTCACTGACAGGCGCTGTAACTTCTCCTTTTCAATTGTGTTGAAATACATTTTTTGGTTTGCTTTCTGTAATGGTGCTTTTGCTCAGATTCGTATTATACCCAGTTTAAAAAAGCAGCTGATTCTTTGGTTTTCTAAACTAACCCGAATAAACGAGCATTGAAAAGCAACAATCACAGGTGAATTCTTTTTTCCTCTCAGCTTTGTTTCTTTGTTTCCATGTTGTATTTATTTTTCTTGCTCCTCTCTTCCAGTGCCTAGAGCCCTGCAAGGAATCGGGGGACCTGAGGAAACACCAGTGCCAAAGCTTTTGTGAGGTAGGAGAACGTCAGTGATACTCCAAACACTTGACCCAAATCTGACTGTGCTTATGTGGGGTCATGGGAATTAATGGGCCCTCTTATTCTTCTGCAGCTTGGGGAGTTTATTAACTGCAGGTATGTGTGGGTATATGTAAATTCATGTAAAAAATATAGAGCCTTCTTAAAACCTGGCTACCCACTGCTTGCATTATTGGCTAACCAGACAAAAAAAAATTTATGATGCGTAGATGGAAGACTACAAGCTTTCTAAAGGTATAGATTGTCACCAAGCTCCCACCTTACATCATAGCTATTCTTAGCAGTTTTTACATGCTTTTGAAGTATTCATGCCATTTGGGAGAAGAGACTCGTATTATTACTAATGGTGTTTCTCAAATATTTTCATCTCTTTGTTCCCCCTTGGGGGTTCCTCCTCATATCCTGGGCAGAATGCTTGCCCGCTTTTAACTGTACAGGAGAGAGGCATCTTACTTCACCTAACTATCAGTTAGATTAGTATCTATCTGTTCATCTATCCAGCCAGCCAGCTAGCCAGCTGGCCATCTATCCATCCATCCATCCATCTATCATCGATCCACCAGCACCCATTTCTAAACATAAAACATTGTTCTTGGTAATTTTAATCACAAAATAAATTTTCCTACATGGAGGAGACTTTTGGAGGCACATTAATAACATACCTAGAATTGGCTCATTTCGTTCTCATATCCTGATCTCTCTCACTTCTCATTTGATTACCTATTTTATTATAATTTGCAAGGTAACTTTCGCTACTTTTAGACTGATGTCAGAGGTAATAATGTCTTCTTCTTTTTTTCTTTTTCTTTTTTATTTTTTTGAGATGGAGTCTTGCTGTGTTTCCAGGCTGGAGTGCAGTGGTGCAATATCAGCTCACTGCAACCTCTGCCTCCCGGGTTCAAGCAATTCTCCTGCCTCAGACTCCTGAGTAGCTGGGACTACAGGCACGCATCACCACGCCCGGCTAATTTTTGTATTTTTAGTAGAGACGGGGTTTCACCATGTTGGCCAGGATGGTCTCCATCTCGTGACCTTGTGATCCACCCGCCTCGGCCTCCCAGAGTGCTGGGATTACAGGCGTGAGCCACCGTGCCCAGCCCAGTAAATGTCATTTTTTAAATGAAGAAGTTAAATGTTTGTATCAAAACAGGAAAAAAAATGAGATATTTCAGCAGTCCTCTGGATTACATGAGATTTTTTTTTTCACGTATCAAGATTTTGGAACGTGGCATGTAATCATAGATACATAGATAGGCAAATAGATTCTGTTTTGCTGGTTCAGTTTATTAACTAACCATTATCACTGTTCTCTTATTTTCTTTTCTTTTCTTTTTTTTTTTTTGAGACAGAGTCTCGGATCTGTCGCCCAGACTAGAGTGCAGTGGCATGATCTCGGCTCACTGCAACCTCTGCCTCCCAGGTTGGAGCGATTCTCCTGCCTCAGCCTCCTGAGTATCTGGGATTACAGGCATGTGTCACCACTCCCCCTTCTTTTTGTATTTTTAGTAGAGATGAGATTTCCCCCTCTTGGCCAGGCTGGTCTCGAACTCCTGACCTCGGGTGATCCGCCCACCTCAGCCTCCCAAAGTGCTGGGATTACAGGCATGAGCCACTGTATCCGGCCTGTTCTCTTATTTTCAAAAATCTTACAAATGATGACAAACTATTTTTTTAACCAAATACAAAATGTGCATTTTCCTAGATTGAAACATTTCTTTCTCACAATCAGTGGAATCTTAAATTTTAAATGGCAATATTTCTTTCTCATTCTTAATGATCTTAGTTTTGGTGAAACTTGATATATCATTGTTTATGACTTGCCTTCTTGCTGGATGAAACAGCTCCCATCTTTGATTTTGACATTTCTGATTCATGGCATCTCAACCCTAAGTAAGAACTCAGTGGATGTCAGCATTGGATAAAACAGCTAGTAAAACAGCTGCCATCTTTGACTTTCATGTTTCTGATTCATGAAATCTCAACACTAAGTAAGAACTCAGTGGATGTCAACATTGGAAGTATGCAGTACATGTTAATGTTATAGAAAGCTGAAACCTTGTTGACTTCAGGGATCAATCAAGGCTAAAAATATAAGTTGTTTGGGATCAATATGCATCCTGATATATGCAGTCTTTCTCAGCCTGGAAATGGGAAGGAAAAGGAGGTTTTCACTTTACTACATATATAATTATCAAGTAATTTCTTTGCGATTTTGCATTTTGAAATGTCTTTCAGGCTTATAGATTTGATTCCCATAACAGTCCTTGGAAGAAGTTAGATGTGAATTTCATTAGGTAAGCTTGATGGACAAGGAAACTGATACACAAGGAGAAGGAATTTATTTGTCCAAGATCACATGGTTGATTAGTGGAGTATAAGATCTAAAATCCAGGTGGTGTAGCTTCTAGTTAACATTTCTTTCCTGCTGTATTATAGGGTTTCCCTCCTAAACCTATTCTGTGTCACAGCACACAGAGCAGAGGATGATGTTTTACTTCCCTCATCAGGGAATAAAAGATGAGCCTGTGTCAAATGTAAAGTTCTTGGCCCAGTCATCCCTGCTTGAACAGGCTTATCCTTAAATGAGAAGGAAGTTTTAGTGGTTTAAAAATCATACTTAATTTTTTTGTTTTGTTTTGTTTTTTTTTTTTGAGACAGAGTCTCTCTCTGTCACCTAGGCTGGAGTGCAGTGGCTCGATCTCAGCTCACTGCAATCTCTGCCTCCCAGGTTCAAGCGATTCTCCTGACTCAGCCTCCCGAGTAGCTGGGATGACAGGCACCTGCCGCCACGCCCAGCTAATTTTTGTATTTTTAGTAGAGGCGGGGGTTTCACCATGTTGGCCAGGCTGGTCTTGAACTGCTAACTTCAGATGATCTACCCACCTCGGCCTCTCAAAGCGCTGGGATTACAGGCATGAGCCACGGTGCCTGGCCAAATCATAGTTAATTAATGGAATTAATGGCACCTCAAGGAGAGAAGGAAGACAGGGCTCCTTGCCCCTTCATGTGGCTCTGAAATATTCCAACACTACTAAAAAGAGACCTCAAAAAGTAAGAGGGTTAACATGCCTCTCCTGTGGGGATTTCTTGCACTCAAAACTTTTTATCTCTTCAGTGCTCTACAACCGGTTTTATGTCTGAAAATTTAGAGTGATAATTAAATGTAACCTTGTAGGAATTGGAACAGAACCTGTACCTGTCTGGATATGTCTGTAAAATAGTTAAAGGTCTTGAAAGAAGCTGATGAAAGCTAAACGTGAAAGTGACATAATATGCCCCAGATGTGTGTTGGGGTGGAAAAGGATAAGCACATAGAATTTAGTACCATTTAGCAATATTTTGCTTTAACATACCCGAACAATAGCTTCCGCAGTTAGAATATACTTGTGAAGGGGAAATAAAGATGAAATTTGTTGCTATTCTTTTTAAACAGATATATGTCCAAACTGAAAGATGGACTCAATTTTTATTACAAAGATTTTCGATTTGGAAATATTTTCCTACGAGCATTATAGTATGGCTCTTGAGTACTTCCTTTTAAGGAAGTTGTCAATTCTTCAGAAACACTAGAATGGGACCTGCGGTAGTGTGTCTAGTGGGTGAGACACTCAGGCTTTTTCTTTTACTTGGTACAATCTGATCAACTGAGCAAATGAGAGATAGTGGTGGCTCAATCCAGAGTGGTCATGGTGACAGATTCAACATGAGGAATGGGAGAAAGGGTTGAGTCAGTGGTGTCGCCAACTTTTGTCCTTAAAAACTAGGGTAAGAAAGCTGGAATGTACGAGATGTGGGATATGTGTCGGGCACAGAAAGTTTTGGGGGTGAGGTGGGGAGAAAGAATAGACCAGAAGTTTGGTGTTGAGCCTGGTATGTTTCAGATGCAAATGGAAATCCGTATGAGATGCGCTGTAGGGAAATAGGCACAGGAATTTGGAATTTAGGTGAGAGTTCTAGGCTGAAAGAACAAATGCCATGCGTGAAGGTACTGTTTAAAGTCATGAAGCTCAGTGAGGTGACAGAAAGAAAACAGGTCTGTGAGTTAAACTGTGAATCACAGAAACATAAGAGGAATGGGGAGATAAAGAAGGAGATATAAGAGAGGCCAATACGTTGGGAGAAAACACAGAGGAGTGTGATGTTCCGATAGCCAAACGATGAAAGCTTTTCAACAAGGAAGAGGTAATCAGTTGCGTCAAATGCTGCAAGAGCATGAAGACTTGAAATTTGATCATCGGATTCTGCGACAGGGAGCTTCACTGTGGACTTTCACAAGACCAGTGTTATTGGATGGCAGAAAAAAATGCCTAATTGGCATGAATTTCAGATAAATGGTTGGAGGAAACAGAGAGGGAGTATAGAAACGTTTCAGTGAGCATTACTGTAAAAAAAAAGTGATGAGGGGCGCAAATGAGATTGTGGGAAGAGGTGTGAACAAGGTAATCAAACATTTAATTGTTTTTACAGTAGAGAACTAATTATATTTTACAAGCAGATGGGAATTATTCAGAAGAGAGGGGTTATTTGATGTTGGAGGAGCAAAGGGGGAATTGCTGAAGCACATAACCTTAAATGGCAATGTCTACCATTGTGTGTGTGTGGAGGCAGGTTTGAAATGGGAGCAAGCTTCTACATCCTGGGACAGGAGATGCATGAGAATTCATGGATGCATGGGATTTTAATGCACCAGATGCAGTGCATTGGTGGGTGTGAAAATGGCATCTGTGGAACTTGTCTTTTGAATGCTTTACTTTTCTCCATGAAAAAGGAATCAGGGTGACCAGCTGAGAGTAAGGATCAGACAAAGGGATGGAGGCTGGGGTGACTGACACATAGACAATTTTCTTTTCTTTTCTTTTTTTTTGAGACGGGTTCTTGCTCTGTCACCCAGACTGGAGTGCAATGGCACGATCTCGGCTCACTGCAACCTCTGCCCCCTAGGTTCAAGCGATTCTCCTGCCTCAGCCTCCTGAGTATCTGGGATTACAGGCACCTGCCACTGCACCCGGCTAATTTTTGTATTTTTAGTAGAGACAGGATTTCACCATCTTGGCCAGGCTGATCTTGAACTCCTGACCTCGTGATCCACCTGCCTCAGCCTCCCAAAGTGTTGGGATTACAGGCGTGAGCCACCGTGCCCAGCCATATAGACAATTTTAAAAAAGTTTTTAGTATTATAAATAATAGGCTTTTATTTTTAGAAATGATTAACATTGGTCTTTTACATTTTTGTAACACATAAAAGTGTTACTTGTATTTCTGGATGGTGTTACTTGGGTACCAATGAAGAGATGCAGAATTCATCTAAGTCGTCTTCTTTTCAACTTAGGGGGTGTAGTAGTAGTAGAGTGGAAATGTTTTGAAGAATGCTTATTAATTTTTATAATTATTATGAGATTTTCTTTGCCAACCACCATATGATGGGTACAGTCTGCATTGTATCAAATTTTATAGTTCTGGAACATAAATTTTTTTTCCTTTTTTAAGCACTGCGACTCAATTTTCATTGGATGTTTTATATTACTCGGGGGAGTATCAAATTATTCTAGACTCAATCGTAGGAGAATTGATGAATTTTGAAAATTTATGGGACCAAGACTGGAGATTATTTAGAGTAATTTGAATACCTAAGTCTGAAAAGAAGGGCTAGGCAAGTAGGCACATAAGGAGTTAGGGGAGTATCATGAAAATTGCAAGAGCACTAAATTTAAGTAAAAAAAAATTTTTTGAATGCATATAAAGCACTTAACCAGTATCTGAAGATAGCATACATTACATATATATTAGTTACTTTTACTTTGAAAGAGGAAGACAAGGTCAACACTTTTTAATTATATTGGAGGTCAGTGAGATGCGGACTAAAAGGGCTCACTGAGTTTTGTAGTTAGGAAGTCACTAGAAATCTGTGTGGGAGACTTTCTGTGGGTCAATAGTAGGGTAACACATACAACTCTGGGTTATAGAATAAAATGTAAGGAGGAAATTCAGACCAAATACATGCAACTCTTTCTATAAGTTTAAAGTCGTTCTCTAAGACTGTCTCTAGAGCATAGAGGAGAGAGAGGAGGCTCCGGTTAGCGGGAATTCACAGTTGAGAAAGTGATTTTTGTGTTTTACCTCGGAAAGACTGGAATGCATTTATATGTCAGGGGAAATGAATGCTGTCAGGAGTGTGAAGTCAGAGATACATAGAGTACAAACTGGATAACTTGATTTCTGGAATAAGGAACTAGGGGCGAAGGAAATTTCAGTGTGGAGAGGGAGACACTCATGCGTCTGAAGATGCCAACTCCAGTGTCCAGCATGATCCAGAAATGGCCTTCTCACACTTGGTCATGCACACAGATCATCTAGGAATCTGCTTTAATGCAGATTCTGATTAAGTAGGTATATGGTGTTCAGTAGGCATATGGTGTTCAGTAGGTATGTGGTGTGGCCAGGAGAGTCTGCATTTCCAGCAAGCTCCCAAGTGATGCTAATGCTGCTGAACTAAGGCCTAGCCTTTGAGTAGCAAGTATGTGAATGCCCTTCTTGGATACTGGGGCCCCCTATTTTAGGGATAGCCATGTTTGTGCCTGTGGTGGCACATGCCTGTGGTCCCAGCTACAAAGGAGGCTAGGGCAGGAGGATTGCTTGAGCCCAGGAGGTCGATACTGCAGTGAGCCATGTTTGTGCCACTGTACTCTAGCCAGGGTGACAGAGTGAGACCCTGTTTTAAAAAACAAACAACAAAAAAGCACTCACTTGAAGTTTTCTATCAATTCTGTGAAACCTTCTGTGATTTGTGCAGTGATATTCTATAGGGAGAAAATGTGCAATTGCTTAAAATGATTAAAAATCAGCAGGTGATGCTAGGCTCAGTGGCTCACACCTATAATACCAGCATTTTGGGAGGCCAAGACGGGAGGATCACTGGAACCCAGGAGTTTAAGACCAGCCTGGACAACAACGTCAGACCCCATCTCCTCAAAAAAATAAAAAATATTAGCCAAGCATGGTGGCACATGCCTGTGGTCGCCTGTGGTCACAGTTAGACAGGAGGCTGAGGCAGGAGGATTGCTTGAGCCCAGGAGGTCGAGGCTGTAGTGAGCCATGTTCATGCCACTGTGTTCCAGCCTAGGTGACAGAGAATGATACCCTGTTTCAAAAAAAAAAAAACGGAACAAGAAAAAGAAAAAAACAGCAGAAGAAAATGGTTCTTTATAAATAAAAATGAAAAACACTATTTTATGATTCAAGATACAGAATTATAATCGTTGATTTATCTTTATTCCTCAATGCAGTCTAAACATGATAGCAGGAATAAAGTTTAGCCTTCCTGTCTCATGTAACTAGCAGAATGATGTACTCCAGTTAAATGAATCAATGAATGAAGAGAGTCTCCTTTTATCTGAGTTGGTAGAGCTTTCATGGAGGAACTTAGAAAGAATTCTGATATTTATCTTCTCTAAGAAGTAGAAGCTCCTGTATGAGCATTGTTTATTTACTTATTGAGACTTTTATATATTATTTCCATGTTTTAGTAGACATAGGACTATTCACGTCTATTTCTTCTTTAGTAGTGTTTATAACCTGTGTCTTTGTAGGAAGTAAACAATTTCATCCAAGTTATCACATTGATAAAAATAGAATAGGTCATATTATTGCCTAATTCACCATTATTGTTAGCATTTTGATGTCTGTTAGGTCTGTAGTGATGAACCCTTTTTGCAATACTGACATTGGTAATTTATGTATTCTCTAATTTTTTCTTGATACATCCCAATAGAATTGTGTCAATTTTAGTACTCCTTTAAAAAAATAACTTCTTGTTTTATTGTTTTCCTTTATTTTTGTCATTTCCTATGCTATTGATTTCTGTCCTTCATTATTTCCTTACTTTTGCTTAATTTTGATTAGTTTGACTCTCTTTATATAATTTCTTATTGTAGGAGCTGACATAATTAGTTTGAGACCTTATTTTCTTTTCATATATGAGTTTTATGCTATAAAATTTGCCTTATGCACTACTTTAGCTACAACCCACATTTTGTGTACAGCGTGTTTTTATTTTTACACAGCTATTTTCTTTTTTTTTTTCTTTTTTTTTGAGACGGAGTCTCGCTCTGTCGCCCAGGCTGGAGTGCAGTGGCCGGATCTCAGCTCACTGCAAGCTCCGTCTCCCGGGTTCACGCCATTCTCCTGCCTCAGCCTCCCGAGTAGCTGGGACTACAGGCGCCCGCCATCTCGCCCGGCTAGTTTTTTGTATTTTAGTAGAGACGGGGTTTCACCGTGTTAGCCAGGATGGTCTCGATCTCCTGACCTTGTGATCCGCCCGTCTCGGCCTCCCAAAGTGCTGGGATTACAGGCTTCAGCCACCGCGCCCGGCCTACACAGCTATTTTCTAATTGCTTCTGTGATTCCATTTTTGAATTTCATATGAGTGTATGGTTTATTTTGTAAATTTTTGAGAATTTTACATGTATCTTCCTACTGATGTCTAGTTAAGACAAAACTTAAGATTTCTATCCTTTTAAATTTTTTGAGAATTGCTTTTTGGAACGCAGTATGTTTTGTCTTGAATGACTTCATGCATAATATGAAAATGTCATAACAATATACTTTCATTATTTACTCCCTTCATTTATATTATTAGTGTCCTAAATCATACTTCTACATTTGTTGCAAGCTCCACATCACATTTTTATGGTTTTTGCTTTAAACTTATCTTCTTCCAGAGATATAAAAATAAGAAAAATCACCTTTTAAATATAATCATGTAGTTATTATTTCTAGAACTCTTCATCCTTTGTGTAGACCCCAATGTTCATCTATTATCATTTTCCTTTTGCTTTTAACATTTCTCATAATGCTGGGTTGGTGGCTATGAGTTCACCTTTTGTATACCTGTGGTAGTCTTTAAGGCATCTTCCCTTTTCAAAGATATTTCATGGGTATACAATTCTAGGTTGATTTTTTTTTTTTTTTCTAAATAGCGTTTTAAAGATACTGCTTTATTTTCTTCTGGCATGCATATTTTCTGAAAAATCTTTGAGATTCTTATCCTTGTTTTACTATATATAAAGTGGCTTTTAATTTTTCTATCTGCTTTGAAGATTTTTCTGTCAGTATCTGGCATATGAAGCAATATGATTAAGTATACTTTGATTTAATTATCTTTGTTTCTTCTGCTCAGGGGTAATTGAGATTCCTCTAACTTTGGACATACAATTTTAATCAAATTTATTTATTTATTTATTTTAAATCATTGTCTTTGCATTCCTTTTAAGTAATCTTATCTTCTATGGTGTCTAACATTTTAAAAATCCTACTTGGTATATTTTTCTTTTCTTTTTTTTTTAATTATTACACTTTTAAGTTCTAGGGTACATGTGCACAACGTGCAGGTTTGTTATATATGTATACATGTGCCATGTTGGTGTGCTGCACCCATTAACTCGTCATTTACATTAGGTATATCTCCTAATG
>NW_012117866.1:3250598-3251026 GCF_000951035.1 Colobus angolensis palliatus | reverse complement strand
CGTTTAATTAGATCCCATTTGTCAATTTTGGCTTTTGTTGCCATTGCTTTTGGTGTTTTAGTCATGAAGTCCTTGCCCATGCCTATAGCCTGAATGTTATTTCCTAGCTTTTCTTCTAGGGTTTTTATGGTTTTAGGTCTAACATTCAAGTCTTTAATCCATCTTGAATTAATGTTTGTATAAGGTGTAAGGAAGGGATCCAGTTTCAGCTTTCTACATATGGACAGCCAGTTTTCCCAGCCCCATTTATTAAATAGGGAATCCTTTCTCCATTTCTTGTTTTTGTCAGGTTTGTCAAAGATCAGATGGTTGTAGATGTGTGGTATTATTTCCAAGGGCTCTGTTCTGTTCCATTGGTCTATATCTCTGTTTTGGTACCAGTACCATGCTGTTTTGGTTACTGCAGGCTTTTAGTATAGTTTGAAGTC
>NW_012117866.1:3244520-3245708 GCF_000951035.1 Colobus angolensis palliatus | reverse complement strand
TTTATCCAATTTGCCAGTCCGTGTCTTTTAATTGGTGCAATTGCCCCATTTACATTTAAGGTTAATATTGTTATGTGTGAATTTGATCCTGTCGTTATGATGTTAGCTGGTTATTTTGCTCGTTAGTTGATGCAGTTTCTTCCTAGCATCAATGGTCTTTACAATTTGGCATGTTTTTGCAGTGGCTGTTACGGGTTGTTCTTTTCCATGTTTAGTGCTTCCTTCAGGAGCTCTTATAAGGCAAGCCTGGTGGTGACAGAATCTCTCAGCATTTGTTTGTCTGTAAAGGGTTTTATTTCTCCTTCACTTACGAAGCTTAGTTTGGCTTGATATGAAATTCTGGTTTGAAAATTCTTTTCTTTAAGAATGTTGACGTTGCGGCCTTCCTCGCGTCACCGCCGGGATGAAGCCGATCCTACTGCAGGGCCATGAGCGGTCCATTACGCAGATTAAGTATAACCGCGAAGGAGACCTCCTCTTTACTGTGGCCAAGGACCCTATCGTCAATGTATGGTACTCTGTGAATGGTGAGAGGCTGGGCACCTACATGGGCCATACCGGAGCTGTGTGGTGTGTGGACGCTGACTGGGACACCAAGCATGTCCTCACTGGCTCAGCTGACAACAGCTGTCGTCTCTGGGACTGTGAAACAGGAAAGCAGCTGGCCCTTCTCAAGACCAATTCGGCTGTCCGGACCTGTGGTTTTGACTTTGGGGGCAACATCATCATGTTCTCCACAGACAAGCAGATGGGTTACCAGTGCTTTGTGAGCTTCTTTGACCTGCGGGATCCAAGCCAGATTGACAACAATGAGCCCTACATGAAGATCCCTTGCAATGACTCTAAAATCACCAGTGCCGTTTGGGGACCCCTGGGGGAGTGCATCATCGCTGGCCATGAGAGTGGAGAGCTCAACCAGTATAGTGCCAAGCTTTTTGACTCCACAACTCTTGAACATCAGAAGACTTTCCGGACAGAACGTCCCGTCAACTCAGCTGCCCTCTCCCCCAACTATGACCATGTGGTCCTGGGCGGTGGTCAGGAAGCCATGGATGTAACCACAACCTCCACCAGGATTGGCAAGTTTGAGGCCAGGTTCTTCCATTTGGCCTTTGAAGAAGAGTTTGGAAGAGTCAAGGGTCACTTTGGACCTATCAACAGTGTTGCTTTCCATCCTGATGGCAAGAG
>NW_012117866.1:3195432-3243900 GCF_000951035.1 Colobus angolensis palliatus | reverse complement strand
AGAGATCTGCTGTTAGTCTGATGGGCTTCCCTTTGTGGGTAACCCGACCTTTCTCTCTGGCTGCCCTTAACATTTTTTCCTTCATTTCCACTTTGTTGAATCTGACAATTATGTGTCTTGGAGTTGCTCTTCTTGAGGAGTATCTTTGTGGCATTCTCTGTATTTCCTGAATTTGAATGTTGGCCTGCTTCACTAGGTTGGGGAAGTTCTCCTGGGCAATATCCTGCAGAGTGTTTTCCAACTTGGTTCGATTCTCCCTGTCACTTTCAGGCACACCAATCAGATGTTGATTTGGTCTTTTCACATAGTCCCATATTTCTTGGAGGCTTTGTTTGTTTTTACTCTTTTTTTCTCCACACTTCTCTTGTTGCTTCATTTCATTCATTTGATCTTCAATCACTGACACCCTTTCTTCCACTTGATCAAATTGGCTACTGAAGCTTGTGCGTGTGTCACATAGTTCTGATGTCATGGTTTTCAGCTCCATCAGGTCATTTAAGGACTTCTCTACACTGTTTATTCTAGTTAGCCATTCGTCTAATATTTTTTAAAGGTTTTTAGCTTCTTTGCAATGGGTTCGAACATCCTCCTTTTGCTCAGAGAAGTTTGTTATTACCCATCATCTGAAGCCTTCTTCTCTCAACTTGTAAAAGTCATTCTCCGTCCAGCTTTGTTCCATTGTTGGCGAGGAGCTGCATTCCTTTGGAGGAGAAGAGGTGCTCTGATTTTTAGCATTTTCAGCTTTTCTGCTCTGGTTTCTCCCCCTCTTTATAGTTTTATCTACCTTTGGTCTTTGATGATGGTGATTCACAGATGGGGTTTTGGTGTGGATGTCCTTTCTGTTGGTTAGTTTTCCTTCTAACAATCAGGACTCTCAGCTGCAGGTCTGTGGAGTTTGCTGGAGGTCCACTCCAGATGCTGTTTGCCTGAATATCACTAGCAGAGACTGCAGAACAGCAAATATTGCAGAACGGCAGATATTGCTGCCTGATCCTTCCTCTGGAAGCTTCATCTCAGAGGGGCACCTGGCTGTATGAGGTGTCAGTCGGCCCCTACTTGGAACTGTTTCCCAGTTAGGCTACTCGGGGGTCAGGGACCCACTTGAGAAGGCAGTCTGTCTGTTCTCAAATCTCAAACTCTGTGCTGGGAGAACCAGTACTCTCTTTGAAGCTGTCAGACAGGGACATTTAAGTCTGCAAAAGTTTCTACTGCCTTCTGTTCATCTATGTTCTGCCCCCAGAGGTGGAGTCTACAGAGGCAGGCAGGCCTCTTTGAGCTGTGGTGGGCTCCACCCAGTTCGAGCTTCCCAGCTGCTTTGTTTACCTATTCAAGCCTCAGCAATGGCGGATGCCTCTCCCCAAGCCTCGCTGCCGCCTTGCAGTTCGATCTCAGACTGATGTGCTAGCAGTGGGCGAGGCTTAGTGGGCATGGGACCCTCTGAGCCAGTCGCGGTATATAATCTCTTGGTGTGCTGTTTGCTATGGCCGTTGGAAAATCTCTGTATTAGGGTAGGAGTGTCCCAATTTTCCAGGTATGTACCATCTGTCATGGCTTCCCTTTGCTAGGAAAGGGAATTCCCTGACCCCTTGTGCTTCCCAGGTGAGGCGAGACCCCACCCTGCTCCCTGGGCTGCACCCACTGTCTGACAAGCCCCAGTGAGATGAACCCAGTACCTCAGTTGGAAATGCAGAAATCACCCGTCTTCGGCATCACTCACGCTGGGAACTGCAGACTGGAGCTGTTCCTATTCAGCCATCTTGGAACCGCCCATATTTTTCGTTTCTTTTTTTTTTACTTCTGGAATTTCTATGCAGCTCTGTTCTGTATCTTTCATTCCTGTCCTCCATATGTCCATGTTTTCCTCCACATTCCTGGGCATATGGAGCATATTTATATTAGTTCTTAAATGTCCTTTGCTTTTAATTATACCATCTCTATAATTTCTGGTCCTGCTTCTGTAGATCCCTTTTTTCTCATTTTCTGTGCCACAATTTCCTGCTTCTTTGCACACTGGATTATTTTTGATTGGATGTCAAATTTTCGTGTGTGGAATTTTGCTGTATCTTTCTAGAAAGTTTTAGACTTTGTTCTGGCATGTAGTTAAGTTCCTTTTGAGATTCGTTTTCTTATTTTGAGGTTTCTTTT
The DNA here is from genome assembly GCF_000951035.1 of Colobus angolensis palliatus. Classification (NCBI taxonomy): domain Eukaryota; kingdom Metazoa; phylum Chordata; class Mammalia; order Primates; family Cercopithecidae; genus Colobus; species Colobus angolensis. The sequence continues at coordinate 3,241,755 of NW_012117866.1, read as the reverse complement.
AAGCTTTCTTGGGGGAGGGTTTAGAGTAGCCTTTAGACTAGGCCCAATTAATCTCATTACTAAGATGATATCCTTCTGAGGACTCTAGCCAATGCTTCATGAATTGTGCATTCTCTCCACTCTGACTGGTTGAAATGTGAGTTTTTGCTAGAATGGTTTCCTTTATTGCTGTCTGGTTATTCTTTCCCCAGATTATGCAGTTTGAAGCCATGCACATGCAAGTCAGTATTCAACCAGAAATCAAAGGGTCCCTTTGAACCACTCTAAGTTTCTCTCTTCATGCAGTTTCATCCTGCTTGATAGTCTGCCCACAAGATCTGGCCATCTCAGCCTCAAGCTTTAATCTCTCCACAACTTGGAAAAATTGCAGAGCTATCTTGGGATCAGCCTTCCTTGCACTGTGGATTTGAAACTACGTCAAATCATTTTTTTGGCAAAATTGGAGCTCATCTCATTTGTGTCCTTGTAGGTTTTCTTGTCTTATGCTACCTATTGTCCAATGTCTGAATAACGTGGTTGCATACACAAGAAGACTTCAGAAAGTTCATGGAAAAATGAAATCAAAAGCTAAAAATAAAACATATAAGCTTTGTTTCCCAACATAAGCTCAATCAAGCTTAAGACACTTTTGTAAGTGATGTTACCAGCCACCTAGTCCGTCACTAAAGAGCTAAGGGTCCTGGGAATTTAACCATGTCAATGTAGGTTTTAAAAAATAGTATTCACTGAAGAAAAATGAGTGCTCTTTAAAGATTCTTATAAGAACAGGAAATAAAAACAAGTCAGAAGGAGACAAATCAGGACTGTAAGGTGGATGCCTAATGATTTCCCATTGAAACTCTGGCAAAATTGCTGTTATTTGATGAGAGGAGTGAGCAGGGCCATTGTTGTGGTGGAGAAAGGCTCTCTGATGAAGCTTTCTCAGGCATTTTTCTGCTAAATCTGGGGTTAACTTTCTTAAAATACCCTCATAATAACATAACAGTCAATGTTCACTTTGGGACAGGGTTTTAGCATTAAAATGAGGTGAAACTTGGCTCTTTACATCGAAAAGTAAACTACAGGACATAGAGTTTGTGCACAGCCTCTGTAATCTAGCCGAAACTGGCTTGTGGTCTGCAGTTGCTCATCAGAAAATAATCTTTGTAAGGCCAGTCTTCTGTCCAGTCATCGTTGTAGAGGTCTGGGTTGTAAATCAGAGTTGATAGCTCCTATTGTTAACAAGTTTAGCTGTAGGAATTTAGAAATGTGCCATGCCAACCAAGCCCCAAACCCTCTACCCATATGTAACTTGGTTTCCTTAACCTTACCATACCTCTCAGTTGATAAAGGGGCATCTATTTTGGTCTCTCAGATCATACTCACTAGATGCCAATAGCATACTCCTTCCAGTTGTGAGGAACAAAAATATCTCCAGATATTACCCAATGTCCCCTGGGAACCAGTCCTTTAACTTATGGAATTTGTACTTTTCCTTACTTGCTCATAATGAGGAAACTAAGTTCTATGTACATTAGTGTATTGGTCTGTTTTCATACTGCTGTAAAGAACTGCCAGAGACTGGACAATTTATAAAGGAAAGAGGTTTAATTGACTCACTGTTCAGCATGGCTTGAGAGACCTCAGGAAACTTACGATCAAGGTAGTAGAAGGTGAAGGGGGGAAGCAAGGCATCTTCTTCACAAGGCAGCAGGAAGGAGAAGTGCCTAGTGAAGGGGGAAGAGTCCCTTATAAAACCATCAGATCTTGTAAGAACTCACTCACTATCACAAGAACAGCATGGGGGAAACTGCCCCCATGATTCAATCTCTTTCACCTAGTCTCTTCTTTAACACATGGAGATTATGGGGACTACAATTCAAGATGAAATTTGGGTGGGGACACAAAGCCTAATCATATCAGTTAGTTTCTATCTCATTTTGTGATGATTTAACCAGTCCAAAAGCGGTATAATATAGTCGTGTATAAATAAAGAAATAAGAAATTTCAAGGAATATCTCTAAGAGATAAAATATGGGATTTTTTTTTCTTGTAACTTGGATAAATGTGATGAGTTTGTAGAATTCGAAAGTGTTTGTAAAATGAGATGAACAAAGAAACTGAACAATGTAAATCAAAGAGTAAACAACTGTATTTGACAACTTTCTAATTTGTTGCTCTTCAAAAGAAATTATTTACGTGAGGATTTTAGGCCATCTATAATGAATGTATATGGATTCCTATTGTTTCTTGTAAAATTTCTAGAACTATGTTAATTCTGATGCTAATAAAGGTGGCTAGCACTGATGCCACCTTTATTATGTGCTAGGATCTGTGCTAAGTGTTTTGGAAGCTGTATTTAAGGCTTAGGATAATATTTTATCCTCCTTTAATATTTTGAAGAAACTTGACAGTTGCCAAATTAATTTTGCCTCCCAAATTCTACAGCAGTTATCTTACTTAAGTATTTGTCATGCTCTGAAGGGGACAGACTGTATTTGTTTCTGTTCCCTCTCTCTTTTTCTTCTGTTTTCCACATCACTTTTACCTGCTTAAATCATCAGTATTGATGACTTGTCTTTAAAGTTTTGTCCGTGTCTAATTATTTGTTGATCTCGTGCATATATCTGTAAGTTCCTGTGTCCACCTTTATTATAATGCAAACTAAACTGTTTAATGATTTTTACCTGTTTGTTAGTAAACATGTAAACTATAAGCATAGGGGGTCATCATTGTCACAGTTTCACCTGTTCACCATTAAATTCCTAGTACCTAGAATGCCAGTTTGGTCTATAAATCAGTATATAAATGGTTTAGTGGGCTCAACATTGCATTGGCATTCTTGGTAATCACTACTAACAAATGCAGAAAGTAGGAGAGGGAAAGAAATCATAGTTTAAATGTGGTACCTGAACCATCGCTAATTCTCTAGGGATTTGTGAACTTCTTGAGCTATTTATGTGCCTCATGATCTTCTAGAAATATTGCAGCAAGATTCTGAAGTGTTGCTGACTCATACAAGGTGACACATTTGTTTTCAAAATAAATAGAAGAGCCAGGTCAGGAAGAAGGAAGCCAAGATAAACATAAGTAGAGATTACTATAATTGAAAGAAGAGGGTATGTACTTGTAGAAAAGTGACTTCCTTAATATGCAAGTTTCTGCTTTTCTCCTAATTTTACATTTTCCTAATTTTATATTTTCCATGGCCAGTGTCTATAATTTGCCTGGGAATCCAATTAATTGCAATCATATCTAACAAATTAGTATTTATAATTGGGTTTCCAAACAAATTATAGTAATACTTCCAAGCATAAATTAGTAACATTTGAATGGAGAGTTATTTTTCTTATTTCATGCATAGTGTTTAGATGTCTTCTTTGAAAGACACACTTGGCAATTTTCCTTACTTTTTAAAAAGTACACTCTATTTTCTTTTTTTGAGATGGTGTCTCACTCACTCTGTTGCCCAGGCTGGAGCACAGTGGCGCAATCTTGGCTCACTGCAACCTCCGTCTCCTAGTTTGAAGATTCTCCTGTCTCAGTCATCCAGGTAGCCGAGATTACAGTTGTGTGCTACCACACCTGGCTAATTTTTTGGATTTTTAGTAGAGGTGGGGTTTTGCCATGTTGACCAGGCTGGTCTCAAACCCATTACCTCAAGTGATCTGCCTGCCTTGGCCTCCCAAAGTGCTGGGATTATAGGCGTGAGCCGCCATACCCAGCCAAGTATACTATTTATTTTTGATAGAAACTATACATGTCCATTAAAAATTAAGAAAACAAACCGCACAGAAAAGTAAAACCAAACCATCACTCTAGATTTACCACGTAGAAACAGCCACGGTTTACTGTGCAGAAAAGTGTTAACACAGCAAGGCCAAGACTGTTCTCCTAATATCTACTTAAATGACTGGTCACAGGCCAGCACCTGGAAGCTTTGTGCACACTAGTTTCAAATAAATGCTTAAAGTTTAATATTATTTGAAGGCAAGAGAAGACAAAAGAGACCCCAAAATATTATAAAGAAAATATTATAAAAGATATTATGAGGTTAGAACTGTTACTCTTTCAATTCTATATTTGTTTTATTATTTACTGATGTTCTAATACAAAGTTCAAGATAAGTCACACTCATAGGTTTTCTCCACCACTCCTTCCACCTACCAGTTTTTCTAATAAGTTGTTATTTGAAAATTCTTAGTTTTATTATAGCAAATTCTCCCTCCTAACCATCATTCTTATTTTAATATTAGTTTCATATTTATGTACATAGAAAAATAATTAATTTTACTGATTCTTTTTTCCACTTTATGCTGAATTTTGTAAATTTATTTCATATCTTTGTTTTTAAAAAGGGGCCTATGGATGGTGTTTTCTTTAAATTTATGCATGAGAAATTTTACCTACAGTTCTATCTAAAGTACACTTGGATTGGACAACTTTTTTTTCTTCTGTAAGTGTTACTTTATTTTATCTGGGTACCGCATATTGTACTAGCCCATTTGTTCTTGTTTTCGGTTTATGATAGGATCGCTAGGTTTTGCCATTGCATGGCACTTCCTCCCCTCTGCACCCCACACAACCCCCCCACAAGACACATCCACTCACGCAGAGTTTATTTTCCTTAGAATTACATAGATATTGCTTTGTTAGCTTCACATACTAAATTTAGTAGAGAGACATTTGGTAGCAATTATATTTTATTCCTCATAATCAGCTTGCCTTTTTTACCTGAACGTCTGAAAATTTAAAGTTTTCCCTTTGGTGTATAGAAGCAGAAGGTATATTCCAGTGTTGCTTGTTCTTTTCAGTTATTCCTGGAACATAACATGCCCTTTGATTTATAATTTTTTTCTATTTCATTCCTTGATCTCTCTCTCTCTCTCTCTTTCTCTCTCTCTCTCCTTCCTTCCTTCCTTCCTTCCTTCCTTCCTTCCTTCCTTCCTTCCTTCCTTCCTTCCTTCCTTCCTTCCTTCCTTCCTTCCTTCCTTCCTTCCTTCCTTCCTTCCTTCCTTCCGTCCTGTCTCCTTCCGTCACCCAGGCTAGAGTGCAGTGGTTCAATCTTGGCTCGCTGCAAACCTCTGCCTCCTGGGTTCAAGGGATTCTCCCATCTCAGCCTCTCGAGTAGCTGGGATTACAGGTGCCTGCCACCACACCAGGCTAATTTTTGTATTTTTAGGAGAGACGGGGTTTCTCCATGTTGGCCAGGCTGGTCTCAAACTCCTGACCTCAGATGATCCTTGATAATTCTAGTTTATTTCTTAACTTTATGTTTTTGTCTTATTTCACATTTTATATTTTTGTTTAACTCTTTTCTATCCCTTTTCATCTCATTTCATTGTCTCGCTACCTTGTCTTCATGCTCTTGTGTTGAATTCATGTTCTGTTCATCTCACTGTGCGTTTTGGGAGTGAAGTTTTCAGAAATTTGGAATCAGACCCTTTGGCCAGGTTAGGGAGAGGGCAACGCTGAGATGGGGGCAGCAGCGGCGGAAGTCAAACTTTAATGATTTTAACATTTTCAAAGTGCCCAGGACATGTGTACAAAGACACATTTTATGGAAATTGTGCAGGTTGCTTTTTTTGTTTGAATCTTTGAAAGAATTTAATCTTAACATTTTCTGATTTAAAAACTGTAAAATCTTAACAAAAACTTTTATGTATTAAGATACTATTTTCCTTTCATTATTACATAGTTGTTTATCAAAGTTCATTCGTTAAAAAATAAGGATCCTTTTTAACACCATAGCATTTGTACTGTTGCTTTTTAATATAGTGAAAATACAAAAGGAAGGGCATGTGCTATTTTTTTGATGTCACTGACTTCAGAGACATTGTGTACAAAGAATTACCAACATCCTTTAATTCAATGATTGCTTGGTGTTTAGAATGTCAGTTCTTTAATTTTGAGCATCCTGAAATATATCTTTTGTACATACAAAGACTGATGTATCAGAATCAGATTTTCAGTAACCCCTGGATTATAGTTTGGAGTAATTTAATTTAGTTACCCTCAGTGGTCTCTAGGAGTTTATGTACACTTAGATTTCCTGTTTATAAATGCATTTGGTTTTTCTGTATCTAGGTAAATAGAGCTATTCAAACTACTCAGCATAGAATTAAGATTAAAAATTTGTTTGCTAAAGAAGAGGAATACAAAAAAAGAAATTTGAAATCACCCTACTGTCTCTTCCCAGGAAGTGTAAGATTGTATTTTTGAATATTCAGATTATTTCTAAACATGTAGAATCATGAAATCTAATAACTGAACACAAATTAGAGAGCTATTCATCCAGCAGATTTCTAGTCTTGGCCAGACATTGGGACCATCTACGGTTCTTTCCAAAGTGCAGTTTCCGGGGTCCATGCCTGGAATGCTGAAGAAATGGGTCAGAAGTTCACCCAGGACATCAGTTTTAGAAGCTCCCTGGGAAATTCTAATAGGGAAGCAAGCTGAGAGCCACTGGGAGAGCCCAGTCTTCTTATTTTACCCTGATATGGTGGGGTCCTCAGAAAACACTGGCTGTCATCGTTGCCCAGACTCTTACGTGTTTCGTGATTTGGGCTATGTTAGGATCTCCCTGAGCTGCTGTTTCCCATTGGTAAAATGGAAATAATAACAACTGTGGGGACTGGGCAAGAATAGGTGAAATGAGAAAGTAAAGCAGCTGGGGTAGAGTGAGGGATGTGGTAAACATCAGCCTCTCTTGGTGACTAACTGCCACTGCTAATGATGATGGTAATGATGGTGACGGTGGTGGTTATGACCGTGGTGATAATGATGGAGCACTCACTTCAGGAAATTGTATATTCGAGGTTTCATTGTAGTCCACAATCCTGGTTGTTGGCTAGGAGCAGGAAGAGAAGCCCCCCCATTCCCTGACTCTTTGCAAAGGCAATTATAATCCTAGAGAATTGACATATGGTAGAAGTCTGTTGAATTGAACCAAATAGCCAAATGCAATGTTCTCTTCAAAGCTGAAGCCTAGTATTTATGTGATTTTAAACACATTAAGGTAATTTACTGAATTGGATGTCTTTGTCATTCCATGATTGCTGAACAGATTATTTTACTGTACAATACCTTGCATTTTATGCCAAACTAAACTAAGATACTACTGTCTCTCTGTTTGAAAGCGTTCAAGAAATGTTGCCTACTTTTGTTAGTATTTAATTTTATTTTTAGCCACTTGCCACAGGTGGATAAATTAATGTTTTACTCATTTTCTTCTTAGTAGAGCATAGCATATTACCCAGGTAAGGCACTAAAAACCACATTTTAGTTTTTAGCTCTTAGGAGATGACATGTAGGAGGGTTATATGAGAATTCATTAATACTGCATATTAATATATAGTATAACATATATCTATTCCTTAACATATGAAAGATTTCTTACTTAATCCAATGCACCTCAAAGATATTTTTCTTTAACACTTTGCTTTATCTCTTCTTTGGAGACATAATGACATCCATTAGATACTATTAATCACTGATCTAGAAAAATACATAGTCTTTGCAGACTATTTCTTTCTTAGTTTTGGAGACAGTAAGGGCAAAATAAACAAAATTAATGGGTGCAGTGACCATATTCTTTTCAAATTTTAAATTGGAGCCAATGACCTGGCAAAAGAATGACATTTGACGGGATGTGGTGGCTCACGCCTCTAATCCCAGCACTTTGGGAGGCTGAGGCGGGCAGATCACTTGAGGTCAGGAGATCGAGACCATCCTGGCCAACATGGTAAAACCCCGTCTCTACTGAAAATGCAAAAATTAGCTGGACGTGGTGGCACATGCCTGTAATCCCAGCTACTTGGGAGGCTGAGGCAGGAGAATCTCTTGAGCCAGGGAGTTGGAGGTTGCAGTGAGCTGAGATCGTGCACCTGCACTCCAGCCTGGCGACAGAGTGAGACTCTGTCTCAAAATAATAATAATAATAATTTGAAAGTGACATTTGTGTGATTTGTGAAATTAATCATATGAATAGTTTTATAAAAATGAATTATAGTTACAAAAACTAAATTTACAGTTAACAATTTGCCTTCATTGCCTGCATATAATTGTAGAAACAGGAAATAGAACATGGAGCATATATATATATCTATGTTGTCACACGTGTTTATTCACCATAAAATTGATGGGTATTACATACATACTCATTTGAATGTCTTTTTCTAATATTTTCTCATTCCTCTTAACAAATCTCTGAGTAATTAACTTGTATTATCACATGAAGTTTTACATGCTTAATGGTCAGAAGTTATTATACTTTTGTGACACTCAAATTACCTTTGTTCACAGGATTTCCTACTGGAGACCAATTTGCAGCTTTTGTTTATATCTAGAGTATTAATATTCACACAGCATTTTCTCTGACCTGTACACATTTTTCTCCTTATTCCATTCAATTAGTAAATTCTCATTAAACTATGATTAATGACCTGGAGAGACACCTTATGTACACATACCATATGTTCTCTAATTTATATTCAAACAAATAAATTTTTTTCAACCTAATCCAGGAGAATTATGAAAGAAAATTAATAGACAGCATCAAAACCTCCCTTTGATAAATCTTCCTTTAATAGGACAGCTAAATAAAGCTCCTCTGTAAGATTGTTGCACCAAATCCACGCTGCTCTAAGATGAACTTCATTTAAGCGCAGGGTGCAGTTCCTTAGATGCAGATTTCAGTGCTCAATCTGGAAGTAGTGGGTTGGAATCTAGTGGCTAGACACACTGTGGAAAAATACAGACTTCCTTCTGTCTGTGGATCTTACAAAATTTTCATCGGCATGGCAGAAGAATTTTGAAATGTTAAAGAGTAAGCTTGTAGCAGTGGGAAAAGAAAAAAAGACATCAGTTAATTATTATTGACTATGTATTATGGGCCAACTATGCACAATAGTGCTTAGTTCTTTGTGTGCATTACCTCATGTAATATTCATAATGTTACCGGTATTATTTCAAGATTATAAACCAGCCTAGAAACCATGAGTGCAAAGATGAACATATGCGTTTCTATGATCCCCAAAATAATCAAAGAAATCATGTTTGAATCCTTACCAAAAAGGAAAACATTGATTATCCATACAGAATAACTCCCATATCAACTGAAAGATCTAAATTGTTGGGCTAATTATGATGATTCCCCTTTTATAGTCATTGGGAACACATACTTCGTAACTATTCTAGGTCACTGTCTTTGTTTATTTGTTTTTATGTCTGCCCCAATAGTTCAGTAAATAATGAAGATAAGGAGACATGGCCTCTGTTTTCCTGTCCCTCACAGTTCAAGTGTGTGGCAGTTGGCATATAGATAATTAGAATAATATATGAATAGAGGATCCAAACTGTATCTGATTCTTGACTCATACTCTGTTTTCATAGGTGAAGAGTATGAACTGAGTTGATTTCATTATATCATGGTGCAAACTAAGTCACTGTGATTTCCAAGTTACCAAGCAGGAAACACTTGCTGGATTTAATACAAGTATTTCTACTTAGAAATCCCAGCCCATGAGGCAGTGGCCAAGGATTTTGGTATTAAGTATTTTCTTTCATTGTGTGTAATGTATATGAACTGTTGAAAAAAGAAAGTTGGCAAACACTATATAATTGTCACAGATCTGTTTAGCATACTTCCTTGATTATTAACTTAGATTTGAAACTAAATTTAGAGCTTCAAAACTCAATGAAGTAAAATACATCTAACAGCTAACAGAAAAATGAACTGCGAAATAGAGTAAGAGAGAAAAGCCTTGAGAGTTGATAATGCTTTAAGTGCTTATAAAGTTTATTTTTAATTAATTAGCTGTAAATTTATCACAATTCAATATTGACACCATGGCCCTTCTAAATTTTACCTTAAAGTTCTTAAATTGAGAAATAATTTTAATTCAGTCAACTCATGTTATTTTCACATTTTATATATGATTAATTACTAACAAACAACTTTATATGACATCTACAATTCCAATTCAAACCTTGAAATTATAGTTTTTCTATCTAGTGTTTCCACTGTTTTCCTTTTGTTAATTAATCTAAGAAAAGAACAGGCATTTAATTGTATTTAACTTGTAATGAAGTACTGATGCTTTGTCATCCACTAAATTTACAATATCAGAAAGATTATTGTCACTATGAAACAATACAATGTGGTGCTGCACACATTCTCATCACAATTGTTTTTAAAATTGTGGTAAAATGCACATAATATAACATTTGCCATCTTAACTCTTACGCATATTTTAATTGAGCATTGTTTGGGGGAAATAACCAGGTGAGACAGTGGAGAATAATTTACGTTGAAATTGTAGTTTATCCTAGGATTACTAAGATATTCCTTGCTGAAGTTATGTTTTGAGTCTTCAGTGGAATTTCCAGTCATCATCAATCTGAGAATCATAGGCTAAAATTAATGAACTATCTGTCTTTTGGGAAAAGAGAGACATTCCTCCCACCAACCTCCCACCTCCCACTAGAGACGTTGATAATGGTGGTTTTTTTGTTTGTTTGCTTGTTTGTGTGTTTGTTTTATAATATACCTCTACTATTGGTGAAATACTCTCTGGTTAATAGCCCAAACCATTCACTGTCTCCTGCCTAGATAACCTCCTGTCTCCAGGGTATCTAGGTGCTACCAGACACCTATCTGACTAAAGGGTCATGCTTGTTTGGCAGTGAGGAGTAGCCAGCAGCATGCTGGCAGGTTTGGCAGGTGTTACCTTGCGGTCGGGAACCATATTCAATCACTATTGAGAAGCAACAGCAACACATGGGCTGGTCTTATCAGGTGTTTTCCAGGTGTTGCCCAGGCATTATCAGGCAGTGGTAGGGAATGACCTGGTGTTACACAGGTGTCATGATGGTACAGAGGCATATTTAGTCATCAGGGAGCAGCAGCAGGCAGCACACAGGCGAGTGTTCCCAGGTATCGTGCAGGTGTAACCCAGGTGTTTCCAGTTGTTACCAGTAATGAGCCCTGGTTAGGGATCACTGTGGAGCATCAAGCAGCACGCTGGCGTTGAGCTGCATGATGTTCCTATTCTCCCCCTGGACTTCTGTTCACCAAAGCCACCACATTTATTTCTTATATTCCTAACCCTGTTTGTGACATCAAATAAACAGAAAGGGTCCTCCTTGTCCATCTTCCACTTCCAACGTTGAGGAACCATGGCAGCCCTTCACTGGATGGCCTTTGCAGTGGTTCAAGTAGCCTGAATGGTTGTAGCGAACGGAGCTTGATATGTACAAGAGTTCAAACATGTGCGTACTTGTTTTATGCCCATGGAGCAGTTCAAGGCAGCTGTTCCGGCAGGGTGCTGTCCTTCTCCATATGGGCAGACAGCATTCTGGCATCTCTCCTCCTGTGGCCCCACCATTCCCTACAGCCATGGTGCTACCCATGTCCAGCTAATAGAGAACATGGGGGCACCATCCCCCACCATCTGCAAGCCTCGGTCCATAGTGGCACAGAACTTTGCTGATTACATTCCATTCACAACAACATAGCCACCCCCAGGTAAAAGAAAGACAGTGAAATGTAACCTGGCTGTGCACAGGCATTCCAGGTGAAAATGCATTTTGGTCAGAGAAAATGTCACTTTGATAGGAGAAAAGAAAACAAATACATCTGTTTTGTTAAACATTCAAGCAGACTTCATGTGTCTTTAATGGAATAGTAGTTATCATGGAAAGCATCTCCCATAAGGATAAAAGGAGGCTTGGTGTAAAAGTTAGGGTTATGGTGATCATCTTTTCAGCCATCTTCTATAAAGCAAAAAGAGGGTTAGGGATAGGGCTGGGTGGAGGGCTGGGGCTGGTGGGGCTGTCTTGGCCATTCTCTTCCATAGGAAAAAGGAGGGCAAGAGCACAGAGAGCATCCTTCCCTTTCTTCCCCTGGGTGGGACAGCTTTTAGAAGTCTCAGCAACTCCTGTTCAGTGGCAGAAAAAAGCCATTATCTTCCGATTGCAGCTTCTGTCTTAGGGATGACCGAGTGCTGTCCTGAACCATTTTTTCCTAAGGAAAAATAGGCATTTGATAAATGGCTCTTTCACATTACTCAGGCTTTTTCAATAATGCATTCCTCTAATAAGTCCAGGGCTTCCTATTCTCACTAATGGTTGATTGATTCTGGGCTCAACCAAAATGTCCTCAGCAAGATGCTGTTCAGACCCCAACTGTGTCACAGATAACATAGGTGTGGGCTGATTTTTAAAGAAGATTCACATTCTTCTACTGCACAACTCATTGACCATTCCATGTTAATCATAAAGGCTGGAAATTATTGAAATATGTTCAATTAGTAGGCTTAGACAACGTGCTATATAATTTCAACAAATATGCTATCATTGTGAGAATTGTAAAGTTTTTTAGAGCTCCTGCTATTTTGATGAGTATTTATGATACATGAAAAAGTAGCCAGGTACAATGGCTCATGCCTGCAATCCCAGTGCTTTGGGAGGCTAAGGGTGGGAGGACTGCTTGAGGCCAGGACTTACTACCACCCTGGGCAACATAGCAAGACCTCATCTCTACAAAAAATAAAAATTAACCAGGGATGGTGTTGTGTGTCTATAGTTCTAATTAATTGGGAGGCTGAGGCAGGAGGATTGCTTGAGTTTGGGAGTTCAAGGCTGCAGTGAACTATGATTGCACCATTGTACTCCAGCCTGGGTGACAAAGTGAGACCTTAACTGTAAAAAAAAAAAAAAAAAAAAAAAAAGAGAGAGAAAAAAATTAAAGAGAGTGATGTGCTATACGTGTAATGTATACAATCCAAAAAGGGCCCTCAGATTGTACTGAACAGGTTTTGTGACTGTTTATAGTCAGTTTTTTTGACAAACATCTTTGACCAAGGTAGAATATATGATCTGTGAACGTGGGCGCATATACTTGGTGTGTGTCTGTTGCATGCAATATAAAATCATCACTTATGGATTATGTTCCTTTGAGAAATCAGCACAAAATGTGTCACTTTGATAGGAGAAAAGAAAACAAATATATGCACTTTGTCAAATATTCAAGCAAAAGTTTAACAGGGAAAAAATGTGGAACTTCCTTTCAGATGTCTTGGAAATCAGACTTCATGTGTCTTTAATGAAATATTTTTTTAAATTCTTCTTTGTCTTAGCCTCTCTTCCCCAAGAAGAGCTACGAATGCTTGACCAGCTGTGAGTTCCTCAAATACATCCTGTTGGTGAAGCAGGGGGACTGCCCGGCTCCTGAGAAAGCCAGTGGATTTGCAGCCGCCTGTGTTGAAAGCTGCGAAGTTGACAATGAGTGCTCTGGGGTGAAGAAATGTTGTTCAAATGGGTGTGGCCACACCTGCCAAGTACCCAAGACTCTGTACAAAGGTAAGAGGCAGCACTGGGGGTGTGAAGAGACATGCAGTGTCACATGTAACTGTGCCTAGGGAAGGGTGTCCATCGTAAGTGTGAAAAGTCTAAAAAACATAAAATCTTAAGAAAATTTATTTTATACCACATACAGACATCTTAACATATTCACAGACCCATAGAGATCAGCCATATTAACTCGACTTGGGACAGAGCAAGTCATTCATATTAATTCTTTTTAATTTGACAGATGTGATGGACAGCAACAATTCAGGAAGGTTTTTGTCTTTTTCTCCAGTCAGACTGATTCAAGTAAGCTCTACTAGGTACACTGGAATAAATCGATTTAAATCCTTAGAAAATAGGCTGGGAGATGAAGCACACTTGAAAAATGCATAAGAAATATACTGGTATTGTGCTTTCTCTGCAAATGCGACTCAAGAACGTTAGTGTCATTGTGCAGATCTTCAATATTTTCATTAATACCTTGAGATTCTAGACAAAGGATTTCCCTTCCTCAAAACGTGGAGGTTCAATTTATCAAGCAGTTTAGCAAATGCAATAGTTTGTATTCAAAAGCCATTTCTAGAGCACTTAGCTGCTTAATATCAAGTGCTACTGATCATTTTCTGTAAATGGGACTAAGCTCTTTTAAAGCCAAGATGAATCCATTGTATTATGTATAGTTTGGGATACCATCAAAATACACTATGACATACAACATTTTGTTAATTTTTGGTGTCTCATTGAAGAGTAATATAGAGCATCAGTCCCCAACCTTTTTGGCAACAGGGACCTGTTTCATGGAAGACAATTTTTCCATGTTGGGGGGCAGGAGATGGTTTTGGGATGATTCAAGCACATTACATTAATTGTGCACTTTATTTCTATTATTATAACATTGTAATATGTAATGAAATAATTCTACAACTCAGCATCATGTAGAATTGGTGGGAACCCTGGGCTTGTTTTCCTACAACTGGATGGTCCCATCTGGGGGTGACGGGAGACAGTGAGAGATCATTAGGCATTGGGTTCTCATAAAGAGTCTGCAACCTAGATCCCTCACATGTGCAGTTCACAACAGGGTTCACGCTCCTATGAGAATCTAAAGCTGCTGATGATCTGACAGGAGGTTCGGGTGGTAATGTGAGTGATGAGGAGTGGCTGTAAATACAGATGAAGCTTTGCCCACCCGCCTACCACTTATCTTCTGCTGTGTGACCCAGTTCCTAACCGGCCACAGACTGCTACCAGTCAGTGGCCCGGGAGCTGGGGACCCCTAATATAGAGTCAGTCAACAGGCAGTATTCATTAAAATACGGAGAGTAACAGATGTCTTTCTCTCCGTGTGTCTTTCACACACACATGCCAAATCCATATTGTTTCTAAATACTGGTACTTAAAAAAAAATGTGTATAAAGCAGTATTCACCATCAATGCCAGTTTTGATTTATGTGCTGGCTGCCTATTTTTGGAAGTCCATGTTACTGTAACACTCATAACAGTTCACATCTCCCAGAAGTTAGGTATCTGTCCCATCTGCCTTTAGCTCCCACTTGGGAGTACTTTCCTCTGAAATCTATGTAATTCAACCATTTATTTTCTTTATCGTTGGAAACACACCATAAGCACTATGTCTTACATTCAAAATAATCGCTGCTTTTCTCTTCTTACCAAGTGATGTTTCTTTAATAGTTTTAAAGTTTTATTGTGTTCATGCCTCTTATTTTAAACTACAGCAAGTCACTATTGCGAAATTGAAAACCATCTAATTTTTAAAGCCTCTGTTAATATGAAATTTTATCTGTCATTAAAGATAATATGCTATGTATGAGTAGCATTCACCATAAAAATAGGATGCTTTTGGAATGGTCTTTTGAAACCCTTTTGTAAAACCTACAGTGTTTTAAAGAGATAATATAAATTAAAATATGCACTTTTATAAAAGGACTGAAGAGTTACTATGAATTTCAAATATGCCTGTTTCACTTGAGAGTAAGGGGAATATTGTAGAAAGGGCCAGAATAAATGACTAATGATGCAAAGATACTTTCAATGTAAAACTACATTTAACGAAACCAGATGAACTTTTTTGTTAAAGTACTGAAGTCACTCTTCTACTACAAATTAGCTCTTAACTTAGATTTTTGTGGAGAGAGACAGAATCAATGGGAATCAACTACAAATAGAATAAACGGACTCTGTTGACCTGACAATGACTTTTGCGTAATGAAGGCAGTCTAGTTAATAGATTGTTATTTTGCAAAAAAAGACATATATGCAGGTAGATATTTTTTCTTGCTTTCTTCAGTAATCCCTCAAGGAAGGCTGTCTTCATGTCCTGGGAGCTTTGACAGTGCCTCTGAATATGTTAGTGTGTGTAAAAGGAGGGCAAATAGAGCCTGTAGCAACTCCTTCACCATCTTAGCTAATGAGCCATTTGAAGCCCCTTTTGGCGTTCCCAACCTGGAGTCCAGCTTCTTCTTCACTGTCAAAAGAAGAGAGGGGGACTGATATACACAAGCCCCAGGGAAACAGTCTGTTCCAACCCATCCCTTGACTTTGCGAGGAGAAAACCGTGTGCCTAGTCAGCGCACAAACCAACCTGCAATCTTAGGATACTCATAATCACTGTCTTTCCTACCTCCAAGATGCCTTCTTATTGCCCCAAACAAACTAATGTGAAATAAGATTGCCTCCCTCTCTCTGTCTCTGCTAGGTCTGTGTAATTGTTTTCCTTAATAAGAGTGGGAGTCATGGTGGGTTGAGATTAACTAGTCCTTTGCTCTCCGTTCACAGCTGCTGAAACTGAGGTTGCCGCCTATGCCTAAGTGATTTGGTAGTAGGCAGCAGAAATAGACCTAACATCTGCTCCCACCTGGGCTAGCTCTCCTGTCATTTTTATTTTGAATATATGGAGCCCTAATGGAAACACTCACTGGGCATCGTTGTGTTATTATATAATAGGCTAACTAAGGCCTGGCACAGTGGCTCACCCCTTCAGTCCCAACACTTTGGGAGGCTGAAGCAGGAGTTCAAGAGTAGCCTGGGCAAGATGGCAAGATATCCCCATCTCTACAAACATAATAAAATTAGCTGGGCATGGTGGCACGTGCCTGTAGTCATAGCTGCTCGGGAGGCTGAGGTGGGAGGATCATTTGAGCGCAGGAATTCGAGGTTACAATGAGCCATGATCATGTCACTGCACTCCAGTCTGGGCAACAGAGTGAGACCCTGTCCCAAAATGTATCTAAATCTATTATCTACCTACCTGTCTATCTAATAGGCCAAGTAAAAGATTTGTCAATATAGAATATTTTTAATCTAACAAAATCACTACTTTATGAATCATTTTAGGCTAATTAATAACATGGGATTGTTTTACATTGTAGGGTTGAAGTATATAAAACTAGATACAGTGTGTGCTGTATAGAGAACCAAATTCTATGGGATAAATATTGAAAACCTGAAGTTCCTCATTCATTCATTATTTATGTATTAAAGTGTTGTTGCATAGTGCTGTTTGGAAATCCAAAATAGCATTTTCCCCAGTTTACCTTTACAAGGGGCTGCTGTCACTTGGTTGGAGAAGTATTGACACATTTCAGTTAAATACACATTCATGGAGTGCCTACTATTTTCTGTCATCTATAATGGGCATTGGGGTACAAGGATCCATGTGACACTAACCCCCCACATAGTCCAGTGTTTATTACTGAGATTGTCATGCTCACAATACTCTTTAAGTGGGCAAATTGTTTTTCTAACCTTTAAGTAAATGGACATTTACCAACCTCTGTATATGTTTCATTTTATTACTTATTGAATTAATTTTTTAAAATATTTTAAAATTATAAAAACCCATGCATACTTTCTGTTTGGTCTGTTGTGTTTGTGGAAGGGAAGATAGAAAGTACTGATTTTATAGCTTTAAGAGCTTTTTATACTGGTCACTTGAGTTTTTAAAAGCGATGGGTGTCTTGCAAATATGATCAACAGAATTCCCTATTGTATTTGAGCACTGAATTTGGGCTATGCTGTAAGAACTGCACTTAACTGATGCCTGGAAGTAAGTTAACCTTCACAGACTATAGTTTAAAACAAACAGCAGAGATCCTTTCTTTTACTTTTTAAATAAAATTATTAGCATCAAAATAGAAGGCTTGGAAATATTAACATGATTGGAGATGCCTGCTGATGCTAGTTCTATGAAATGCAATTCTTCATAGAGTTGTAGAATCTTTAAAAGGCTTATCTTCTACAGGTAGAACACAAATGAGTGCATTTGAGGGCACTTCCTTTTTCCTTTCTGTAGTACGTCTATTTTATGGCTTGGTGAGACAATCTTTCCTCCAGAGAGTGATATATTTTACTGTCTTGTTGCCAAATCCTACTGCCTCTCTTGGCTTCCAACTGTAGCAAAAATGGTTTGGGCAGGGAGAAAGAAAAGTCAAAAAATTTTACAACCCTAAAGATTCAGACTAATTTGTGACCTATAGTTTCCCTTCGCCATGGATTAACCAAGAATTAATTGTACGTCAATCTGTTTCTTTTCAAAAAGACCTGATCATAGAGTTGATTTAATATTTCCACAAATAATTAATATATAAAATATTTAAACTTCAGACCTCTGGAAATAGATTTATACAGCTTCTTACAAAAAAATTTTCAACATTTTGCATCCAGTAGCCCAATGCCTTAATGTGATGTAAATACAAATTCTAGAGTTCTAATTACCTTTATGAGAGATATGAAGTAGTGATTAAATCACTAGAACAATACATCTTGCTACATTTTTATGTCATTTAGATACATGATAAAAAATAATAGTAATAATAAAATCTCACAATGAGTATGCAATTGTAGATTGCTTATCCTAATTGATTTTTCGATCCATATATTTTCAACATTTTTAAAAAGCATTGGGTTTTTGTTCTTTTGATTTCAGCAGAATATTTCTTGCATTTTAAAGAAAAAAAGTGTATGTCACATATTGCAGGGTGCCATATGATAATGTTTGCTAATTTTTCAACAGAATCATTTAGATTTCAGATGACTAATTTGTTCAAAAATAATTTTAAAGAGAAAAATGCTAATCATTTACATAACAGAAAACACATTGAGAAGAGATCCAGTCTACACATCTGGTTATGCAGTTGGGATGCTGGTTCAGCCAGTGAGGACTGTGCGCACCAGCAGTGAGGGCTGGAGGTCCTGAGCGGGGCTGAGCCCCATCTGCACACAATTACAGTAGAGTGCTGGAGTTACTTCCAATCAAAGGAGCCAACTGACTTTAATGGAAAGCAGATGGACCATTTCTTAACATGCAAATTGCAGGGTCATGCTTCATCATAATTAAAGAGATTTTTAAATGAAGAAATTTGAACTGACATCGGCCTGATGCTCATTACATTTGATTAAGGCTGTTGGGCCTTGAATGCTACTCAAGATTAAAACCTTACAGGAGGGAACTGGGTTGCTTGGATTGGCTTCTGGTGAGTTCAGGTTACTTAGGAGGCTATTTACTGTAGCCGTAGTTACTCCAGAAGATTATACATTGGAAAGCCAAAGAGAAAGGTAGATTTAGAAGTCTCGGAGAATGCGCTATATGAGTTTAAAGAATTGGTCATCATTTTTTTTTTTACTATGCACCAAGGAATCAAGTAAATCATGAAATGTCCTCTGCGACTGCTCTCTCTTGCCTTATCCCATTCGGTAGAACTATTTGTCTGGCATATGCAGGCCAACCTTCAATGCAAGAATGATACTAAATGATCACCTTGTTGAGATTGTTTTTTCATCACTCTGAACAAATGTTTGTGACTTTTTTCTTGACACAAAACATACAGAGCTGCTTCTATTAAAATAATTAACTTTGGAATTTCTATCCCATCAGGAATTGGTCTTTTTTTTTTTTTCTTTTTAATGGGAAAGTCCTATGGTCAATGTAATAAAAACGTTCTATCTTGTAAACATTTTGGCATTGCTTTATTTTCTGGTATTTACCTTTTTAAAAAACAGAGTGAATGTTCATGTGAGTAATAAAACCATGATGGAAAAGAGATGTGAGTCGCTTGAAACAATGTATGATAAAGATGGCAGTACAGAGTATCTATGATAAATCTTCACCCTTCCCTAGGTGACTTTCAAGCAGAGTAGGGATTACCGTTGTTGCTGTGGTTTGAATAAATGTTGCACTAGTCTCTTATTTCCACAGATATATTCTTGAGTGAAGAATAAGAAAGTGGGTTTGGCTGTTCATTCAGCAAACACTGACTGTTCATTGAACATTTGCTATTGCAGAATGTTCTCTTCTGGGACATTGTGAGGTGCGGGAATGAAGGAGACATGGTTTTTGACCTCTGGGGGCTGTGGCTCAATGCGAAGACAGGCATCATTAAATGAGTTTGCTGCAGCAAGAGGCAGTTAAATGCATGTCTTGACAGTTACAGGCTCAACATTGAAGGGGGGCAAAATAATAAAGCCTTTATTTCCAATTGGGAGGTTTAGGGGAAGTGTCACAGAGGGATGGCATTTGGTCTGAGCCTGGAAGTATTCAAGGGTCTACAGTTAGAAAGCAGAAGGCAAGACATTTCAGAGTGAAAAATAATAATAATAAAATAAACAGGCCATGGTATTATTAAGTACCTGGCAGTGTGTTTGTAGGAAAGCTGGGCTTAAAGATATTATCTGTGACAAAAACTAAAGATGTACCAGGAGATAGACTGACAAATAAATGGTAGCCAATTATAAGGAAGGATGCCTTGAAGGGAATGCCAATAAGTTTCCCTTCATTCTATAGAAAATGGGATGCAATTAAAGAGTTTGGGAAGCTGAAGGAGAGAACCTCCCTTCTACTTTAGAAAAATAACCACGAAGTACCAATAAGGGGACATTAGAAAAAGAGATTGAGATTCAGGGAAATAGGTTGAAAGGTTGGAACAAGGAAGGGAGTAAAGTCAGGTGGCCATCATGGAGACAGAATGATTTGATAATTCTTGAAAATGTACTAAGCAGTAAGACAACTAAATGTTGTTAGCTGCAAGAACAAATCAAAAAGGTTCTAAGATCCCTTAGACATCCTAAAGAATAAAGTTGTCATAAAGATAGATATCGCAGGAGAAGGGACATATCTAGGACAGAGAAATTGAGCAGGCAGGTGGAAAAGATGGTCTGCAGCTTAGCCAGGGATTAGAGACAGACTGGAAAAACATTTGCTTAGCAGCAATATGCTAATCATCCAAGTCAAGGTACCCCCATTGCTATGGTTATGCACTGAGATGAAAAGTTTACAATACAAGCTTGAAATAAATGCATGTCATGGCAGAACAGGAGTCAAAGACTGACTTGGTGAAGTTCCAGATCCACCAGGAAAGCTGAGCATCTTAGAATAAGAATGTCCAAGGGATTTGCATATCTATCGAAACCACCTCTTTTCTCTATCTCTCTATGTGGCCTTTTCTAATATGAAATGTAGAAGGAAGCAGATAATTCAGAGAGAAACCTGAGATCAGATTGTAGCCCCAGGCAACTAATTTAGTCTTCCTTAGACACAATTATCTCCTATTCAACATGTAGATAATTAACTCTTTACCCACTTCACAAACTCACAGTAAGGATCAGGTGAGACAAATTTATTGTAAACTAGAGGTCACTCCTCAGCCATGACCCACCAGTAATAAAGGAGACTGCAATAGGTACGGTAAACATTTTCTCCAGAAAGTAGTTTTTTTTAGATTAATGACTTTTGACCATATATAAATATGCTTTAAAAAATTATTCAATTCCATCCATCCAAATCTTTGATGACTTTAAAATTTTCTTAAACAACACTT
Organism: Colobus angolensis palliatus; assembly: GCF_000951035.1. Lineage (NCBI taxonomy): Eukaryota > Metazoa > Chordata > Mammalia > Primates > Cercopithecidae > Colobus > Colobus angolensis. The sequence continues at coordinate 3,220,594 of NW_012117866.1, read as the reverse complement.
ACCATGAATTAAGATCAAAATGAAATAGGAGTTGAAATTCAAGCATGTCAACATGCATCAAACCTTATTTGCATTTGGTGTTTGCACATTTTCCAGTTTCTTCTGTGTTTAAACTTACAAAATGGAAGAAGAAATAGAGTATTCTTAACTAGCTTTTGAAATGAGTTTTCAATGCTTTCAGCAAATTGTGGACAGAAAATGATATTAATGGTAATTGGTGTTCTTGGTGTTGATGGCATTCACCATCGTGGAGCCATAGATTCTGTTTCATTCAGTTAGTTTTGCATATTCTATTAGTATTACAAATTTCTTTACAAATTCCCTTTCTGAAATGCCTGCTATTTTGAACTGTGGTTCTTCAATGTATCAGTTGCCAGACAACTTGCATGTACAGAGGGCGAGAAACAAATCAGAATGATTAACTACTTTAAAATGAAACACCTGTGGGAAACTTTTGAGGCAGCGCACTCACTCATGCCAAAACCAAACATAAATTCATTATTTTCCAATGTTAAGCCATTGAGACTATAGGGGAGTGCTTGAGCAATCGATTGGGGAATCCAAAAGACTTGAATTTCGGAAGTCACTCTTAGGAGATTTCACATGAAGAAATTTTGCTTTGCAGTGCTTTCCTTAAATGGAAAACTCCCTAAGAAAGAAGGAAGATCAAATCTGGAAACCGTGTTATAATGACCTTAGAATATATCAATAGACACAGAGCATGATAAAAAATGGGAAAATGACTTGAAACTCTTTATAGTGATCTCCTAGTATGAATTCCATGTTAACCTCAAGTGAAACAACCTTGTAACATGATTTATTCACAAGAATGCACATGAAATGATTGCTCTAGAGATTACTAGGGAATAAGCCACTTGTTCAGAATCAGGAATCAATTTAGACTGTCCTATAAAAAGAAAAAAACAAAACAAAACAAAAAAAGGCAAGTTAAAAGAAAAAGGAGCAAATAGCTGAACTGAGTGTCAGAGGACTTCAGATGTGAAACCCTGTATGGAGAGGCCACTTTTGTGAAAGGAAATCTCAGCTGTCATCAGATCAGATTCATCTCTTCCATATTTGTTCTTCCTCAACTTTTACTTCAATTTGAGTCACACGCAGATTGTTTTAATTGATACGGTCCTATTTCAGGTGTCCCCCTGAAGCCCAGAAAAGAGTTACGATTTACAGAACTGCAGTCTGGACAGCTAGAGGTTAAGTGGTCCTCGAAATTCAATATTTCTATTGAGCCTGTGATCTACGTGGTACAAAGAAGATGGAATTATGGAATCCATCCTAGCGAAGATGATGCCACTCATTGGCAGACAGTGGCCCAGGTAAGAACCTCATATAGACTTTGATTTTCATCTTGGAGGTAGTGTCTGCTACATACCTATGCACATACAATTAACTTGCTATGCCTCAAAATAGCTTGACTACAGAAATTACTTACTCAGATATGAAATGAACATCATAGGGGTCTTCCAAAGAGAGGATGAGGTTCATAGATACAAACGAATGTGCTCAGAAACTGGATCATTGGCTTAATTTGTTCAAATACACATGGAAGAGTGTTAATTTTATAACCTGATTATTCACATGTATTTTCTCCAAGAACTACATTTTCCTCGGCTAAACTCAAAGCCAACTAGAGTAGGGGAAATGCAACATTATGAGGACTAATTTGACATTTAACAATCTAAATGCCTTCTCTTCTGTTTCTCCTGCATTTACACCTTTATTCCACCCACAGACTTTAGGAGCATATGGGATAAGATTTGTATCACAAAATTACTTAGTAGGACATAGCCAGCAGCCCATAAATCTTCACTAAGTGCTTTCTTCTTTGTCTTAGTCAACTTAAAAACTGATACACCACCTGCATGGCAACACTCCCAGAGAGTGCTTCCTCCTCTTCTGTCTTGTTGATGAGAAAAGCAAAATATTTTCTTTCTTTTTAAGAGCTGTTAAATCCACTACCAGCTGCAACCACCCCCCCCAACACAAAAAAAGACCCTACATGGATATAAAAAGTAACAGATTCTGAATGTGAATGTGAAACTGTTTCATGCCTTTAGACAACTAAAATGCCTTCTCCACATCTATGTCTATAGGAAAAAAATCTCACCTTATGTTGATTAGATCATTTTTTCCAAGGACTAGATTCCAATTTTTTTTTTCAGTAAATGTAAAATAAATGTCAATATTTAGGTGTTTGAAAGAAGAATATCTTCTAAATAGCAGTATCTCAAAGGGGTTAAGCACTAAAATAAAACAATGTAAAGACCCCAAAATAAATAAGAAGTTTGATGTAAAAACACAACATTAAATTAGAAAAAAAAAAAAAAACTGGTCAAATAAATTTAGTAATTCTATTCTACACCTATATTTTATATAAAAAAAATTTGCTTCAGTAAAACATGAAGCTACTCAGAATACAGCCTGAAATTCCATTTGATTTACACGGCATGCTTTCATAAATCATGGTACAGATTCATTTGTAATTTTTCCAAATTACTTAAAGATTTATGAAAGTAACTGACAATAAGATCATCTCTTTTATCTCCAAAAGATTTTTGGAAAGTGAAAAGCTATTTTATTATTGTTGTTGGTATTATTTTTTCCTGTTAATGCTACATGTAATACTTCCTTCTCTGCTAAACGCTGTGGATACCACACTGACTTTAAGCTTTTCAAATTCACAGCTGAAACTCTAAATGACAAAGGTGGAAGTGTTTTCTCAAAGTCTGCCAAATCAGGTAGAAAGCCACATGTAAGAGTTCATATTCTTCCTTTGATCTCAGAAATGTTCAGCTTCTTTTAGCTATTGATGTAAACATGACAGTCATTTTCACATTAAGTTATTTTAAGCTGAGGTTATTATAACCTCAGTTATTATAAACTGAAGTTTGGGAGTGTTCAAATCCAATCCTGTTTCCTTAGTTTCATCCACAGATCCAAGTTGAGTTTGGCACCTGATACAGATGAGGGCATAGACTGTAGATGGTTATTTCTTGGAATTCAGGGCAAAAGTTTTCCTATCTACCAATAGAAACAAAACACGGAGCATTGTTGAAAGCAGATATATAATATGAAGACTGTTAAAGTTATTTGATATCTTAAAATTGTAGCACTAGAGACAGCAAAACCTTCTGATCTTCCCCAGTGTCTGTTTTTTTCCTTTTGGGCATTTTATTGAACAAATATATGCTAACACATCTCACCCTTTTAGATCAGGACTGGTTCTTCATAGATGTTATGTGATTTACTCAAGAGATTTTTAAACAATGGCTTGGGTTATAATTTACTTCCAGAAGCTGCTAGTGGGTTGCATGTGGGTTGTGATACCTATTTTACTGTTACATTTGGCATGTGAGTTAAAAAGACATTTTCTTTCTGTAATCTGAAGATGACTTCATCTTCTTGCTGTAATGTAACGATTACTACACATAAATATTCTCTGTTGATTGAATATCTCAAATGCTGTAATTAGTCACCAGATTTTAAAATAGCCCAAGCTCTTGTCATAATGTTTTGACTTCAAGAGATGTTTAATTCTTTGGGGTGAAGTATCAGTGGTTCCTTGTTCCCTGACAGCTCTCTTCATAACTGGGCATGAGAAGCCCCTCTTATCAGGAGGAAGACAGACTGAGTTGCATTGGCTGATGGGTTAGTGTATTCTTTTAAACAGATCCAACCAACATATTGGAATAAAAAGTGACATGTTTCCTGTGCTCTGTGACATGTCCCCTCAGACCACAGATGAGCGAGTTCAACTGACTGACATAAGACCCAGCCGATGGTACCAGTTTCGAGTGGCTGCTGTGAATGTGCATGGAACTCGAGGCTTCACTGCCCCCAGCAAACACTTCCGTTCTTCCAAAGGTCAGCCTTCCTTTTCTCCCCAGACACAGAATACTACCCTTGCTCCCAGGCACACATGGAATGCAGATTCACTGTCTCTATGTTCATATTTATAGTTAGTCAACAGGTGGCTTTGCTGTTTTGGAGAACGGGACCAAATGTGTTTGAAGGTACCATGTACATTTATGGTTAAGGACAAAATTGGAATTTTACCTGCAGTATATCATAGAAGATAACATAAGGGAGTTTTTTTAAACTTTGAGGTGGCAAGGGGTTTTCATTATCAACATCTGTTGAGTTTTTGCTTTAAGATATTCTGTATCAAGCACCATTCAATTGATTTTCAAAGAGAAACACTGAATTTTAGCTCTTCTGGACAAAATAGCCTTTCTTGAAATGATTGTTAAATTGAAAGTGAATTTGACTCCTACCTTTGCTTCATAACATCTAGAATTTAAACCCCTCCCAAGTCATTTAATCATTGCTATAATTTTGTTCAGTTCTGACTGCGTCGATATTTTAAAACCTCTGTGGAATCAGATGAACAATGTGCTACATTTGTGGTTGATCTGTGATGGCTGAAGGACATAATTTGACCAGCTATTAATAATATCTTCAGGTTTATTTTTCTAGTTGTGTCCATATGGCTGTGTACCTTCCAAATTAATTAGACATCTGCTTCACTAATTATAAGGATCTGGTTTCATAAATACAGATTAGTTACATTGTTCTCTTACTAATCACAAGTTATCTTCTTACACAGAAGCTAATTTAAATTTATTTTATTTTAAATAAATTTATTTATTGTGACATTAATGAATAATGTAACCCTTTACATTTAAAAGCCTCTTTTTAAAAAAAAAAAAAAAAAAGTTTTTTTTTTTTCCTCCCCAGGGAGGCAAATTCATGAACTAAGCAAACTTTAAAGTGAAATTGTAAATAAAGACATCAAACCTTGTCTTAAGACTCTGTCTCCAACTGATTTGAAAATTTAGAGAGGCAAGTGAAATAAATAATTAATTGTGGGTTAAGGAGGTAGTGATCAATAAAATGCCTCAGAATGCTTCACCTTGAGTTTCATGGTTCAAATGTGATCCAGACATGTTCTGGTCAAAATGTGTTACCATCTGTTCAGTTGCCTGCAGGATTTGGGCTGGTGCTCTGTGAATAAGACTGCAAAATCAGACATCAGACAGAAGTGGTTCTCAGCCTCTAGAGACAGATGCTGAATTAATTTCCTGTAAGAGTTGCAGTGGCACCTCCTGCCTAGTGGAGGTGAGCAAGGTGGTTCTGCTCTCATGATTGTTACAGAGCCTTGCTATCACAAGATCCTCAGGATCTGGAGAGAGATCCTTTGACAGCCCCAGGGTCATGAGGGTGCTGCTAACTGAAAGTAGGAAGGCCAAGCTGTCCTGAAACTTCCTAGTATATCGGAGCAACTTAATAATCTAGAATGGAAGCTGCATCTCCCAAATTTAAGTGGACTTTTATTGAATGAAAATGCAAGTATTGCAGTTTTCATTAAAATGTTGTTCTGTCACTGTTACAAATACACCCAAAATTCACACTTCCATATGTCTTATTGTGAGGAGCATCCCAAACTTTAATTCTTGCAATTTTACAAACCAAAAATGTCTGTACAAAATTTGTGGAAGATTCCATTATATTTTCAGTGAAGATGAGTCCCAGAATGACGGGAGTTTAACATACCAGCCAAAAGGTGGTAGACATTCCCTCTATGACATCTCTAAAGCAGACTTAATCACTAACAAGGTGGGACATCTTTCCACACTTTTCTCATTCTCACCAAATGTTGAGAAGAGATTCACTGGGAAAAATGTTTTAAAGAACTTCATTGAAACATGATTTCTATATCATAAAAATCACTTAGTTTAAGTGTACAGTTAAATAATTTTTAGTATTTACTGAGTTGTGCAACCATCACCACCATCTAGTTTTAGAATGAGCCCATCACCCCAGTAAAATCCTTCATGACTTACCGGGAAAATTTAAAGATAGAAATAAAATTAATTCTGTGTCTTTTGCCTCTTTTATTACCCATTTGTCTGAACTGCAGTCCTATAGAGTGGGAGTATCCTGCAGCTTGGTACTTAATCTGTTCCTTAGAAAAGCCTATTTGGGAAAAAAAAAAAAAAAAGGCCAAAAGCATAGCAGTCACAGTGATCGATAAATGATTACTCTCTTTCTGGAAGTACAAGCATCCCCAAGGAAATGAAGGACTTTCCCGCTAAGCACTGTTTCTCTCAATAACCTCCATTTGAGTCGTCGGCAATGTTGCTCTTGCAGCAGTTTGTGGCAAAAGAGGCCTGCAGTCATTCTCGATTCTAAACATATGTTCTGCAAGCTACCACAAATCCTCCGATCTGCCTTGATTCACCTTTCCCTGTGTTTCCCCTAATCAGCTCAGTTCTGTCTTTAACTGGGAATTGTATTAGCTTCCTAATCACATCCCCACTTCTGCCTCCTGGCTTCTGCCTTAAGGCTTCTGGATTCCTGTTTCCGGATCCTGGCCCCTCATTCCTGCTTTCGGATCCCCACTTCCGGATCCTGGGTTTCAGACCCTGGCCTGTCATCCCTGCTTCCCGATTTCTACTTCTGGATCCCCTCCTTTTTAGCCCTCTCTCAACACAGCAACCTGAGTGATCCTACTAAAATCTGAGTCACTTCCCATCAGTTTTTTGCTGAACGTGTCCCAGCAGCTTCCGCCACCTGACTCAGAGTAGAAGCCACGTTCTTTACAATGGATTTTAAGAGCCAGTTGACCCCCCTTTCTCTTTCCTCTTAGACTTCATCGCTACCCTCCCTGTTTTCCTGCTCAACCCGCTAGGCTCTTCTGTGTTCTCTGAATACTATATTCTTTCCCTTGCTTCAGGATATTGGCATTTACCTGGTCCTGGACCGGGGAAATGCTCTTCCTTCAGATTGTTGAAAAGCTGGCTGGCTTACCTTCTTTATATAAATATCTCTTTTCCAGCAAAACCGTCTTTAGCCATGCTATTCATATGTATAAACAAACAAGCAAACAGATCCATGTCGTCTGTGTTGTATTTTTGTTTCTATTTTCTATTAAGACTGTCTATCCTGCCTTAGTATTTTGCTTATTCATCTTGTCCACGGTTTCTCCTTGCATCCAATCAGGATGAATGTGTGTGTCTGTTTCTGTGTTTCATAAGAGCAGATATGTTTTCTTTTTTACCCATTATTCCCACTGCCTACAACAGTACCTGACACATAGTAGCTGCTCAACAAATCATTGTTCAATATATGAGGAAATGAAACATGAGTAATAAAAAGAGAAGGTAAAGACAGAAAATGTTGTTTCTACCTTTAAATTTTCTCAGTAAGGGATGAAGGATCAATCTTTTTGGGCTGATGGACTCATTTTAGAACCCAGTGATGGTGACGGTTACACAACACAGTAAATACAAGAATGTCAGTGAGCACTTAAGATGAGAGAATTTTATGGTGTGGAAATTATATATTTCAAAACAGTTGTTAAAGACATTTTTTCCCAGCGAGGCTCTTTTCTACTTTTGATGAGCTTGAGGAAGGTAGGGAAAGATGTGGCAGCATCTTGTTAACGTACTGTTTAAGTCTCCTTTATACATATCCTGGAGGGTTTGTCTTCCACTGTTTTAGTGATTTGTTAAACTCCCATAATTCTGTGATGCATCTTTACTGAAAATATAATGGAATCCGCTATGAATTCAGTGCTTACATTTTTGGTTTGTAAGACTGTAAGAACTAACATTTGGGATGCACCTCAAATTGAGACATATGGAAATGTAAATTTTGGGTGTCGTATTAGTCTGTTTTCATGCTGCTGATAAAGTCATACCCAAAACTGGGAACAAAAAGGCTTAATTGAACTTAGAGTTCCACATGGCTGGGGAGGCCTCAGAATCACGGTGGGAGGCGAAAGGCTCTTCTTAAATGGTAGCAGCAAGAGAAAATAAGGAAGAAGCAAAAACAGAAACTCCTGATAAACCCATCAGATCTCATGAGACTTACTCACCATCATAAGAATAGCACGAGAAAGATCGGTCCCCATGATTCAATTACCTCCCCCTGGGTCCCTCCCACAACATGTGGAAATTCTGGGAGATACAATTCAAGTTTAGATGTCGGTGGGGACACAGCCAAACCCTATCAGGTGTCTTTGTCAAAGTGAAAGATAGAACAACATTTTAATAGTAACTGCAATGACCGCGGTGTTTCAAAAAATGGTGCATTTTCATTCAATAAATGCCCATTTATCCCTGTTTGCTCCAGAATTGAAAGTGTGCCAGTCTTCTGGTGGTTTAAAATTACTTTTTAAAAACAGTCACCACTTCCAAGGTAGTAGTCTGTACAAGAAGTAAGCAATTATCTATTGTATTTGGTTTGGGTAGAGAGACAGTGTTGATAACTTAAGGCTGGGTCAAGGAAAACAGGAAGGGTTTTTATTTATTTATTTTTTTCATCTACCATGAATATCTCAGCAAATAAAAGTAAAATTAAACAGCAAAAATAGATAAAATGAGTTCCAGTTAGTTTAGGCTCACTGCATAGACTATATGGACTATAAAGCTGATTCATGGACTATAAAGCTGATTTTCATGGAAAAGCCAAACTTCTTGTCCTTATCTTCTTTATAGTTATTTTAAAATACAAAATTAGTCCATGTTTGGCAAAATGGATTGGCTACTATTTAATTTCTTCTTAAGTCATTTATTTTCCCATAACTTAGACCTAACTCAACATATCTATTTTTATAGAAAACTCTAAGTTATTCATAGATTAGTAAATTAGTTTCATGCTTTTTGTTTTCCTGGTGAATACCATTTCTGAATATTTTTACTGCTCTTACCTCTTCCAGAAAAAAATGCATAAATATAGGATGGGCAAAATCATTACTTTTTGTTAGAATTTGGGATAATTTTTATATTTGCCTACTGAAATTGTCTATACTGTAATTCCTCCTGGTACTTGAGATGGGACGTTGGCTTTGAAATTAAAAATGAATAACAGTTTAATTGATGAATGCCTAGTGCTCATTTCTACTTTTTGTCTCTTTATTTAGAATGTGGGACTGTATCTTTGCACATAGTAAGTTACCTTCACAGGTCACTCCTGGGGGTCTACCTAAACTTTACTATCCCATTCCATTTGGAACAAACAACATGAAACCTCTGAGCACAAGATGTTGATATGTCTTCATATTCCTACATAAGTTGATATTTGCTGCTTTGAAACACAAATTTCAACAAATAGAGATTGCCCATCAAAGATCAGACACCTTCAGAACCTGATCCAAGTGAAGGCTTTGAGTGTGAGCAGTTTACTTAGGAAGTGATCCAGGAATGTGGTAGGTAAGAAGGGGAGTAGGACAGGGTGTAGAAAGAATACAATAAAGGGCGAATTATTTACCATAGGCAACCTAAGCTTCCTCTCCACTGGGCACTCAGGGAGCTAGCGTGAAGCACACACACCTGAGAACTCCTCCCTGGAGGGGGGTTAAGGGTGTTCAAGTCAGTCTTTGTCTGCAGCTGTTCCTAGCGTATCTGGTCTGCATGCTGGCAGAGCTTGCTCTGAGCCCAGACACAGCCTTAGGTGAGGAGGTGTGGGAGGGGCATTCAGAAGTTGAGCTGATGTGCCCTGAAACAGCACAGCACAAGAAAGTCAGGGTGGGCCCCTGAAAACATCTGTTGTTTACTTCTCGTGTAACTCGACATCAGCGTGATTCCTGTTAGAGTGGATCTAATACATTTTGAATTATGGTTTAAAATAAATACATTAATAGTTTCATGAATAAAATGTGGTGAAATCATGAAAGGAATTCCCACATTATTAAATATTCCTAAGCTTCTTCCTCTATGGTACAAAGTTAATAATCAGACACAGGCATCACTTTCTAGTTTCTTTTATTTTCACCTCTCTCATTTCCCAAAATCTGACAAGCTTTACGTTATTGTCCACTTCTTGGAATGAGAAGACCACTAATGTCTAACCAACAGAGAGCCCAGATTTTGGGAATGGCCAATTTGGAGTCAGGGTCACAAATATAAAAATACCTTTGGGTTCCATGTTGCAGTTGCTAATCTTTTTCAGTAAATTGGTGTTTAACTTTCCCTTGATATTGCTGATATGTATCAAATAAGTAAAAATAGCTATTTTAAAATACAAAATTGCAAAATACAAAAATACAAAATATTGCATGCTTAGCATTGGAAATATATATTACTAAGTAGCTAGAACCTATTACAAAATAGTATTTACCAGTTTGCTGAATTTGGGAAATGACGTGTTTGTTTCTGGCTACTGTGACTACATCTGTGTGTCAATATGGGTAGTAAAAGAAGGAAGAGTTCTGATTTTGTGGATTGTATAAGGCAAAATCCAAATTCATTTTTTTGATATGTCGCCAAAAGCGAGCAAACATATGTTTGTTCATTTGAAATTAGTCAATATCAATTTGACACTACAAAATAACACACTTTTAAGGGATCTTATGAAGAAACATAAAAATCCAACTTAAATTATCCTTAACCTACCATATTATCTTCTGATTGTTATATTCATTTCCCTCCAAATTCCAAGTCCTTCATCCATCTTTTTCTCCTTATTTCCCCATGTGCATAGGATACATTACAAAGGAAAAAGAAGCAGACAGCATTGTTTTCACAGCATATAAGTATCACACTGGATGTTATTCCATGCATGCATTACAGAGTGTCAGTAAAACTACAGCAGACATCACTGATGGTAATAAAGTTCCCTGTTGCCCCGTGGGGACCCATGACTTTTTACTCTGTTCTACAGCTGCTCGAGATGTGCCATTTCCAATGGGCAAAAGGCTTGGCTGTACGTATGTCTTGAAACTATTTAATAGTTGGAAATTTGCCTGCAGTGTAGCTTCAGCAGCTTTGCTAAGATTTTTTTTTTTTTTTTTTAAAGGGAGAAGGAACACTACCCCAACTGCCAAGTCTGGAAAGAAAAAAAAAGTTTAAATATTATTAGAACCAAACTTCTATTTAGTTGAAAACTTTGTGACATAGTTATATTATTGTTTTTAAAATGTAACTGTACTTGACCAAAGTTACATCAGATATACCCCACAAGTATACCTTATGAGGTATTCTTACGATGCATTTCTGTATGAAGTTTAATCTATAGACATTATTGGTAGAAATGAAATAAGTAAAATCAACATTCATTGAAATAGGTATTGTTCTCCATGTGCACATGTGCGTGTTTCTTTATGATGATCTGTACTCGTTGCTGTCTTTGTAGCCTCATGGGTTCCTGTATTTAACAAATAGTGTTGTCTTAAACCTAGAGGAGCCTGCCTCAGAAAAAGTGATGGCATTTCTGCTGGGACAAGCAGAAGTGGTCTTTTCCCATGAGATTCATGTCAGTGCAATAATAGGCCTGCATTTCTCCAAGGGTGATAAGTGATTTTATTGTCACTTTACCCAGCATAGGCTCAAAGTCTTTCCATTGTGTCAAACCTTCGTGCTTGTTACTTTGCCTGTTTGTGGCATGAAACACAAGGGGTTAAGTGACAAACCCTGAAATTTATCTTTCTGAAATCCAAATGTTCCATGTGATCATCAATAAAAGGAACTATTTTTCCCCAAGACTGAAATTGGGTATACATGCTAAATATTTAGCGTATTTTATGTTGGTAATCACATTAATTGTATGGCGTAGAAAGAGCTAATACAGCCTTCCTACTTCAGTTATCTCTGAAAATGTGCTTGTTCTCTGCAGTGTGTTTCTGCAAATAATTGTGAAGATTGTAAGGAGGGAGTTGGCATCAAACAGAAAGAGAAGTGAGCTGAGGGAAAATGCCCGGATTTGAGACTCAGAGGAAGGGTGAGGAGAGCACTGGTCTTGTGGTGTGACTCCCATCCTCTCACTTGAAGAGGCAGTAAATCAAACTCTGCTCTTGAAGTACTGAATCAAATTGTGATCCTCAATTTCCCCATCTCTAAAATGAGAACAACAATGTTAACATTTAATAGACAAAATACAACTGTATGTTTGTAAAATTAGGGATAAACAGTGCTCAAATCGAGTTTCCTAAACCTAATGGTATCACACTTTTTGAAATTCTCCCAACCAGGGGAGAGCAGTCTGTGGCCTAGGGTCCATATTTGGCCTGTAACCTAGTTTTGCAAATAAAGTTTTATTGGAACATAGCCACACTCATTTGTTTACATATTGTCTGCGACTGCTTTTGAGCTATGAGGGCAGAGTTGAGTGATTGTAACGGGGACCATATGGTCCACAAAACCTAAAATCTTTACTATCTGGCCCTTTCCAGAAAAAGCCTATCAATGCCTACACTAGACAATTGTAACAGACACTTTTCCCATTAAAAGGCTTTGAATTTTTACATTCTGTAGGGATATTGTCCCTCATTATGATGGTGGAATATATATGTAGAGTGTGGCACGTAGAGGTGTGTATTGTTAGACCTTCAACCCCATTTTTCTGCTCTCATTTTTGTTCTCACACTCCTTCTTCTGCCATCAATGATGTGAATGACCTTGGACATAGATCTTTACCTCTCTGACCCCTAAAACCCTCATCAGTTAAAAAAACGTGAAATAAGTTGCAAAATTCCTGAGGGCTTTATAATAACATAGAGTATAGAGTTTCCCTCTCTGACTCTCTGTCTCTCATAAGCCACTGTCTATTTATGCATATGTATATCTATATGTGTGTATGTGTGTATGTGTGTGTATATATATACACACACACACATATATATAAATTTCACATGAAAATCTCCAACTACATTTCAAAATTCTAAAACAATTAAAACATCATGCATAATGAAATAAAACATTCCGTATAATTCAGCCAAATGAATACACCTTGTTTCATAATGTAGGGAACCAATTCTCAAGGCAGAGAATGGCTTAAATATAGAAACTTGTTAGGACTGAGTAAAATGCTTCAGATTAGACAAACTGGATTGACCCTGTCTCACCTGAACCCCATAGTGAATAAGTGGATGAATGAATGGCTTGTTTACAGAGGAGAATCACGGCAATAAACAGGTGATCTCTGCCATTTTCTTTTGTTTTTGTTTTCTTTTTGTTCTTGTTTTTTAAAGAGCCAGAATCTCACTCTCTCATCCAGGCTGGAATGCACTGGTGCAGTCATACCTCACTGTAGCCTTGAACTCTCAGACTAAAGCAATTCTCCTGCCTCAGCCTCCTGGGTAGCTAGGACAACAGGCATACAACATCATGCCCCAGTTAATTTTATGTTTTTTTTTTTTTTTTTTTTTTTTTTCTGTAGAGACAGGGTCTTTCTCTATTGCCTAGGCTGGTCTTGAGTTCCTGGCCTCAAACACTCCTCCTGCCTCAGCTTCCCAAAGCACTAAGATTACAGGCGTGAGTCATGATGCCTGACCTGCTTTTACAATTTTATGGTGATTATTTTGGGGGAGAAAGAGATGGGAGTACCTCATCTTGGTAATGGAAGTATGCCATTTTGGTATTGTAAACTCAAAATGGGCCTTCCTTTTGAGAAAATGTAAAGAAAATATTATTAATTCATATCTTTTAAAGCATTATTTTCTCAAATGTTGTTTTCATAAATTGTGTTGTTTCATGTTTCATAATGTTTCATAAAATAGATGATGTTATTCTAGATTATTATGATAACGTCTAAGAAAAATTTTCCAGGGCAGGAAATGATGTAATGAATAACATAAATTAAAGAAGATGATCAAATTCAATGACCTTCTTAAATGTTAAGAGTTTCTTTAGAAGAGGAGATTATTTTGAGCTTTTCCTTATGAGCCTAGAATATCTGCAAAATTCATATGACTACTTATTTTCAGCATACAGACATTCAGGTGCATTGCTGAGAACACGAACGACTGTTATTATCTTCTCACGTTTTAATTCTTCTCTTGCCTTGAAGTGATGATTCAGTTGTAAGCTGGGTTCCCTCCCAGGAAGGTTGGTAACTCCCTTTTGTAGGTTAAGGATTGATTCCTACACCAGAGGAAGAGGGGTTGCTTTAATTATTTTGTTTCAAACTGGGAAGAACATTCCTTTGATTTTGCAATTCACTTTAGGATCTTGTGATTTAGCAATTCTGATTGACAGGGTTTGAACCTGAAACTGAAATATATCACCTTACAAATCAAAGCTAACGTTTAGGAGAAGCCTGTCCTTCATTCATTTATTCATTCAGCAATTGCTTACTGAGTACATACTGTGGGCTAGGTTTTCTTCTGGACTTTGGAGATACAGATGTGAAAAACAGACAAACGTTTCTCCTCTCAGGGAGTTTTCACTATTGTGAGTAGAAGCAGACAGCAAATAAGGTACCTAATAAGTCAGTTTGTGTATTAGTCAGGGTTCTCTAGAGGGACAGAACTAATAGGATAGATGTATATATAAAGGGGAGTTTATATATACTAAGGAGTATTGACTCACACAATCACAAGATGAGGTCTCACAATAGGCCATCTGCAAGCTAAGGAGCAAGGAAGCCAGTCCAAGTCCCAAAACCTCAAAAGTAGTGAAGCCGACAGTGCAGTCTTCAGTCTGTGTTCAAAGGTCCGAATCCCAAAGCTGAAGAACTTGGAGTCTGATGTTCGGGGGCAGGAAGCATCCAGCACGGGAGGAAGATGTAGGCCAGAAGACTAAACCAGTCTAAATTTTCCACGTTCTTCTCCCTGCTTTTATTCTGGCTGCACTGGCAGCTAATTAGAATGGTGCCCCCCCCCAGATTGAGGGAGGGTCTGCCTTTTCCAGTCCAATGATTCAAATGTTAATCCCCACGGCAGCACCCTCACAGGCATACCCAGGAGCAACACTTTGCATCCTTCAATCCAGTCAAGTTGACACTCAATATTTACCATAACAGTTGGTAATAAGGGCTTGGAGAATAATGAAGCAAGGCATAATCATGGTGTTGTGTTTTGTTTTGTTTTGGTAAATGGAGCAAAGCATATGTAGCTATTTTTTAAAAATAGGGTCACATTTAGTAGACCTGCAGCAGGAAAGGAGCCAGCCGTGGAGACATCAAGGAAAGCATTTAGGCAAAGGGAGAGGAAAAGCCTTAGTAGCATCGCAGTTTTCCTCTCCAGGAAATAGCATGGGAACCAGTGTGGCTGGGCTGAGGGGCGAAGGTGATAGAAGGAAAGGTGCTCTGGGAGGTAACCGAGGCACGGGTTGCAGGGCATTCAGGACTGTGCAGTACAGAATCATCGGACTGCTGTATTCAGAAAAACCTCTAGGGAGGCAGTGGTGAGCCCTTGGCAATAATCAGGGAGAGGTGATGTTGGCTTGGCCCAGGACATTGTAAGTGGTGAAAGGCAGTTAAATTTCCATTACACTTTGAAGGTAGTGCTAACACAGTTTGCTCAAGGGATGTGAGTGGAAAATAAATGTATGACTTCAAGGGTTGGGGCCAGAGCAACTGGAAAGAGCAATTCCCATGTACTGAGATGGGGGTGTCAGTGGTAGGCTATGTGTGGTGGGATATGTGTTGGTGGTGGGCTATGCGTAGGGATCATGATTTTGCTTTGGGGCACATTAGTTTTGAATGCCTCTGAGACCTCCAAGTGGAGCTACTGGAATGCAATTTTTTGAGTATTGGTATTTGAATGATGGCATCTGCATTCAAGGGCATAGTCTATGTTGAAGACATCAATTTGAAAGTTATCAGCACAAAGATTTTTTAAAAACTGTGACACCTGATGAGATCTCTAGAGAGCGAGTGTAGATGAGAAGAGAGAGGCCCCTGAATTGAGACGCAGAACACTCTCCTGTCTAGAGATCATGGGATGTTAAGGATCATGGAGCATGTGGCTGAAAAATAGCTTCTGTTGGCTCACGCCTGTAATTCCAGCACCTTGGGAGGCCGAGGCGAGTGGATCACCTGAGGTCAGGAGTTCCAGACCAGCCTGGCAAACATAGTGAAACCCCATCTCTACAAAAATACAAAAATTAGCCAGGCATGATGGCAGGTGCCTGCAATACCAGTTACTTGGGAGGCCGAGGTGGGAGAATCTCTTAAATCAGGCAGGCGGGCAGAGGTTGCAGCGAGCCGAGATCACGCCATTGTACTCCAGCCTGGGTGACTGGGTGACAGAGCGAGACTGTCTCAAAAAAAAAAAAAATCCAGTAGAGTAATGTCCTGAACACCAAATGAAGGTTGTATTTCTAAGAAAAGGAAGTGATCAGCAGTGTTGTGAATATTGATGACTGGGGAAGTCCTCAGATGGCTCTGCCAAATCTCCTTACTGGGGTGCTTCCCATTGTGATAACAAGAGGAAAAAAACATTTCCTCCTTACATATGTGATGTTCAGACCTCATAGGAGCCACCTGATGCAGTACTTGTCTACTTTTGACCTGCAGGTCATCTACCTCATATTACTTGTGTGTTTCATGTAAGATATACATAATCCTGGGTCCCACCTGCACTCAGGGAATCAGCATATCCTAGTGTAAGTCTTGGACATTCCAGAGATTCCTGATGTTGATTGAGAATGGCTTGACTCAGAAATACCATTTGATCCAGCAGTCTCATTACTGGGTATATACCCAAAGGAATATAAATCATTCTGTTATAAAGATGCATGCACACTTGTGTACACTGCAGCACTATTCACAATAGCAAAGACATGGAACCAACCCAAATGCCCATCAACAGTAGGTTGATGGATAAAGTCTAGATAAAGAAAATGTGGAACATATCCACCATGGAATACTATGCAGCCATGAAAAGGAACAGGATCATGTCCTTTGCAGGGACATGGATGGAGCTAGAAGCCATTATCCTCAGCAAACTAATGCAGGAACAGAAAATGAAAGACTGCATGCTCTCAATTATAAGTGGGAGCTGAAGGATGAGAACACGTGGACACATGGAGGGCAGCAACAGATACCAGGGCCTGCTTGGGGGAGGTGGGGAGGTAGAACATCAGGAAGAACACCTAAATGGTTGCTGGCCTTAATACCTAGGTGATGGGTTGGTTTGTGCAGCAAACCACCATGGCACACATTTACCTCTGTAAGAAGCCTGCACATGTACCCTGGAACTGAAAGTAAAAGTTAGTTTAAAAAAAAGGGAGAATGACTTGACTAGCAGTATCACCTAATACGCTTTCGATTAGCCTCTTACCTGAAAAATACTATGAAGCTTTCTTATTTTAGAAAATAAAGGAACTAACATAACTAAATGTCCAGACATGATATATCATAGAGGAAAGCAATACATTTCAAAAAATACCTTATGTTTCCATCATTCCAAAACCACGAATGACTGAGAGTAAAAACATGGATTTTTTTTCTCCAGTCTTCATTTATATCAAGTTAGATATGACTTTTTTGAGCCTCCAGCACAGATGGTACTATAATTAGAATTATTTACAGCATCTTCCCATGATGGCATCTTGAAATGAAACCCTCTGTAAATCACTGGTGGTGAGTAGCATCTCCACTTGCTCAATTTGTAACAGAAAATGAAGTAAAGACCCTCCAGCTTTGCTATATTTAGTCTTCTTCATATATGTAGTTTCAGTGGAGATTTGTGAGGTGGTAATTCCAGCACCTCATCTTTCTCTTGACAGCTGAGAAGCTTTTCGTTAATAAGACAAACCAGAAATGGTACAATCACAAAAATGAATGCTATCTGTAAGCCATCCAGTGTGCAATGTGGATACAAAATGGTGCAGGTTTTAATTTTTTTTCTTTTCTGATTTCCCTTTATTGCTCTTAGCTGATGCAAGAATCGCTAGCTACAGGGCATGAAGATGAAAACAGTTACTTGTGTGAGCTGAATTTCTTTTTCTTTTCAGAGTGTTAAAAGGTGATTCTTTGTTGCTTACCTATTTAATGTCAATTCACCCCCGTTGAATTATACTATATTTTACCAAAATGTATCAATTTCAGCACAGTAAAAATGTGGCTGGGTTGCCCTGGTATGGAAATGCCTAAAATGACCCTTCTGTGTTACAAATTTGGACCAAACAAATTTATATTGCTGTTTAATAGACTATCTTTTAATATGAGGCTTAACAAGGAGATCTTACTTAATTGCTTGTTGTCAGCTTTGCTTTTCTTTTACCTTTTTTTTTTTTTTTTTGGAGTCAGTGTCTCATTCTCTTCCCCAGGCTGGAATGCAGTGGTGCTAATCACGGCTCACTACAGCCTTGACCTCCCGGGTTCAAGCAATCCTCCTGCCTCAGCTTCCTGAGCAGCTGGGACCACAGGCATGCACCATCCTGCCCAGCTAATTTTTTATGTTTTGTAGAGACAGGATTTCACTTTGTTGCCCAGGCTGTCCTCAAACTCCTGAGCTCAAGAGATATGCCAGCCTCAGCCTTGCAAAGTGTTGGGATTACAGACATGAGCCACCGTGCCCCTTCACCCCCGTTTTCAGCTTTTCTACCTATAAAAAGCAATGCTTCACGTGTTGACCATGTAGTCATTACATGTCCAAAGATGTTAGTTTTGTGGATTCATATGATGTGTCTTTGTACTGGAATTTCAGATCCATCTGCCCCACCAGCACCGGCTAACCTCCGGTTGGCCAACTCCACCGTCAACAGTGATGGGAGTGTGACCATCACTATAGTTTGGGATCTCCCTGAGGAGCCGGACATCCCTGTGCATCACTACAAGGTCTTTTGGAGCTGGACGGTCAGCAGTAAGTCTCTTGTCCCAACGAAGAAGAAGCGGAGAAAGACTACGGATGGGGTGAGTGGAAACTGGCGGAAGGATTGTTCTTCCCACAGAGTGTATGTCAACTCAAGGCAACTGGCCTGAAAAGAGGCCTCTGCTGAACTGAGAGATGCCATGGATGCAGGAAAGCTTCCCTCCCATTCATTTCTACCAAGGAAGTTCACAGAATGCAGGGTCATGCCAGCTGTTTTGCCTTTTATATTTTAGGCAGAAGCATTTGCATTTAGACTGTTGACCTACTCCTATCTAAATGTCAGTCACAACTCTGGAAATCAAAGGAACAGTTTAAATGATCTCCATCTTACCTGTCTGGCCATAGAAAATGATATTATGCAAAATGTGCTTTACTTTTAGGTTTTTGTTTTTTTTTTTGAGAGAGAGAGAGAGAGATCCTTGTAAATGGAAGAGTGGACATTCATGGCTTTTCTATTGTGAGGTGTTTCCATCTATAATCTAATCACTGAGCAGTAACAGCTTAGGAAGGGCACATGTCACAGTATGTTCTTCTCATTGATTAAAAGGATCTGGAGTGGTTTATTCGTCAGATGCCAAGAAATAAAATCTTCATTGAACCATTTTCTGCATGAGATTCTTACGATATCAAACATCTTGTATTATTTGAAATGCTTACTGCATAAAAATAGTTACTTGGTTTCGTTTTAGTATACATTCCTTTATCTTGTCTAAAATTTACATAAAGACCTTTTCCTGTCACAAAGTTGAATTTCGTAGATAAATAAATGGTTAGAAATGAAAAGATAGCAAGGCTAAAGATTTCAATATCTGTGCCCTTCAGAATTATAAAACATGCCTCAAAAGTCTGTATCATTGATATTTAGCCATTATACTATTTTCACTTTATTTTTATGAAATTTTATGACAGTTCCATTTTTCATATTGAAGGATTTTGCTACAAATGACAATGGTAGTGCACACTTACCTCATGAGTTGAAAGAGCTGAAATTGGAGAGTCGCTTAGGAATCTAGAACAAAAAGTGACATGATGAAATGCTGACAGGCCCCGCCCTCCAGCCCCCTGCCCAATACATTATGACAGAAAATAATGAAGCACCTTGAAGCATTTTGTCAAGCTAATTTTTCTTTTGTATAGCTTTTGGTGGAAATTTGCTCCTAGAAAATTTAGAACAGATATCAAAGAATTACAATTAGTGCCAATTCATAATTTTTCCAGGTATGTGGCAACATAAACCTCTGTTACTTTATTATAAACAGCTCCCTTTCCTTCGAGAGGTGGTGTCTCAGAGTGGAGAGGGCTCAGAATGATTTATTTCCATGTTATCTGAGACCAATAATTGGTTTAGAAACAGTATTTTCAAAATACATTTGGCCTTTCTATGAAGTTTATTTTTAGTTTTTATTTTATTATATTTCTTGAGACAGGGTCTCACTCTGTTGCCCAGGCTGGAGTGCAGTGGTGCGATCACAGCTCACTGCAGGCACAACCTCCTGGGCTCAATCTTCTCGCCTCAGCCTCCTGAGGAACTATGGTGCACACCACCATGCCCGGTTAATTTTTTTTTTTTTTGTAGAGACAGTCTTGCTATGTTGCCTGGGTAGTCTCAAACTCCTGGGCTCAAGCAATCCTCCCACCTCAGGCTCCCAAAGTGCTGGGATTGCAGTCAGGAGCCACGGCACCTGGCCTGAAGTTTATTTTGATCCGTAGTAAAACTGAATTTTCAGATCCCAAAGATATAGAAAAGTTGGTAAAAGAAATCAGAAGTTGGTATGCTTCATAATGACACACGAGATTTTGCAATGAAGATGAGAGACATGGAAGGTTTGTGATGCATTTTGGGTATATTCTCTTAATTTCTAGTTTCAAAATTCTGTGACCCTGGAGAAACTCCAGCCAGACTGTGACTATGTTGTGGAATTGCAAGCCATAACGTACTGGGGACAGACACGGCTGAAGAGTGCAAAGGTGTCCCTTCACTTCACATCCACACATGCAACCAACAGTAAGTGACTGTGTCATGTTTTTCAAGATGACTGTGACCTCACGGGCGCCATATCACATCAAGGCACAATGGAGGGAGAGTGAGTCTTTGATTTGGAATAATTACATGGCAAATCTTCTTACCCACATGCATGTGACTATAGTATTTAAAGTACGACATACAAAACAGTTTGACTTTTGAATTCTTTCTTATGGTTTTTATCTATTGTAGGTGCAATTTTGGTGTTGTAATGGAAATTTAAGAAAACTTATCTTGTCTCATTTTAACAGATTGGCTATTTTTATGTTTACATGACGTGTACATATGCGTATTACATACTTGTTTTTAAGGCGAATACATACAGTTAAACTGTTACAAATTGATGTCATTTCTGCTTCCACTGTTTCTGTAGTTTTTTGTTGTTGTTGTTTTTGTTTTTTTGTTTGGTTTTGTTTTTCTGAGACAGAGTCTAGCTCTGTCACCCAGGCTGGAGTGCAGTGGCATGATCTCAGCTCACTGCAGCCTTTGCCTCCTGGGTTCAAACGGTTCTCCTGCCTCAGTCTCCTGGGTAGCTGGGATCACCGGTGCGCACCACCATGCCTGGCTAATTTTTGTATTTTTAGTAGAGACAGGGTTTCACCATGTTGGCCAGGCTGGCCTCGAATTCCTGACCTCAGGTGGTCCACCCGCCTTGGCTTCCCAAAGTGCTGGGATTACAGTGTTTCTCTAGTTCTGTATATAACACACTTATTTTTGTGCAATTATTTTACGTATTTATCTCCCAAATCAAAGTTGGGCACTTTGAAGGCAGAGACCAAAGTAGGAGGGAGGAGGCCTTTGTCTCAGGGGCTCCTTCGATGTTGAGTTTTTTTAGGCTAGCAGGACCCCGTCATCATAGCTGCCTTTGATCAGGGCGGTGGGCCTCATTCAGAAGGAGAAGAAGAATGTGTTCAACATTTGTCTGAATTTAGGAAAGGCAATGCTAGTCTTGCAGAGTGAAACACAGGGGTTGCTCATCATTACCTTCCACCCCTGGGAAAACGTAGGATCCAAATGGGCAGGTTTGTTTGAAATAATGCTTCAAAAAATGGTCCAGAAACAGAGATTTCTATCTGTTTGAGAAATAGTCTCTTCGGAGATTAAATGGACTTGAAATGATCAATTTGTATGTGAGTCTCGGTACAATATAAATTTTACCTAAAAGTTCTCATGGAAATATGTTTAGTAACCTCATTCATTTTTAATCCATTCATCCATCTACTCATCGCATTGAAATTGTGTGCCTATAAATTATGACATCACTGTGTCTAATGCCAGGAATACTATATAATATATACACACACACTATATGCTGTAATACACTATGTAAACTATATATATACACTGTAGAGCAATACGTTCCATAATTTTCTATAAATATAGTGTGCGCATCGGTATACATGTACACATATGCATACATATACACATGTCTACAAATACAAACATGCACATAACTAGACACACGTACATACTCATACACACACACACATACATACACACACATACATTATTCCTAGCACAATGATGTATTTTGGTTTCTGCCTTAAAAGTGCCTAATTTTGAATTTGGGAGATAAATACGTAAAATAATAACAAAGATCTGTGTGTTGCATACAGACAGAACTACAGGAAACAGTGGAAGCAGAAATGACCGACATGGAGGTGGGAATGAGAATCACATCATCCCTCATGAAGTCCTGAAGAGTGAGCGATCTGCAGGCTCGCAAGGAATGGGCATCATTCCACACAAACGCAGCAGCATGGATGAGTGTAGAGAGTTAGAGAAGCATATTGCATGGGCAAAGAACTCAGCGTGAGGAAAGAATGAAGGTGGATGGGCCACTGCTCTCTCCCCTGGAGGTCTCATGAGTTGCAGGGATTTAACCACCATCTGTGTGCTAATGACTCCCTGCCCTTCCACCCTGACCACTCTTTGAACTCCAGAGTCCTACATTCAGCCACCCACTTAGCACCTCCACTTGGATGGCTTGCAGATATTTCAAATAAAATGTTCAAACATGAGCTCTGGATTTTCGCCCATACCTGTTCCTCTCTTGGGCTTGCCTATCTAAATAAATGGCACCAAGATTCAGCCTTTTGCTCAGGCCAAACATGCAGAAGTCATTCTTCATTTTTCTGTTTTTTCTCTCCAGAAATCCAATTCTTCAGAAAGTCCTTTTGTCACTAATTTTAAATTCCATATGGAATCTGTCCAGTTCTTTCCCTTGTTCAGGCTATTATCTTTTCTTTCCTGTAAATTAAAATAGTCTCCTAATTACTATTATGTTTCTGCTCTTTCTTAAATATCCATTCTTTAAAGAGCAGTCAGTTTTCTTTAGAAAATACCAGTGTACTTACAGATCTCTCTCTTTTTGGAGTTCCACTCTCAAGACAGCTACCTAGTTATCTTCAGTTCTCACTTTCCCCAAAACTGCATCCTTCACTATATTCTTCTATATTCCTTACCAACCCCCTTCTCAGGCCAAAATCCTTTAAACTTCAGCTCATGCAAGAGCTGTCTTTCTCTACTGGTGGTGGAGATTTCATCTATTGTGTAAAATAAGCATGTCTTTTAGTCTCCTGGTTCTTCCAATAAACAACATTCTTTCCCCATTAGAAACTGGTATGGGATTGCAAATTCCCATAATTTAAGATCTGTTAATTTCCAGAACCAAAAGCAAGGAGAAACAAAGTCCAACCTCAGCTTGTCCTTGTTGAAGTTACATTATCTAGAGCCTTGTCATGGTCCAGCCCACAGACAAAACTTTTATGAAACCCTGGATCTCTGTAGCATATCCACAAGTTTTTCACCCTTCCTGGGGTATCCCCACAGAATCCTGTAACTCAGGGAGATATTCTTTAATTCGCTCCTTCTGCTACCCTCTCAAGTATGATTATAAACCTTTTTCTGTCCTTTAAGTCACATTGCACATGGAGTGCACAGTCCAGTCTAAATCCCTTTTACTCAGTAAGCCATGCAGTTCCCCATAAATATAAACATATCTATTACATGGAGTGCACAGTCTAGTCTAAATCTCTTCCTCTTAGTAAGCCATGCAGTTCCCCACAAATATAAACATATCTATTCTCATGTCCATGTTTATTTTCTCCTGTCTTCTGTATTCCAAGGTGGAGTCAGCCTTCCTTCTGTATGTGGTGGACTTCATCATGTAGTTTCTAGACCCATTCCTTCCCAACTCAGATACCTGCATTGACTGAAGTCAAATCTCATCTACGTCAGAGACCATGGATTATCTATATATCTGGTCATGGTATCCATCATAATCCCTGGCATATACACACGGCAACAAAAATATTTTTGAAACCAGGTTAATTAGTTATTCCCTTGTTTGCCTACAACCTCAACCTATTCCTCTCCACCGGCTTGATCTGCTCAGCTTCCAGTTCTAAAGCAAAGCTTTCATTGATGCTGGTTTCATTCTAGCTACCATCTTATCTTTCTCCTTTCCACATTTTTTCTCAAGTTTCTGCAATCTATTTTTCAATCTCACTTTTCCACCAAATCTGCCCCTGCTAATTTCTAAGTCTAGTGGATGTTTTCCATTGCAATTTTATTGACCATTTCTGATGAGTTTGTCCTTGTTTAACTACACTTTCCCCACTGTTACATCTTGACCTTTGTATATTTGACTCCCAGATGTCTTAATTTTTCTCGTACCTCAGTTTCCTTGTAGGATCTCCTGCCTCCATCCAGCTCTTGGACATTGGAGCTCTCCAGGGTTCTACCTTTTCTGCTCTAACAATTTAGTCACTACCTACTCATGGTCTGTTCTCAATGACTCAGCTCCAGCCTTGATTTCTCCACTAATACCAGATGTCTCTAGCCTGTCATTCCCTGTAACTGAATGTCATACAGGCATCTCAACCTCAACATACTCCACGTTGAACTCACTCCCTCCACTTACAAAGCTTGATGTTCCCATGTATCTCTGGTCTCCATTGAGGTTACTACTGACCAGACACTTGGGAGACTTCCTTTTACCACTTCCTGTTCAGTTTGTTTCTAAGTCCTGTAATTATTTCAGGACCCACAGGTTTCTTGAATTTTCCAGGAACATAGTAAGAGCTCAGTAAATTGATTGTAACTCAGCTGAATGCAACTGTCTTTCCATTCAACCTGCTCTGTGCCACACTCCAACACTACAGCTTTCTTAAGCTTTCATCTGCTATGGTCATAAATACTAAAGGGGAAGAGAGAAAGAAAGGGCTTTTGGTCTCATCTTGGAACAACCAAGGTTGGACATCTTTTGCAAGCCATTTGCATGTTTTAACCGTGTCGTCCAAGAGTTTATGTTTTCACTTGGTTGGCTGTTCCAGAGGAATTATCTTTACCAGTGGGAATTTTTAGCCAAGTGGGGAGACACTGGAATTATGGCAGTTAAATGAACAAAGCAGGCAGTTAAATGAAAGAAATCTATTCGACTGGTTGATTCCCTGTGTTAAGGTCTTTTGCTAATTATCTTTTAAAACTAGGTAATACTTTAGCTGATCAATTAAGAGATATGTTAGTTAACCTATCAAAGACAAAACTAGGTAATACTTTAGCTGATCAATTAAGAG
>NW_012117866.1:3185110-3191767 GCF_000951035.1 Colobus angolensis palliatus | reverse complement strand
CCCTAGCCAGAACTTCCAACACTATGTTGAATAGGAGTGGTGAGAGAAGGCATCCTTGTCTTGTGCCAGTTTTCAAAGGGAATGCTTCCAGCTTGTGCCCATTCAGTATGATATTGTCTGTGGGTTTGTCATAAATAGCTCTCATTATTTTGAGATATATTCCATCAATACCTAGTTTATTGAGAGTTTTTAGGCATGAAGGGGTGTTGAATTTTATTGAAGGCCTTTTCTGCATCTATTGAGATAATCATGTTTTTTGTCATTGGTTCTCTTTATGTGATGGATTGAGTATGTTGAACCAGCCTTGCATCCCAGGAATGAAGCCAACTTGATCATGATGGATAAACTTTCTGATGTGCTGCTGGATTTGGTTTGCCAGTATTTGATTGAGGATTTTCACATCAATGTTCGTCAGAGATATTGGCCTGAAATTTTCTTTTTTTGTTGTGTCTGTGCCAGGTTTTGGTATCAGCATGATGCTGGCCTCATAAAATGGGTTAGGGAGGAGTCCCTCTTTTTCTATTGTTTGGAATAGTTTTAGAAGGAATAATACCAGCTCCTGTTTGCATCTGTGGTAAAATTCGACTGTGAATCCATCTGGTCCTGGGCTTTTTTTGGTTGGTAGGCTATTATTCAGAGATTCAATTTCTTCCTGGTTTAGTCTTGGGAGGGTGTATGTGCCCAGGAATTTATCCATTTCTAGATTTTCTAGTTTATTTGCGTAGAGGTGTCTATAGTATTCTCTGATGGTAGCTTGTACTTCTGTGAGATCAGTGGTGATATCCCCTTTATCATTTATTATTGTGTCTATTTGATTCTTCTCTCTTTTCTTCTTTATTAGTCTGGCTAGTGGTCTACCTATTTTGTTAATGTTTTCAAAAAACCAGCTCCTGGATTCACTGATTTTTTGAAGGGTTTTTTTGTGTCTCTATCTCCTTCAGTTCTGCTCTGATTTCAGTTATTTCTTGTCTTCTCCTGGCTTTTGAATTTGTTTGCTCTTGCTTCTCCAGTTCTTTTAATTGTGATGTTAGGGTGTCGATTTTAGATCTTCCCCGCTTTCTCTTGTGGGTATTTAGTGCTATAAATTTCCCTCTAAACACTGCTTTAGTTGTGTCCCAGTGATTCTGGTACATTGTGTGTTTGTTCTCATTGGTTTCAAAGAACTTACTTATTTCTGCCTTAATTTCATTATTTACCCAGTAGTCATTCAGGAGCATATTGTTCAGTTTCCATGTAGTTGTATGGTTTTGAGTGGCTTTCTTAATCCTGAGTTCTAATTTGATTGCACTGTGGTTGAGAGACTGTTTGTTATTATTTCCATTCTTTTGCATTTGCTGAGGAATATTTTACTTCCAATTATGTGGTCAATTTTAGAATAAGTGCTATATGGTGCTGAGAAGAATGTATATTCTGTTGATTTGTGGTGGAGAGTTCAGTAGATATCTATGGGTGCACTTGGTCCAGAGCTGAGTTCAAGTCCTGAATGTTCTTGTTAATTTTCTGTCTTGTTGTTCTGTCTAATATTGACAATGGGGTGTTAAAACCTCCCACTATTGTGTGGGAGTCTAAGTATCTTTATAGGTCTGTAAGAACTTGCTTAATGAATATGCTCCTATATTGTGTGCATATATATTTAGGTTAACTCTTCTTGTTGCGTTGAATCCCTTACCATTATATATTCCCCTTCTTTGTCTCTTTTGATCTTTGTTGAGTGACAGAGCGAGACTCCATCTAAAAAAAAAAAAAAAAAAAAAAAAACTCCTGCAGGTAGCTCTGTGCCTACCTAAATGGCCTCCCAGTTTTGCACTTGAAACTCAGCGAGTTGTGAAGACAGTGGGAAAAGCGTAGTATCTGAGCCAGATAGCTGTCATTCACTCATGGCTTCCCTTGGCTAGCGAAGGAAGTTCCCAGGGACTTGTGCTTCCTGGGTGAGGCAACGCCCCACCCTGCTTTTGCTCGCCTTCCATGGGCTGAACCCACTGTCTAACCAGTCCCAATGAGATGAGCCGCATACCTCAGTTGGAAATGGAGAAATCACCCACCTTCTGTGTTGGTCTCACTGGAAGCTGCATGCTGGAGCTGTTCCCATTTGGCCACCTTGCCCAGGAATCTATAATTATTTTTAACAAGTAACTTAGAATGTTGTACTTTGTTATAGAAGAACAGCTTGCGAAAACTAGAAGAGGTGGAATTCAAACACAACTCCCTTTTCAAAGACGACGACCCACTCGCCCGCTGGAAGTTGGAGCTCCCTTCTATCAGGATGGCCAACTGCAAGTTAAAGTCTACTGGAAGAAAACAGAAGGTACATAAACATTACTTACTTATTTCTTACTTGCTTTAAACAGCACAGTAATGTAGAGGTAGTTTTGAAGAAGTAAATGTCAAGCCACAGTATCGATACTAAGGCAAATGGTTGTTGAACAAAACACTTAAATAGTGGAAGTCTGAATGAGTTGATAGTTATCTCACATCTGGAAATCTACAACAGTCAATTACTTAAATATTTTCATTTCAGGAATATTAACTTGTCTTCATTTCTTTCCCAGAGGGCTGATTGGCTGATGTTATATCCAAAACACTCGAAATACTCATTATTTTGAGCTGTAACTTTTGTTATAAATTATTTATTTTTTTAAGAAAAGATCCATAGGCCGGGCGCGGTAGCTCAAGCCTGTAATCCCAGCAATTTGGGAGGCCAAGGTAGGAGGATTGCTTGAGGCCAGGAGTTGGAAACCAGCCTGGGCAACATAGTGAGGCTGTGTCTCTTAAAAAAAATTAGCCAGGCTTGGTGGTGCATGCCTGTAGTCCCAGCTGCTTGGGAGGCCGAGGCAGGAGAATCACTTGAGCCTAGCAGTTTGAAGCTGCAGTGAGCCATGATAGTGCCATTGCACTCCAGCCTGGGAGACAGAGGGAGACCCTAACCCTTAAAACAATAAAAGCAAAAGAAAACTTAAATTCTTAATTAGTTATGTCATGAAGACTTTGGGTATAACTAGGAGAACTCTTTAACTCTTGACAGTGTCAAGAAAGTGATGGACTTTGGCTAGGATAACCATGAGTTTTCTATATCTGGTTCCTATCTCTTCACCTGGGTTCTAAGCTTCCTATGTTATTGGTTATACTGACTCTCAAAAAGTAGCAACCTTATAAATGATTCTGTTATCCACACATTGATTTGAACTCTTTAAGCTAAAATAGCCTAAATGCGAATCTAACAAATGTGTGTTTTTATTTTCCTTTCATCTGGTCCATTGGATAGACAATTCATTGGTCATGCCAGTGTCAGGAAAAATTGAGTTGATGTAGATTATCTTCTGGGGTCCACAGCTTTCCTTGACTGATCTTGTCTTACCCCAGTTTGAGCGTGTTCTCTCCATCTCATCCTTCTGTCTTCCTCTCACCTGCCCAAGAATGCAAACCTCACTGCTTTTATTAGAAGAGTTTCGATGACACATTGTTTATAGGCATAAAATCAATACAGCTTACCCTTTTATCTCTCAAAGGGCTATTTGGAATTCAGAAAGCAGAAAAGTCTTGCATCAAAGGGCAGAATTTCTATGTATGCAACCTGTAAATTCAGTGAGTAGGTGAGGGAGAAAGTTGGGGCCTAGGGAAATTTTTGGTGTCCTAATTATTAAACCATATAAATGGGTACTCTATAAGACTCAGTACATGGTGATGGAAACAGAAGTTTGGCATGGGATGGCCCTGGGATTAAATTTCACCTTCTCTGTTTGAATTATGTGAAACGGAATACAATTCTTAGTATTTTTGAGTGCCGCTTTTTTCATCTTCAGTGCACGCTAATTCCTCTTTCTCAAGGGTCTGCAAACTATGGCCCACAGGCCAAATCCAGCCCCCTCCTGGTTTTGTAAGTAAGATTTTATTGGCACAGGGTCACATTTGTTTGCATATCATTTACATGTCATGTCTGACTGTTTGGGGAGTGCAACAGTAATTGAGTAGTTGGGAGAGAGACCGGTCTGCAAAACTAAAAACATTTACCATATGATGCGCAGAACCAAAAATATTTACTATCTGGCCATTTAGGAAAAGTTTACTGGCCTCTGCTTAATTTCATAGGATGGCTCTATGAATATAAATTAGTGTCAAAATTCACCACCCCAGCCAAGCCCCTCAGGAACACACCTGGAGTCAAAAGTGAAGTTCAGTGGCATGTGCTTATACTCCTAACTACTTAGGGGGCTCAGATGGGAGGATCACTTGAGCCAGAAGTTTGAGACCAACCTGGGCAATGGTGTGAAACCCTGTTTCCAAAGAAAAAAAAAAATTAGGTTTATTGCCCTTCCTGCAACATGTTTGAATCTCATGTTAAAGGATTACTGTATTGACATAAATAAAACACCCCAAATAGCCCGAGGCAAGTGAGTGTTTGGTACTATATTTGGTATAAACAGCCATCAATTCATAATTTTATTTATTTCATTTCATCCAAGGAAGATTAAGATGAGCTCTGTTTTGTAGAGGACTTCTGGGTTGAGTTTGAGAAACAAATTAAAGAAGAAAAAATGACCTAAAACTGAAAAAATACAGGAACACAAAAGAGTGGTGTGTTTTGATTTACTCTGGAAAATCTTCACCAGGGAGAGCCTCTGAGAAGTTTTCATGGGCAAAGAAGGTTCACAGAAACAAGTAGTGCTGGTCCATTCTGAGCTAAAGCAATCGGAAGTATAGATACAAAGAAAACAAGCAGATTTGGAGAATTAGGAATGGCAAAAGAGAGAAAGATACAGCTAAATTAAAACAGAATAATAAAAAACAAACTAAAACTAGAGTCAGATCATGACTCTACACAACAACACAGTAAGAAATGACATACGCTAAGAATGAAATCTTGAACTGCCTGATTCAAAGATATATTTAATGCTGTTTTGATTTATAGTAGTATGTTTCTATCTCCCACTGGATATGGGATGTATAGGGCTTGCAGTCCTTCTTGTTCAGTTTTATGGTGCCCTAGCATTGCAACAAATATATGTTAAATACACTTTTAAATGGACAATAGGGAAAAAAAGTTCATGCTTTTAAATAGCAACCAATAATGAACATGTGAACATACTTTCACCTCGTCTTTCCTAAAGTGTCCTGGTTTCTTCACAAAATACCATGTCACATGGCAGCAGTTATACTCCCATGGCTCGATTTCTCAGAAAACTTGTGGCCACTTTTTCAAAGAACAGAAACAGTGGCTGGTCAGACTGATGCTCTTGACCTGGGCAGGTGCCTTTGGTCAGGCTCACTGCTGGCGCACCATCATGAGACGATTTGTCTGGTGGTATTTCAAGAGCCCCTCAGGTGCAAAAACTTTATCTCTGCAACTCCTAGCTCAATGCCTGGCTCTTGGGAAGTGCTCAGAATTGCTGACAGAAAGAGCTAATTACTGAATGAGTTCTTGTACTCCATTGCCCAACCTGATGCCTTTTCATTTCATTTCATTTGCTGGATATTTTAGAGTTTCCCTTTAATATCTGTCAGAATTTGGATGTCTGTCACTAATCTGAATGGCACACAGATTGGTTGCTGAGTGTTGAAGCTGAAGTTGGCATTGTCAGCTGAGTAGGTGCAGTTTGCTCTTTACTATTTATTTGACAAAGCTGAACCACATTTCCGTTTAGAGCCCTGCACCAAGTATTGATGGATAATACTCATACTTCCATATTACATGTAGGTTTTCCAAGAAAACCTATCGACTGCTTCACGAAATGGTATTGTAATATTATTTTATTTTCCCCATAACTTTAAAAAAACTATAATGAGAAATATTATTTATACTTAATATTTACATTGGAGCATCTTTCAAGCCTGGTGAATATATGTTACTTACCAAATTAAATACTGGGGATTACATGTAATACACTTTTAGCATTCCAGTGGATTTTGAAGGGGGGCGGTTCATTAACTTGAACATGAAAGAGTATGCAGTTATACCATCTTTTACTTTAAAAAAAAAAAGACATTTAATATGACTAAATAATAGGACGAAATGAAGTACACTGGGCCTAATATCAGATTCTATAATAATGATTATTATTTTTTATTATATTTTAAGTTCTGGGATACATGTGCACAACGTGCAGGTTTGTTAACATAGATATACATGTGCCATGGTGGTTTGCTGCACCCATCAACTCATCATCTACGTTAGGTATTTCTCCTAATGTTATACCTTCCCTTGCCCCCCACCCCTAACAGGCCCTGGTGTGTGATGTTCCCCTCCCTGTGCCCATGTGTTCTCATTGTTCAACTCCCACTTATGAGTGAGAACATGCAGTGTTTGGTTTTCTGTTCCTGTGTTAGTTTGCTGAGAATTGTGGTTTCCAGCTTCATCCATGTCCCCACAAAGGACATGAACTCATTCTTTTATATAGCTGCATAGTATTCCATGGTGTATATGCCACATTTTCTTTATCCAGTCTATCATTGATGGGAATTTGGGTTGGCACCATGTCTTTGCTATTGTGAATAGTGCTGCAATAAACATATGTGTGTATGTGTTTTATAGTAGAATGATTTAAAATCCTTTGGGTATATATCCAATAATGGAATTGCTGGGTCAAATGGTATTTCTAGTTCTAGATCCTTGAGGAATCGCCACACTGTCTTCCACAATGGTTGAACTAATTTGCACTCCCA
>NW_012117866.1:3179438-3181315 GCF_000951035.1 Colobus angolensis palliatus | reverse complement strand
CTAAACCCGGGAGGCAGAGCTTGCAGTGAGCTGAGATCCGGCCACAGCACTCCAGCCTGGATGACAGAGCGAGACTCCGTCTCAAAAAAAAAAAAAAGATCTGTAATACAAATAATTTAGAAAGTAGGAGGGGAAAGTCACCTATTATCTCAGTATCATTTCCTGAAACAGCATTTTGGTGGGTTTCCTTTCAGAAATTTTCTATGCATCTGTCTTTCACTCAGTTAGGGTGTGTGTGTGAGTGTGTTTATAAAACATACACACATATTTCTGTGTAACATTATTTGAGCTGCTATATTGTAATGCATTTTTCATAACATTCTATAAATGCTACTCTGTATGGGTATATCTTAATATCATAATATGTGTCATTATTCCAGTACAATGAAACATTTCAGTTCCTTTAGAATTTCTATTTTCTCATTAAGGCCCCAATGCATTTGTCCTTAGGATAGATTCATTTCATTTGTTTGAACATTTATCTTTAGCATAAATTCTTTTTGTTTATTTTTTTTTGTCTTTGAATATTTGTTTTTCTATTATCAAGGTGATACTTTTAGAATTTATTCAACATAGAGTCTTTTATCTTTATCACTCTTATGCCTCTTAAAAACATAAGCAGAATAGATTGTTTCAAGAGTTAGGTTTTCAAAATTCTTCTCATTCTTCTGAAATTCACTTTTACTCAAGGTATTGATGGGCCATGTGCCATAAGCGATATTGGTGTTGGAGTGGTTCCTATTCCAGGATTTTCTTTCAAGCTGCTGAAATCCATTCTGCAAGTAAAATAATATTATTATTAATATTAACATTTTATTTCTATAATGTTAATTAAAATTAAAGTTTATTCAACATTTATTGCATTAAGATTATGTCTATATTACAATTAATTTTATAATAAATATTAAAATTATTTGATCTATTATATTAAAATTATCAACTTATTCATATTTTTAAAATGACATATTTTATTAATATTAAAATTTTAAGCATAATGTAATAAAATGAAAATGTAAACATTTACTATTGAAAAAGTAAATATCTCAAGCATACAGGAGTAACCACCACCATCCTGACTTTTGAAACCCAATATTTATTTTGCCTGTATTTGAAATTTATCAGAATGGAGTCACTCAGTTTCTATTTGTATTTGGCTTCTTGCCATGAGCATTTTATGAAAAACCAATGCATTGTGTTGCATGAAACAATTCATTTATATTGCTGCCTGGATGTCCTTAGTATACGTCAATCTGTGTATCCTTTCAGCTGTGGATGGAGATTTACTTATTCAGATGTGGAGCTATTAAGAATAGTACCCGTGTGAATGCCCTATTAGCACATGTTGTTTGACGCATACTCTTCCATAGAGGTGGGATTCTTAGGCCGTAGAGTATGTCAAGTTTTAGAAAACATTAATAGTTTTCCAAAATGGTTGTAACAGTTTACATTCTCACCAGTAGGGCATGGTGATGGTTCCAGGTGCTCCACATTCTCTCTGCCATGTGGTATTTACCATCTTCGTAAGTTTACCCTTTCTGGTATGTTCGTAGTGATACCTCATTGCTATTTGAATTCGCACTTTTCTGATGTCCAAGAAGTTGAGCACCTTTTTGTAAGTTTACTGGCAATTGGATTTCTGTTTTTTGAAGGACTCTTTCAACTCTTTAGCTACTCTGTCCTGCAAGAATGCTTTTTATATTGTACATACAAGTCATTTGGTGTTTGTTTATTTGTTTGTCTGTTTGTTTGTTGAGACACAGTCTTGCTGTGTTGCCTAGTCTGGGGTGCAGTGGTGTGATCTCAGCTCACTGCAACCTCTGCCTCCCAGGTTCAAGTGATTCTCCCACCTCAGCCTCCTGAGTAGCTGGGGTTATAGG
>NW_012117866.1:3175987-3177217 GCF_000951035.1 Colobus angolensis palliatus | reverse complement strand
CCTTTGCCCGCTTTTTGATAGAGTTGTTTTTTTTTTTCTTGTAAATTTGTTTCATGTAGATTCTGGATATTATTAGCCCTTTGTCAGATGGATAGATTGCAAAAATGTTCTCCCATTCTGTAGGTTGCCTGTTCACTCTGATGCTAGTTTCTTTTGCTGTGCAGAAGCTCTTTAGTTTGATTAGATCCCATTTGTCAATTTTGGCTTTTGTTGCAATTGCTTTTGGTATTTTAGTCGTGAAGTCCTTGCCCATGCCTATGTCCTGAATGGTATTGCCTAGGTTTTCTTCTAGGATTTTTATGGTTTTAGGTCTTGCATTTAAATCTTTAATCCATCTTGAGTTAATTTTTGTATAAGGTGAAAGGAAGGGATCCAGTTTCAGTTTTCTGCATATAGCTAGCCAGTTTTCCCAACACCATTTATTAAATAGGGAATCCTTTCCCTGTTGCTTTTGTCAGGTTTATCAAAGATCAGATGGTTGTGGATGTGTGGTGTTATTTCTGAGGCCTCTGTTCTGCTCCATTGGTCTATGTATCTGTTTTGGTACCAGTACCTTGCTGTGTTGATTACTGTAGCCTTGTAGTGTAGTTTGAAATCAGGTAGTGTGATGCCTCCAGCTTTGTTCTTTTTGCTTAGGATTGTCTTGGCTATACGGATTCTTTTTTGGTTCCACATGAAATTTAAAGTAGTTGTTTCTAATTCTGTGAAGAAAGTCAGTGGTGGCTAGATGGGAACAGCATTGAATCTATAAATTACTTTGTGCAGTATGTCCATTTTCACGATATTGATTATTTCTATTCATGCTCATGGAATGTTTTTCCATTTGTTTGTATCCTCTCTTATTTCCTTGAGTAGTGGTTTGTAGTTCTCCTTGAAGAGGTCCTTCACATCCCTTGTAAGTTGGATTCCTAGATATTTTATTGTCTTTGTAGCAACTGTGAATGGGAGTTCACTCATGATTTGGCTCTCTGTTTGTCTGTTACTGGTGTATAGGAACGCTTGTGATTTTTGCACATTGATTTTGTATCCTGAGACATTGCTGAAGTTGCTTATCAGCTTCAGGAGATTTTGGGCTGAGACGATTGGGTTTCCTAAATATACAGTCATGTCATCTGCAAATAGAGACAATTTGACTTCCTCTCTTCCTATTTGAATACCTTTATTTCTTTCTCTTGCCTGATTGCCCTAGCCAGAACTTCCAACACTATGTTGAATAGGAGTGGTGAGAGA
>NW_012117866.1:3128032-3171482 GCF_000951035.1 Colobus angolensis palliatus | reverse complement strand
TTCAAGTGATTCTCCCACCTCAGCCTCCTGAGTAGCTGGGGTTATAGGCGTGTGCCACCATGCCCAGCTAATTTTTGTATTTTTAGTAGAGACAGGGTTCCACTATGTTGGCCGGGCTGGTCTCGAACTCCTGACCTCAAGTGATCTGCCCGCCTTGGCCTCCCAAAGTGCTAAGATTATAGGCATAAGCCACCACGTCCAGCCGTCATGTGTTTTCATGTAAGTATTTTCTTCCACTCTGATTCACTCTTGCATTTTTAACTTTCTTCTTAGTGGTTTTTTTTTTTTTTTAATGGAGTTTGACTCTTGTTGCCCAGGCTGGTCCGCCTCCCGGGTTCGAGCAATTCCCTTGTCTTAGCCTCCAGAGTAGCTGAGATTAAAGGTGGCTGCCACCATGCCTGGCTAATTTTTTGTATTTTCAGTAGAGATGGGGTTTCACCATGTTGACCAGGCTGATCTTGAACTCCTGACCTCAGGTGATCTCCCTGCCTCAGCCTCCCAAAGTGCTGGGATTACAGGTGTGAGCCACCGCTCCCAGCCCTTAGTGGTTCTTAATTTTAGAGATAAGCAATTCATTTTGTTTCCTTTAGGTTTAGTATTCTCTGTGTCCTGATTAGGAAATCCTTTTTCATACAAAGGTCACAAAGATATACTCCTTTCTTGTCTTCTTGTCTACTGTTTCACCTTTTGTATTAGTCCATTTTCATACTGCTATGAAGAAATACCTCAGACTGGGTAATTTATAAGGAAAAAGAGATTTAATGGACACACAGTTCCACATGGCTGGGGAGACCTCACAATCATGGCGGAAGGTGAAGGAGGAGCAAAGGTGTACCTTACATGGGTGGTAGGCAAAAGAGCATGTGCAGGAGAACTGCACTTTATAAAACCGTCAGATCTCATGAGACTTACTCACTATCACGGAAACAACATGGGAAAACCTCGTCCCCATGATTCAGTTACCTCCCACCAGGTTCCTCACATGACACGTGGGGATTATGGGAGCTACAATTCAAGATGAGATTTGGGTAGGGACATAGCCAAACCATACCACCTTTTATTCTTAAGCTCTTTTACCCAGAATTGATTTTGTTGTAGAGGGTCAGTGTTCTTTTTTTTTTCTTCTGATCTCCTTCTCTGATACGTCATTATGTATTTTTCAAATGACGATTTTCCCCAAAGCTCTACGGTGTCTTATTTGCCCTAAATAATGCATATACGTGCAAGTTAATTTTTGGACTTTCTATAGAGTCTTTGGCATATTTTTCCAATGTTTTGACAATACCTTACTGTCTTAACTACCATAGATTTATAAATATTTCTAACGATAGTCCTCTAGTTTTTACTTCTTTTTCAAATTGTCTCAACTATTCTTGGCCTTTTGAATTTATATATACATATTTGAGTTAATTTTTCAATTTCCACAAAAACCTCCTGAGATATTTATAGAGATTGAATTCATCCATGTGTCAATGATTTTGAAGAATTCGCGTCTTAAAAATACTGAGTCTTCCAATCTGCAAGCATGATATGTCACTGTATTCAGTTTTAAAATTTTTCTCTCAACAATGTTTTATAATATATTGGATAGAGAGTGTGACCCTTTTTAATATGCTTTTTCCAAGATATTTGTTTTTATTTTTATCCTATTATAGATGGCATATTTTTTCCTCAATTTTACTTTCTGATTTTTGTTATTGGTATATTATAAATATGTTTTATATTCATATATTGACTGTGAATCCAGCAATATTGTTTTAGTACTTTGTTAATTATAACATTTTCTCTGATGATTTGTTTGCATTTTTTCTACAAAAACCATCATCTAGTTTGTAAATAATGAGAATTTTATATTTTCCTTTCCATATCTTTGACGTTTTAGTTTTCCCTTGCCTTAAAACTGGCTGAGAGTTTCAGTACAATGGTGACTAAAAGTGATAATATTAGGCATGATGTTTAAGTGTAAGGTTTTTGAAGACATCCCTGGTCAGAGTAATACAATCCCCTACTCTTCTTACTTGCAAAGTTTTTGTGGTTAATTGATACTGATTTTTATCAAATATTCTTACTTCATCTAGTGACATGATCATACATTTTTCTTCTTTATTCTATTAACATGATGAACTAGAGGAAGCATTATAGATCACCTCCTAGGTCTGTCGTGAGGAATAAATGAGATTACACATCCAGATTGGTTGGACCAGTGGCTGACACAAAGGAGACACCTTAGGTGTTTCAGTGTGAGGATTCTTACGGCACTGCTTGTAGTGCAGAGAGAAGACAGGATGTCAGAACAGAGGTAAAGAGCCTCTGAGGCCAGCCTTGTAAGGCTTGGTGTTGCTTCAGGACTGACTCTCAATGTTTTCTCCTTTGTGAACAACAAAGAGCAGTGCTTTAAAACATGATTTAGTTGTCCAGTTTGCAATACAAGTGCTACAAAACTTAAGCATCTTATTAAATTTGGCAGAAGAAAAGGGATTCACCTTCACTGCAGTGTATCAGCAAGCAGTAGTATGACCAGTATTGCCACACAATAATGATTTCAGTGCATGACAAATAGGAAACATAGTTGTTGGCATAGATACGTACACATATACACACATACACGCATATATACACACGCATTACTTTAAATAACTCAAAGTTAGAAATAAATGTGAAGAATATCAGTGGTTTTCTCAAATACTGAAATCTTTAAAGAAACCATAAGCAGAGAATTTTAGCAATATTTATTAATCAATATTAGAGTCCATAGTGTTATCCAATTTACGATACATGAAATTGTGGACTTGACGATAAAGAGACAAGATCCAAAGGCAAGGAGTGACCTTGATTTGGGTTCCAAAAGTGATGCTGACTTGATTGATGTTTACTGACTTGGACCCTGGGCCACAAAGGAGAAGCTGGGAGTGATGAGCTCCTGTGACGGAGATGCACTAGCCTCTATTTGTCAGTAATGACTTGTTTCACGAATCGAAATGCCTCGCAGTCAGTTAGTGTTCAAACTGTTTTCTTCATACCCATTTCCAGCCTCTGAGCTCTGTTAACCTCCAGGAATGCTTCCTACTGCAGACCAATGTGACGCCATCATCTAATAAGTACACATCCATGCTGGCCAGAGAACATTCTTTGTGGCTGGCCAAAACCTTGATTCCAAAGATATAACTGATGTCAAATATATTTCTAAAAGAGAATGTTCTGTGCAGTGGCCGTCAACAGTTGACACTGTAGCCTCCTGTCAAAACTATTGTGGTTACAGTGTTACTGCTTACTCAAGAGGCAGAGATTCATTCTACATCTTTAGTGACATGTCAGGATTTGTTCTGTGGATTTTTTTGTAGACCACGCATCTGTTTCTTGCCATTTCAACTCATGCCCTCTACGTATTCATGCTAAAAATTTCTTTGAAGTGACAGGAAGTTCTTGAAAACACTTGGTATGGATTCTCTTTAAAAGAAGGGCAAAAATATGGAATTTGGCATTTTGCTTTTACCTTGTTTAGGAAGATCCTCCCAAAGAGTTTGGAATCTAAAAGGAACATTGTGTAAAAATATCTAGATAGAATACTTAAGACTCTACTGAGTACACCAAGCCCTTTACCAAAATAATAAGATGTAAAAACAAATAGAGTTTAATTTTCCTACACAAATCCTGTGTCTGACAGCTGGTGGCAGAATCTTTTCATTTTCAATTAAAGTGACAAAGGAAATATAGACAAAAAAGGAAGGGAAGAAAAGTCTGATTGTTCTTTTAAGTTGATCCTTTAGATATATAGTAAACATTGCAAATCGTAATAAGAGTCTTTAGACTAGTATTTTAATACATCCAAAAAGGGTATGTTCAACTTTCATTTGAAAATGTGAAGTTTTAAAACTTTGAATTGACCAAGCACGGTGGCTCACGTCAGTAATCCCAGCACTGTGGGAGGATCACGAGGTTAGGAGCTCGAGACCAGTCTGGCTAATATGGTGAAACCCCATCTCTACTAACAATACAAATATTAGCCAGGCATGGGGGTGTGTGCCTATAGTCTCAGCTACTTGGGAGGCCGAGGCAGGAGAATCGCTTGAACCCGGGAGGCGGAGGTTGCAGTGAGCCAAGATTGCGCCACTGACTCCAGCCTGAGTGACAGAGCGAGACTCCATAAAAACAAAACAAAACAAAACAAAACAAAAACAACCTTTGAATTAACTTAGATGTATCAATGAATGCATTTCTATTTACTTTTTGTCTTCTTTTGCAAATGGACACAAATTACCAACTTTATGCCAGGCTCTGTGCCATGTGATGGGAATACAGTCATGGATAAGGAATATTTCCTACCTTTAAGGAACCTGCAGTTCTGAGGCTAAGGCAGATAGGCAGTTGCCACATAATAAGACATTATTCTTCATAGCAGTCTGGATGAACAGCTGAAGTAGTTGAGAGCAGAGAGATTTTGATGTTGTCTGCAGAGGAATTTTCACAGAGGAGGTAAAGTTTAAGGTACATTTTAAAGGCTGGATTACTTTTTTTGGCCAGGGAAGATGAACACTTCTGGCCCAGGAAATGAAGAGGTGCAGCTGGCAGAAAGATCAGGAATGTCAAGTATTGGTGAGGCTGAGAAAGTGACTGTGTGAGGCTGGAGAGACAGATCAATGTCGAGTGATGGAGAAGCTTATATGTTATGCCAGGAAGCTTGGATTTTGTTCTATATGGAGGAAAGGAATGTAAAGTGGCAGGGGAAGGTCTGAGTAGGACTTGGAGATGTTAGCAAAAGCAAGTGTGCAAGGAGAATGGATTGGAAAAGTTCAGAGAGAGCATGTCGGTTAATTTCAGTAGCCAAGACGAGAAACAATCAGATCGTGAATTAAAGACAGCAGTAGGAGGAGGAAGGTTGGCGAGTGACATAAGAGTATTATACAAGTGTCCACATAATTTATTGTCTGAAATGGGATTTATTTGAGAATAAAAGGAGGCATTTGTAAACATTATTCCCCACCAACAGGCATAGACTGTAGGAAAGCCAGGATGTATGGCCCCTTGGATATTAAGACCTGGCTGAAGGGAAAAAGAGAAATGGATCTAAATGGAGTGTTTACCTTCTAGCTTGAATAACTAACAGTACTTCGATTAACAAAGATTGTGAGCAGTAGAATTATGATATGTTTCCTGGGATATGTCTCCATGCTATGGAGAATTTGGTTTTGGTGTGTTGAATTTGAGATAACTGCATGATAGCCAGAAAATGTTACAGGCAGTGAGAAATACATGCTTGTAGCTCAGGAGGTAGCTGTGTGATAGTATTGTGGACTTGACTGGAGCTATGGTCAGTCCACTGACTATACTGTCAGGGGATCTGCAAATGTTAGTTGGTTTCCATTGGATCACACACCCACTTACTATTAGGAGCTGAGAACAGCTCATGCTCTAATTAGAGTTTCGTATTCCTCCAAAAAGTCCTTTTTCTTAAATTTTATCCATTCCAATTTCCCTTGCTGTTTTAAATTTGAAAGCCAAATGTACATATAAATTGTAGCAGAGCTCATGAGGTTGAACACATGATAGAAGGGAGTGGCAGGAAGCTTTGGAAAGTCCAAAGAACAATGAAGAGGAAAGTATGTGTTTCAAACTTATTCCACATTTTTCCTCCTTCCAGAAACGTTTTATGTACTCACCATATGATCTACAGAATCCCAAACCAAAGTTTCCCCAGACATTCATAAAACATGTTCTTATTCGTAATTATCACACATGTAGGAAAGGAGACCTTTGAAATGGACTCAGTATTACTAGCATCGGAGCTCTGTACGGAATGTGAATTCAGCACTGTTTCTGTCATGGGAAAGGACACTTTGGCTGGATTTTCTGGATTTTTGGACTTTGTAAAATGAGAAATGGTCTGCTCTGTATGAAACTCAATAGATCCATCTAAAGTGGTTTCAAACTCCTTCACAAGTAGCTGAATATTTTTGAATTATAATTTATTTCCAATTGTGGACACACTGAGTTGAAAACCTAAAAGGACTTAATGCTTTTGGCAAATAAGGGAAGAAAAGAATCTTGTTCATTAATCAAAACTCCATTATAAACAGAAATGGGTTCTTACGTCACATTCCTAAAAGTGATGGTGGGCAAAATATTGCTTTTGGACTTGGAGTTAGGAACCTAAAAGCCCAAATCTATTCATTTACCTCAACATTTTTCAGTGACAGTTTCAGTTATTAAGATGTAGCATGTAGTTTCATAGATAAACAAATTAAACATCAAATCTTAGCTTTCTTCACTTAATACACATAGTAGTTGGGTTATAATAGTGAATGTTCTGGGAGAAAATAAATATTTTCAACATTGCGTTTGGGGAACAAACTATTTTAAAACAATTTCACTTAGCTAATTTTGTTAGTAATTTTATTACTCCATTGATATTAGTTCATTTTTACTGTGTAATAATAGAATAAACAGTTGTTTTAGGCTTTCTGACCTTCCTTCCTTTCTTCCTTCCTTCCTTCCTTCCTTCCTTCCTTCCTTCCTTCCTTCCTCCCTTCCTCCCTTCCTCCCTTCCTTCCTTCCTTCCTTCCTCCCTTCCTCCCTTCCTCCCTTCCCTTCCCTTCCCTTCCTTTCCCTTCCTTTCCTCTCTCCCTCCCTCTCTCTCTCCTTCTTCTCTTTTCTTTCTTTCTCCTTTTTCCTTTCTTTTTAATTTATTTATTTATTTTTTTTTTATTTTTTTTTGAGACGGAGTCTCCCTCTGTCGCCCAGGCTGGAGTGCAGTGGCCGGATCTCAGCTCACTGCAAGGGCCGCCTCCCAGGTTCACGCCATTCTCCTGGCTCAGCGTCCCGAGTAGCTGGGACTACAGGCGCCCGCCACCTCGTCCGGCTAGTTTTTTGTATTTTTTAGTAGAGACGAGGTTTCACTGTGTTAGCCAGGATGGTCTCGATCTCCTGACCTCGTGATCCACCCGTCTCGGCCTCCTAAAGTGCTGGGATTACAGGCTTGAGCCACCGCACCCGGCCTTCCTCTCCCCTCCCCTCTCCTCTCCTCTCCTTTTTCTTTTCTTTCTTTCTTCTTTCCTTTTTTTGTCATAGAGACAGAGTCTTGCTCTGTCACCCAGGCTGGAGTGTGGTGGCATGATCATGGCTCACTGCATCCTCAAACTCCTGGCCTCAAGCAATCCTCCTGCCTCAGCCTCCCAAGAAGCTGGGACTACAGACATGCACCACCATGCCCGGCTAATTTTCTTCTCTTTCTTTCGTTTTTTTTTTTTTTTTCTTTTTTTTAGAAGGAGTTTCTTTCTTGTTGCCCAGGCTGGAGTGCAATGGCACAATCTCGGCTCACTGCAACCTCTGCCTTCCGGGTTTAAGCGATTCTCCTGTCTCAGCCTCCCAAGTAGCTGGGATTACAGGCATGCGCCACCATGCTTGGCTAATTTTGTATTTTTAGTAGAGACGGGGTTTCTCCATATTGGTCAGGCTGGTCTCAAGCTCCCACCCTCAGGTGACCCAACCATCTCGGCCTCCCAAAGTGCTGGGATTACAGGCATGACCCACAGTGCCTGGCAGCCCAGCTAATTTTTTTTTTAATTTATTTTTTGTAGAGATGCGGTCTTCCTATGTCACCCAGGATGGTCTCAAACTCCTGGCCTCAGGTGATCCTTCAGCCTCAGCCTCCCAAAACGCTGGGCTTGAAGGCATGAGTCACTGCACCTTGATGGTTTTCTAGCTCTAGACTTTGTGTTTTTACAACATAAATGTGAAAAGTTAGCTCAGAAACATTCATGCTTCTATTTTAAGCAACGTGCCTATGTGGTACTCAGAAATTCTTACTTTAGTTGTACAACATCAGAAAGTTCTGTTTCACCAGATCATTTTTACAGATAGAGTATGGGGCATTGATCCATGAGAGGACTTCATTCAACTAACCTTTATTGAGCACCTACTGTATGCAGTGCACCATTTCCGATGCTAAAACACTGCAAAGAGGCAGACAAAAATCCCTACCCTGGTGGAATTGGCATTCTGTGACACCTCTCTTAGTGTGTGCCCCCTTCCCTAATGCTATGACTTACAGTTCTTTTTACAGCAATTATTATTCTGGGGAACCCAAGGATTGCCTCTTTCTCAGAGCTCTAATGTCAATAACCCTATCATTCTTGGTCATTAGACTTTTGCAAACTGAGGAATTCACATTTAATGAAAAATTTGAGAGCTCTTTATTTATGCCAGACACTGTGAGTTAGATCTATTTGAAAAGAAAATTAGATCCATCTAATTTTTGAACCATAGTTGAAGCATATTACAAGTAAAGTTTTTATCACTTAAAAATAATTTTCAAGTACTTTCTTTGTAATGTCATTTATTTGTGGAAAGAATTAAGCTAAGGAGCCAGATCAGTTTGGTATTTAGCACAGAATTTTCATATACAGCCCTTCAGGAAGTGTTTGGCTATTTATTTTATTTTATTATTTTTTTAAGA
Source organism: Colobus angolensis palliatus (assembly GCF_000951035.1). Classification (NCBI taxonomy): domain Eukaryota; kingdom Metazoa; phylum Chordata; class Mammalia; order Primates; family Cercopithecidae; genus Colobus; species Colobus angolensis. The sequence goes on along the minus strand of NW_012117866.1, from coordinate 3,163,030 downwards.
CAGAGTTTTACTCCTGTTTCCCAGGCTAGAGTGCAATGGCATGATCTCAGCTCACTGCAACATCCACTTCCTGGGTTCAAGCGATTCTCCTGCCTTAGCCTCCCGAGTAGCTGGGATTACAAGCATGTGCCACCATACCCGGCTAATTTTTGTATTTTTAGTAGAGACAGGGTTTCACCATGCTGGCCAGGCTGCTCTTGAGCTCCTGACCTCAGACAATCCACCTGCCTCAACCTCCCAAAGTGCTGGGATAACAGGCATGAGCCACCACGCCCAGCCTGAACTATGCTATTTTTAATATTCTAGTTACAGATTGAGACCTGCAGTCATAACCTAAAATACAAGCTCTTAGGATTTTATTAATTGGCAAGATAAAACTAAGGACATGATGTTTGTATAAATAACTTCCATCAAAGCAAATATCTATGAATCGACCTGTTAAAATGGAACTCAAGTCACGTAAACGAGTGTGGGCATTTTTAGGACTTGCTTTTAAAAAAATAAATGTCCCCATACTGGTCATTTGGGGTTGCTATTTACGATACTTTCAGGGCATTTTAAATCTAAGTTTAATTTATATTTTACTTTCTCAGATTGCTTTTAATTACCTTATGTAATATCATGTCTTTTCACACTATTTCTTCCATATCTTAGATTATAAGGAATTATTTTCACTGTTGCCAGAATGAGTAGAGAAATAAAAATGAATTTGAATTGGTATATCTTCTTTCACTCATTTATTCATTAAATGTTTACTGTCTGTTTATCACCTGCCAGGCACCATGCTCATCTTTGTTTATGCAACAGTGACAGCAAATAGGCATTATCTTTGTAGTTATGGAGCTGTAACCAAATGGGGTTGACAGGGCTTCATGAAGTAACAACAGAATCAAACAAAACATTGGGAATGAGCGGAGTCTCTGCATGAGATGAATATGCAGAGGCAGTGGAGACCTGAAAGCCAGGCTAAGGAGTATTAGTGTCTTTATTCAGAGGGCAGAGAAAAGCCATTCAGTGACTCAAAGCCAACCTTGAGATGGGGACATTACCCTTAATTATTTGGGTGGAAACGCATACAATCACAAAAGTCTTTAAAAGTAGAAGAGGGAAGCAGAGTGCAAGAATCAGAGAGATGGCATGGTGCAAAGGACTCAGCCCAGTGTTGTTGACTTTGAAGCTGGTGAAAGGGCACCACCGGCCAAGGAACGCCAGAAGCCTCTAGAAACCGGAAAAGTCATGAAAATACATTCTTCCCTGGAGTCTCCAGAAAGGAGTACAGGCCTGCCTTGATTTTAGGCCAGTGACACTCATTTCAGACTTACAGAAGAGAAGACATTTATATTGTTTTATGCAGCTACACTCATGGTAATTTGTCACAGCAGCTATAGAAAACCAGTACATGAACTGATTTAAAACTCACACCAAACCTATTGCATTGGCTGAATTAGTATCCTTATTTTCAGATAAAGGGAATGAGGCTCACTGAGGCTGCTGGAGTTGCTTGCTGAAGCCCACCTTCCTCAAAGGTCATCTATGGGGTCAAAATTCTGCATCCTACAGCCAGAAAGAAAAGCGTGAATGCAAGGAGAAGTTGAGGTGCAGAAATCAACATGGTAGCTTCAGCAAAGTTGAGTTTGGAAAGCCTCCACATGGGAGAGGAAGGAGGGAGTATCAGCTCTTCAAGGGACTAGCTCAGGTGGAAGTAGACATTTGGGAGCTGTCAGCAGAAAAATTTTTCAAGCCATGGGAATCAATGAAGTAATTGATGGAGGTGACACAGAGAGAAGATGCAAGTGCAGTGAACTCAGACATGGCGAGATTTAGGGCTAACAAAAGGGAGGGAACCCAAAAGGAGTGCCCCGTGTGTCACTCGATGCTGCTTCCTATGGAAATATAATTGCATTGTAAAATATGTAAAGGATTTTTAGGATATGGAGGATCCCCAGGGCAGCCAAGCCTCCTCGTATTCCTGTAATATAGCCACCCCAAGTCCCCTGACTGCTCTTCACCAAAGACCCTCAGTCATCTGTCATGCTCCGTTCTCATGTCAGCACTTTGACACGTGCTGTGTATTCCCTACTAGTAGGGCTTTTAAGCTGCCCAATATTGTAACCATGGCCATCTGCAGCTGTTTAAATGTAAAATAATTAAAATGAAACAATAAAGAATTTAATTTCTCTGTTAAACAGAGGACATGTGAAGTTTTTTATAGGCACAGGTGACTAGTGTTTACCACAGACAGAACATTTCCATCCCAACCGCCAGTTCTGTTGGACAGGGCTGCCTGAGAACGCCCTCCCACAGGTCTCTGCAGTGCCACTACCCACTGCTATACCTTCTTCAAGTCCTGACTCAGAATTGAACACACGCCAGCCGCCTTATATAAAATCAGCACTTTTTGTCAATCCACCCTACTGCTTTTACCTTCTGGGTTTTTTTTGTGGGGGCGGGGGCAGGGGGGACGAAGTTTCCCTCTTGTTGCCCCAACTGGAGTGCAGTGGCGATCTCGGCTCACTGAACATCCGCTTTCTGGTTTCAAGAGATTCTCCGGCCTCAGCCTCCCGAGTAGCTGGGATTACAGGCGCCTGCCACCACGCCTGGCTAATTTTTGTATGTTTAGTAGAGAGGGGGTTTCACCATGTTGGCTAGGCTGGTCTCGAACTCCTGACCTTGTGATCTGCCTGCCTCGGCCTCCCAAAGTGCTGGGATTACAGGCATGAGCCACCGTGCGCAGCCACCTTCTGTATTTATATGTAGACTTATTACCTTCTAACATAATATCTATCTTATCTATGTATTGTATTTATTCTCTGTTATTATTGGCCCCATTTCTATGTAAAATTCAGGAGGGCAGCAGCCACTCCTGTGTGATTATTTCACTGCTGTTGAATGGAAGAACATGAACACACTCAGTGATTGACATCAGCCTTGTGCATAGCCTACAATTCTTTTTTAAAAAAATAAACGCTTGATGTCTGCTATGTAAAAATTAAAACCTCTAGTACGTGATTTCTCTTTTAACTAAATGCCCTGAGTGCCCACTTTTATATCTGTTTGCTTTCTCTCATTTAAAGTTCTTCTTTTCTGGTTCCAAAGTGCTCAAAACAAAGTTCCCACTAGATCAGCCCAATTTCATCAAAGAGTTTTGTCCTCTGAAAACCCCCATCAAACACTTGGCATGATGTTGGGGACAAGATGTTAATCACCTGCAAAATAGTGCCGTTTGGTGCCATTTCACACCCCTCCGACACACTGGGGTGATTAGTAAACCCGAGGCTGTCAAGGCCTGCTTTCCCACACTCATTGAGTTGCTTGTCATTATTTTCTCTTTTTTTCCCCCACTTTATTGTCCAAAGTAAAGAAATGTACAGAAAGTATGCCTCTTGCCCTGGGAATAAACATGTTCAAAGGATCAGTCTTCTGGCTTGTGTTTGAGAACACCAAGTCATATTTCAGTAGGGATCAGCCATACAGAAATGCCACGATGCACTTGGTTAAGGGGGAGTAGGAAGCATACATCCCTATCCTTTTGACAAAAGAACTTCTTTATGGCAATACGTAACAGGAAATAAACATGGATAGCCAATTCTGCAAGTGTGAAGGCAATGTTTTTGTTCTTGTGTGGATTCAATAGTATCTCACTTTTATTTAAAAAAAAATGTAGGATTGAGAAACTTCTGATGACTCTCTTCTACAACAGGAATTACAAGGGCTGTTGCTAGGTGTTACCTTTCACTATAGGGCTTTGCCTACTGTAAAAACCACGGCTAGGTTATTCTCAAGACATCTTTTGAATCATTTTGCTATGACTTTACTAATTTGTTTTTCTACTTAGTACTTGCACTTCAGCACAGGTTTTCCCTTGGCAGTATATTACTTTTTTCCCTTACTTTGTTCTTAATCATTAAGTATTCAGAATTATTAATTATTATAATTATGAAGTAATCAGAATCTCACCTCCTTTGGCTCACCTGTGCATTTACTGGTCACCTGTAGAGTTCCATTTCCTCTCCTTTTCTCCTCTCAAGTTCAAGAACCCCAGGCTACATGGAATGTAACATCCAGCCTATTATTTTTGGTTGTGTGTTTTGGCATTATAGATCCTACTGTCAACCGATATCATGTGCGGTGGTTTCCCGAAGTGTGTGCCCACAACAGAACAACCGGATCAGAGGCATCATCTGGCATGACCCACGTAAGGACATGATCTCTAGGCCAACTTGATCTGTGAACATAATTAGACCGGGGGATATACAAACTAGACATGTCAAACAGATAACTCATTCTCACAAATCAGCTATTGAGTAATGACTTGATGGAAGTGGAAAACAGAATGATCATTATATTCACTCATTATTTTATCCATTCACACCATTGCACTGGGAGCTTACTCTGTTATCATCATGGAGCAGAACCTAAAGTGCAGAGACTGAAGACACAGTTCTTAACTCCCATATTTCAGGTGAAAATATGCCTGAGTATCTGTGTGCTTCATCTTAACTGGGCAAAACCTTTGAATTATTTTCTGAATTTTGACATGTCGCCGTGATCTAAAGGTGTAGTTGTACAAGTGAATTTCTATGTGACTCTCTCATTTCGCACCATGTCCCTAAATGCCATCAGCTCAGTTAGTGAAATAATCTCCCTGTCCTGTATAGCATGCACCAATATTTTGCCTTTTAACTTTAAGAGAACATTAAACTCTCTGAGAATAGCAACTCTGTCAATATTGCCCAAAATATTATTCTAAATATTTTGGGGTTAGTACATGAATTATAGATTAGAATCAACAAACCAACACAAAATGTTTAAGGGGTCATTGTATTATACAAAGTGTATAATACACTTTGATGGCAATTTATATGTAATACCTCAGGACAGTTTAAAAAATCCAAAAACATGGCCCCAAACATACAGTGTTTTGATTTGTGATATGTAACTAGAATATTTTTGTTTTGAACATTTTCTAAAGCAAGCACCATATTTTAAGAACCAGACCTACTGGCATAATTTTAAGATAATGAGATAAAGCAAGTCATTGGATTTTCAGAAATACACAGCTTCTTTTTCTGTTTTACTGGATTTGGTTTGTCTCATGTTCACCAAAGTTTCTCCCTTTATTTATCCTTAAATTAACTCCAATGTTTGTGACCTTCAGTAAAATAATTCAACAGACATTCTAAATAGGGAGATTGACTTGAAAAGTGGAGAAAGAAATAAACAGAAGCGAGAATTATTAACATTTTTGTGGGCAGAGGGGTGAGGTTTTTGTTTTACTGATATGTGCGTGCCTCAGAACCCCACAGAACTGGGCTTATGTCAGTGCAATTCCCCAATCCTAGGCTTATCATCTTTAGGAACTCTGAAAGTGGTAACAACTGTTTGCTGAGCAGATGTAATGTATCCGGTAGAAATAAAAATCAAACTCCTGAAAAATTATCCTTCTAGGGCCTTAGAACTTATCTGTATTTATTTTTAAACCTTGAGATCCAATTATTATAATTTGGGTTTTTTTGTTTGTTTGTTTGTTTGTTTTTTGAGACGGAGTCTCACTCTGTGGCCCAGGCTGGAGTGCAGTGGCGCGATCTCGGCTCACTGCAAGCTCCGCCTTCCGGGTTTACGCCATTCTCCTGCCTCAGCCTCCTGAGTAGCTGGGACTACAGGCGCCCACCACCTCGCCCGGCTAATTTTTTGTATTTTTTAGTAGAGATGGGGTTTCACCGTGTTACCCAGGATGGTCTCGATCTCCTGACCTCGTGATCCACCCGTCTCGGCCTCCCAAAGTGCTGGGATTACAGGCTTGAGCCACCGCGCCCGGCCTATTATAATTTGTTTTTATGCTACAATGGAGCATCCACTAATTCACTTACTGCTGCAGATGTCTGCCTCCTATGCAACATGAAAGCAATCTTGAAATATCTGTGAAACAGGATCCTTAATAGCTAACCTTGGATTCCAATACAGTCCCATATAAAGAGCAGATTTATTTCCAAACAAAAGCAATTCAGACTCCCAAAGAGACATGGCAGCCTTGGCTTGGGCTTGGATTGGGCTTGCATTGTCCAGATTGATTTGTTTCCTATTCACTGTTTATACTAACTGGCTGCAGAGTTGGGTGCACCCCATCTCCTGTCACCATCTGGATGAAGGGCCAGCAGGCCTGGAGGTCACTCCCCATCTCTTTTGAACATTCAGTGCTGTGTCACCTGCTGCCACTTCCACTCCTCACTTAAGTAAATCACTCATGCCTCAGTTTTCATTTTAATTATTGTCTCATGTTTTTCCCTTCAGCCCTGCTGCTTTCTAGCAAGACCCCCTACGCATCATCCAATGAGTACCAGAGATGTTCCATCTGTGCCTTTTTTTCTCTCTTAAAATAATTAAACACACGCACGCGCACACACACACACACACCCCAAAAAAAAAAAAAACAAACAAACATGAAGTCTCACTATGTTGCCCAGGCTGGTCACAAACTCCTGAGTTCAAGCAATCCTCCCACCTCAGCCTGTCAAGTAGCTAGGACTATGACACGAGTCACCATGCCCAGCTATCCATCTGCACTTTTATACATATACATTAAGAATTGGTAAATACAGAACAGAATGGATAAGTGCAACTTAGCCAAATATAAAAGAAACAGAGGTACACACCTATTATCACAGGAAATGTCATCTTTCAACATTATCAAAGATAATGTAAAGTTACATTCTTAGCCCCTGACTCCTTACCATTTAGCCTCTTTCTTTTATTTATATTTAATCACAACATTATGGCAGAAAACAGTAACAGCACTCCAAAAAAGGGAAAAATTACATTGCTAAAGAATATCATTTTTTAACAAAAAAACTTATATATAAACTAATTCTGTGTCTCGGAGAAGCCGGCATTAGTTCTTTTTTAACTGAAAAAAGTTAGATTTGTATTTACAGCTTTACATCACTGCCTGCACTGCTGCCAACTCAGAAATGCTGGTTGTGACCTCAGAAGTAGCGTGCTTTGATGAGGAATTATTATGATGCTGTTTAATTCTAGAAGGTATATCCCGCAGCCATGGGAGTGTTTCACAATTGTCATTAATCAAAATGTAGACAGTGTGTGCTTTGTGCGTTTTATAAAAGCCATATTGCACACACTATATAGGAAAACATCGTTGTTGGATGGAATATGATTTCAATTCTCGCCAGTGTTTTTTCATCCCTAATGAGACTTATTGCTAGCATAATTCTCTTTCTCTTGCTCTAGGAAAATTATATAATTCTTCAAGATCTGTCATTTTCCTGTAAGTATAAGGTGACTGTCCAAGCAATACGGCCAAAAGGTCACTCCAAGGCAGAGGCCATTTTCTTCACTACTCCACCATGCTCTGCTCTTAAGGGGAAGAGCCACAAGCCCGTTGGCTGCCCTGGCGAAGCAGGTACGTTTTCACCTGAAGGATTTCTGCATCTAGGTCTAAGGTGTCAACAGCACTTTGCAAACCTTGCCAAACTGCATTTCACAAGACCATAAAAACGAAAAGTCCTCTCTTTCTAAGTTGTGTAATGATGACCCAATGTGGACAGAAGATATGTAGGAATGAATGTGTTATTTTAAAGCCTAACAGCCTTGGAAAGATGTCCTTTGATAGTAATGTTACCCTTTGGAAATGAAGGCAAACATTTAGATATTGCTTGTGTTTTCGCAAAGTTTGATATAATTATTTCATTTTTATCCCACCTCTTTGCTGTGTGGGTTACACTCACACACTTTCCATGTCAACCTAGCAAACCTCACATCTGTACCTTCCAACCCCTTTCCTTGCCAAAGTCCCTGTCTTGCAGTGGGAAAAACTCTTTTAAATGCCCTGGATTTGACCAGGCATGGCGGCTTATGCCTGAAATCCCAGTACTGTGGGAGGCTGAGAGGGAGAATCACTTAAACCTGGAGTTCCAGACCAGCATGGGCAACATAGCAAGATCCTGCCTCTAAAGAAGAAAAAAAAAAGCCTTGGATTTAATAACTCTTCTAACAACTTTAATATTTATCTTCTCACTGCAGTCAACGCTATTCTTTAAGAAATAGTTAAGTCCTGCCAGGGTCTAAACTGCTCTCCTGCTTCCATCTTCAAAAGGGCATTCTAAAAATGACCCCCAAAAGATTGGAAGAAGCATTTAGTACAAAGTTGTAGTGAGGAGATTCCTACTCAACCTATCCCCGTATGTCAAAGGGGCGATTGCCTGAACCCATGTTTAAAGAACGAAGTCACATTGCTTCTATTAATATCATCCCACAGACTGGCTGCTGAAAATTCCTACGGTGGATCCCATGGGCACACCTTCTCCAGTCACCTAATCCTGGTTTTCCTTCTTGCATTGCTGCAGGTCATGTTCTTTCTAAGGTGCTAGCTAAGCCTGAGAACCTTTCTGCTTCATTCATCGTCCAGGATGTGAACATCACGGGTCACTTTTCTTGGAAGATGGCCAAGGCCAATCTCTATCAGCCCATGACTGGGTTTCAAGTGACTTGGGCTGAGGTCACTACGGAAAGCAGACAGAACAGCCTACCCAACAGCATTATTTCACAGTCCCAGATCCTGCCTTCCGTAGGTCCCACCTCTTATACTATGTCCGTGTCATCGGTATCTACTGCTCCTTTATACTGACCTTCAGAGGTGCCTACCTCTGTCATTCTGTGTGCTGTACTATTGAGTCTTATTTTTGCATTTTCTTCTTCTGAGTGTATCTTTTGCAAGCATTAACACACATTACAAATGTGACTGTGCATAGCTAAGAAGTAGCATAAGCTGCCATCTAGATAAAGTTTGATGGCTAGAGCCAACTCATGAAAAGACCTTACCCTATCTTGTATGTGTGATTGAGCCATTTTCATCTCTCTTTGTTAACCTCGTGTCTCTCTGGTCCACGTGGACATGCCCTGTTTGAAGTGTTGAATTGGAGAAGGGTTGGGGGGGGAATAGCTAAAAGAAGCTTGTCATTTGTCTGTCTTCCCTCCAACTTCAAATTTGGCTCAAGGCTGTAATGAGTTGGCCTGTCTTCCAGGTCACTTAATTCCTTGGCTTCAAAAAAAAAAAAAAAAATAGTGTGGGATTTTACCCTCCCTGAAAATGCCCTTAGAGTAGCCAACTACCGTTACAAAATCCAAAAGGGGGCAGGGCAGGAGAGGGAAAGAAACACAACTGAAATCTCAGAAGGAAAAGTTCCATGGAATTAGAGAGTAGTTATTCTATAAATGTACTAGGTTTTATTGAGTTTTGAGAAGAATGTGTTGGCATAAAAATAAACACATTCAGTTGTGGGCATTGACAGATACTGTGTTTTAAGAAAAACAGTTGGCTCATTCACTGAAATTTGGATTATCAAGAATTCATATCACAAGATGTGCAACTGAAGACTTTAAACCATGGGAAAGTCTTATGTTAAGAAATTAAAAAATAAATAAATAAAATCCCAGGAGTGAGCCCTGAGAACTGGCACCTCAGCATATTTTAACTCTGCCAAGTGTCTTAGGCTGCCAAGAATTGAGTGAGGTGCTAAGAAACCATATGGCAGAGAACCCCCACAAATGAGAAATAGTCTATAAATTAAACTGTGCCTTTACAAAGCAGCCACACTTGCCTGTGTATGATATTCTCCAGTGGGGGAAATACTGGTCTAGGCTCTCTGTGCATTGCGCGTTGTCTCTGAAAGGTTGTCAGTGAGCATCCTCTTTTATGTTGTCCCCTTAGGATCACTATGTCCTAACAGTGCCCAATCTGAGACCGTCTACTCTTTACCGACTGGAAGTGCAAGTGCTGACCCCAGGAGGGGAGGGGCCGGCCACCATCAAGACGTTCCGGACGCCGGAGCTCCCACCCTCTTCAGCACACAGTGAGTGGGGTGTCAGGTCTTGTGAACATAGAGAAAAATCTTGCTGGAAAATGAAAACAAATAAAAACACTATTACAGGTTTCTATGAGATAGGGAAATTGTCATCATCTGGAATTCTTTCTCCCGGTTTGTACCAACGTCCTAGATTCTACTCCGGTACCTGTAGTATAAAATGCATAGTTGATGCTTAATTGCTCTTTTTCTCCCTCCCTTCCTCTTCCCCCTTTTCTCCCTTTCTTTGCTCCTTCCTTGTTTCCTTTCTCCATCCCTCTCTCCTTCCCTCTCTTCTTTTCTCCTTTCCTCTATCCTTCCTGTATTTTTTTTCCTTCCTTGCATTTTTCCCTGTATAATGCATGCTTTTTTCCTTGTCTTTTAAACCATAAATACATACGAGAAAAAAAATCTGTAGTTTCATATCAAACTGAAATATTTTTAAATCAATATTTTCAAATATCACAATATAGGGAATAATATTTTCCTAAGGAACTTATGTTCTTGTTACATAGATATTACTGTAATAAATGTCATGAATTTTCTTCATGATATGACCCAAGTCCACCTACTTCATTTATTGCTAAATCAAGTAAAATTTAAGAAGAAAATTGTCAGCTAGATTTTCAAAACAGCCTCTTGCTGATTTTTAAATTATGTACTTCGTTTACTTTATTTTCAAGCTTAAATTAAAAAAAAAGTGTCTGATGATTAGTGTGTGGATAAAACATTGAGAATTAGTCATAGTTTTAACTCTGATTTTTTTAAATGATAGATTGGTATGCTTATAATTGATAACTTGGTATGTTTATAATTTGAAGAAAAACAAAAACTATCACAATGGGAGAGCTTGATAGCCTCTAAAATTTTTGTCGGATAAATGCTTTTCTGATATTCCTCCATAGAAATTCCATTTAACAAAAGTATTTGATAATTTTTAAAACTTGTTTGAGCAAATAAAAAAGGATTATGGTTTGATTGAATAAGTGTGAGCTTAAGGAAAGGAGCTTGTCTTTTTCTTATTATTTTATGGTTTAGCAAGGCATCAAAGAGGAAAAGGAGAGAAAGAGTGTGGTTGTACATTCAGATTCAGAATAGTAAAGACGTGGTCATAGGAAGGAACATTTGCCGGGGGCTCGTGCTTTTTCTACAAATAAAAGTAATTCTATCATTTATTTGATACATATAAATGGATGTGACTGACATATTTTGTCACTTTTTAGGATCTCATCTTAAGCATCGTCATCCACATCATTACAAGCCTTCTCCAGAAAGATACTAAACTGTTCAAAAAGATTTTTTGAAATTGGACAGATGTGTAAGCTTGTTGAACTTCAGCCACGAGACATGCACACTTCCAGAGGCAGTGGGAACTGCTCAGAGGCCCGTACTCTCCTATGTGACTTTAGTGCAGGAAGAACTTCTGTCAATCACGGATACATCTGGAGACAAGTGAGAAACAGTAGATTGGTGAAGACAGACATCAGTTTGCTACAAGCTTGGAGAAAATGAAGAATAGGCCTGTTTAATGCTAAATTTTGTTTTCATGTATGGTGTCGCGCATTTGTATTGAATTACAACAGAACTCAGTTTTCCCTGAATTTGGAGTACCAAACTCTGCCCCAAAAAGGAGAGTAACAAATACACAATTCACACATAACACTAAGCATAAATCTAATCAATAAAATGTATTTTTGACAAAATTATTGATTCAATATGAAAAATCAACTAAGATTATACAGCTTTGTTGATTCGAATCTTTCCTAAGATCATTTTTATCCTAGGTGATTTTTAAATGAAAATGTGTAATCTAAAATATACCAACGAATTTAAATCTAAAAATGCTCCTACTTTAAGTACCTTATGCTGCTCTTTATGCAAAGGTAAATGAAAGTTCCTTCTATAAATTATGATTTACAAAAGACATCCAAGCCAGAGGAACTCAGTGAAATAAGCTGCTAACCAGATTTTACCTTGGAGAAATGAAAATTATTTCTTGGGGATGCCTTTTAATATTTGATCGTATTATGTGAGAGATTTTCCTGATATGTTATCTTATTTATATTTTCCCTTATTTTCCTCAATGTGGATAATAGCTTTTGGTGCACTTTTGTTTCACCATCTGAAAATTCACAAAACTTCTTGCTTCAAATGAAAAAATCCCAACTATTGAGCATGTTTAAACCTTTGCAGAGATTGCCTTTTCTTAAAGAAAGGTATTTGTATGCTAGAATATTCTTGGTAATGTTTAAAAAAGGCCTTTGATTGATAGACAAGGACAGTTACTTGCATTTAATTCACCCATATGCTTTCAAATCTATTATATCTTACTTTTTGGAAAATTTTTTATGCTACAAATTAGTGCCTGGTAGCATGAACTTAAGTCAAAACGTGTTATCAATATAGAGTGTTGCAGTGTATATTGTAACAACCTAAAACGCAGAGATGTTTAATTTAATACTGTTTTTTTCCTTGAAGGAATACTCACATACATGGTTTGAAATGCGCATAGATATGCATGTCTATATAATTATAAATGCATGTGTATATATATGCAAATATATGTACATATACATATATATACACACAGACACATGCATATACATGAATATACCTTGAGCATGAATCCCTGAAGAAATCGCTTTCATAGCTCACCAATAGTGAGTAAAGATACAGCTCTTTTAAAGGTCATAAGGATAATATATTTTCCCCATCAGTGCTGATTCTGAGAAAAGAGCCATTTATCAAAATTAAACACTGTAAAAGAAAGGTGTCCACGTGTCTTTACCTACCTAAGTAAAACAGGAAGAAAATCAGTAACATTATCCTTAGGTTTTGACAGCGGTGCTTGCTGCTTGTTGTTTTACTGTTTCCTGAACTCATGCAGATGCGTGGCCATTCCTGGGAAGAGTGGATAACTCAGAAGTCATTGACTCCACGGGGCTTCACTGCAGTGTCTAAAGGCAGATGCGAATTAAAATGCAGAGAAAATACTTTTCTGATGTTGATGCGTGTCTTTAGGAAACACATTTATAAACAAGGATACCTGATAATAGATATTGAAACCTGTTTCCTGTGTGTTAAACTATTTTAGAAGTGGATATTCCAGGAATGTTTTGCAGCTTTGTACAAGTAACATAAATTGGACACCTGATAATGAAAGTTCATGTTGGTTCTGAATGGTTTTCTGCAGCTCCTGTCACAGGTTGGGATGGATTTATCACATTGAGTTGTGAAATTACCTTGTTCTAAGAATTTTTGAATGGCGAAAATAGAAAACAGTCTTCATTTGAAAACATCCCTAAGCTTGAATAAATGGATACCATAGATAGCTTCTCTAAAACTATGTTTTATTCTGGTGTCATCACCAGCATCTGAATTTCAAGTTCTTAAAATTTCAAAAATTAAAATTTTTCATTATTGGCTATCCACTTATCTTTTACATGAACTTGTCATGAACAAATCCAAATGTTTATGCCAGCAAATTTTTGTACTGTTGCATAGTTAAAAATGCTGGAAGTCTATACATAGATACAAAATATTATTAAATTAGTACATAAATTTAATTTTATAAAATTTAATCATGCTTCTTTTGTCTGGGTAATAGACATTGTACAGATATTTTTAGTTCAGATGGTGATTCTGAAACTTACATCTCCCTTAAAAAAATCTAAAGCAGCTCTTATGGGCTTCTAATTTTGATATAAATAAATAATTTAAATTTTATTGGTGTTATTGGAAGAAAAATGCTATTAATGGGCTAATAAAAAACGTGTTTCTCTTGTGGATTTTAATAAGCTCCAATATTATTCAAATGATCAAAAATATAGTTACAATTTTTTGAATTTTAAAGATGTGATTGGTCTAATAAAGGATGAAATCTATGTTTTTTAACAAACATAGTTTTGGTGCCTAATTCTGTAATATGTTGTATTGAAATTAGCTTCATTTATTTAATGTGAGAAAAATATATCCAGTAATAGTATTGACTCTTTAAAAAATTGAGCTCATCAAAAATATTGTCATCAAATATAGGTGGTTAATTTGATATACATTACAGTTACATGCATTATTTTTATTTACAACATTTGCTCCTTAATGATGAATTTATCTGTGTTACCCTGTTTTTCTACCTGGAACTCCGTAGAATGATGTTTGCAAACCAACATGTGATCTTTTCAGTCATTCACTGTTTTAATATGACATGGTAGAGAAGATAAAGTTTATGGCAGGTAATTTTTTGTAATGTGTATTAAACGAAGTTCAAAGATTAGAAATACATCTGTGTCCTGAAAACCTTAGATACATAGCCAACTGTATACAGAGGTTCATCTCAACCTCAACACTATTGACTTTTGGGGCTGGATAGTTCTCTGTTATGGGGGTTTGTCTTGTGCACTGTGGGATTTTAGTAGCATCCACACTTTCTCCTCACCAGATGCCAGTTGCACCCTCCCCCAAGTTGAGACAACCAAAAATGTCTCCAGATATTGCCAGCTACCCTTTGAGGGACGGTACCTCTGGTTGAGAACCGTTGCTAGAGAATGATCTTTACTGAATAGATGAGAATTTGCCCTTCGTAAGAAACCCAGTAAATTTCTAGAGCAAGTCCCAAAAACTAAGGGACAGCTAAGAAGTTATTATGGTTAACTTCAAAGGCCTAAACTGTGTCTTTTATGTCCACTAAACGACCTGATTAAAAGACAGAATTTTGACTTGTGTCTGTATTATACAAGTACAAATACTAATTTTGCCCTATGTATCCGTAAATGTCATTTGTGATAATGACTTATTTATTTAATGCTCTTTCTTATGCCATGGGTTTTCAAGTTTACTCATTTCTATGGTTGCAAATAACTCTAAAACTTATTATATAAACTTTCATATTATAGGCAGAACACAATGGCTAAATATCTGTTGCATGTACTTTAAAGTTTATTATAAGATATAAACAGATCTGTAAAGATGTTGACTCCTACCTGTGATTTTGCATGCCCAGACTCAGTGTCAGGTATGGAGAGGATTCTCATGACTGTCTTACCTCTACTGAATATTTTAGTGAGTTATATGATTTACGGAGTGGTTAACAGAGGTCTATATAAAATTATTTTCCCCCTTTACTTAATTATATTGTAGTGTGCAGATAACAAAACTGCTACCTTCTCATCCAAGTGGTCTGTAGAATTCATGTCCCTTACAGTGGTCATTTAAAGTCAATATTTATTTATGTATGTAATAAAAAAAGTTGGATTTTTGTGTATGTCTGTCATGTTATTTAGAGCGAAGTAATCTTGTAAAAATGTTTTGTAAAAAAACAAAAAAGTATTGTAAATAGTCTTGATATTCTGTGACTCATTATTTTCATGTTAGAGTTTGTACATACTGGTTCAATAATAAAGTATCCTTAAACCAGATCAAGGAGTCGACTCATTTATTTCTTAAAGAAACATTTTTGCTGGGCACAGTGGCATGCACCTGTAGTCTCAGCTACTTGGGAGGCTGAATTTGAAGGATCACTCGAGTCCTGAATGTTTGAGACCAGCCTGGGCAACATAGCAAGGCCCTGTCTCCAACAAAATTTAAAGAAAAGAAAAGAAACTTTATTGCATTTAAGAAGAAAAATGGACAGTTTCTGCTGCCAAGGAGATTTAAAAAGCCTCTTTCCATGTCAGTGTGAATGGAATTTGAGGTCTGGTAAATGTTAACAAGACAGTATTTCATCCTAATGAAAGTATCTTGGAGTTTGACAATCAACACTTCAGATTTCTATCATCATGTTTACAATCGTAACTTCTGATGGTTTTAGTGGTATATTAAGTCAAGGATACACAGTTTTAAGCTGTTTTTCTTTTGCCACCAATATTTATTCCTAAAATTGTAGATATATGCAATGCCGATAAGCATTCACCTGTATTTCAATACTACTCAATTGTTTTTCAATACTACCTACTATGGTGAAAGCCTTTAAATCTCCAATATCTATGTAGAGTTTTGAGAGGCTTGTTCATCCCCACTTTGACATGCAATTGACCCATAACTGCTGATGAATTGGAAAAAATGCCTAAGGAAAAAAAGCATAAGAAATAAAGGCTTTTTGGGTATTCACCGAAATAATACATCTTGTACCCATTAAGTAATTTCTCTTTCCTCCCACCCTCTGACCCTCCCACCCTTCCAAGTATTTATTGTCAATTATTCTACGTTCTATGTCCATGTGTACACATTATTTAGTTCCCAGTTATAAATGAGAACATGTGGCATTTGTCTTTTTGTGTCTGTGTTATTTCAGTTAAGATAATGGCCTCCATTCCATCCATGTTGCTGCAAAAGACATGATTGCATTCTTGTTTATGACTGAATAATATTCCATTGTGTATATAGGGACCACTTACATGCTGTTGGTCATAATGTTAATTAACATGACCTCTATGGAAAACAGTATGGAGATTTCTCAACTAAAAGTAGAACTACCATTTGACCAAGCAGTCCCACTACTGGGTATCTACCCAGAGAAAAAGTATCATATGAAAAAGATACTTACATGTTTATCGCAGCACTATTCACAAGAGTAGAGATATGGAAGCAGTCTATCAAGGCTATCAGTGGAGGATTGCTTGACGCTTTTATGCCATCTTGAGGTTACAGAAAGAATGGGGGCTCGGATCTTGGCAACACAATTTATGGGAGGGGGAGAAGAGAAGTCCTGACTAGCAAAGGTGGTCTTGTTATGCAGATGAAACCTCCCAGGTCGCAGCCTTTAGAGAGAATAGATGGTGACTGTTTCTTTCAGACCTTAAAGGTGTCAGGCTTTTAGTCAATTTTTCCTAGATCCAGACACGGGGCAGGGAGTGGGTGTCAGAGAAAGCCTGGCTGCAGCAATGCATCAATGCAGATTTTCTCTACATCCACAGATGTAAATTTCCCCCACAAAAGACAGCTTCGTAGGGCTGTTATTTGCAGGCCCTCTGAACAGCCATCTCTAAGTAAGTCAAAGAAGGAGTATTTGGGGGTGAAATGCTTTGATTTCTTTCAATGGCTGCTGCCGCCACCCTATAGCATGAGCACACATGCAAGTGGCCCCAGGCTTGACTCTCCCCAGTCCCTGAGGCCTGAATTTCCTGGGAGTTTTCTGGGAGTTCTTATCCACTCATTGTCTGAGGCTTCACCGAGCCAATCAGCTGCACAGCCTGGGCACCTCACACTGGTCTCCAACCTCCATTCTTCACCAAAGATCAGAGAGGCTAGGGCTACTGACCCAGAGATCGGGCTTGAAGTTTGCAATAAGAATCCAACTTCCTTCACATTCTTTTACTTCTTGAGCAACACCACAGGGTAAACAGGTTCTTAGGGCCAGTGGAGTGTCCTGGCAGGGACTGAAAACCCAAGAAATATTTTTAGTGTTGTTTCCATTGGGGAGGTATTTTTTACACAAATGAGTCCTGAGAATACAGCTTTGTTGTAAATTGGAGACAACTTTTACATATACCAGCCATTGATGGAGCATGGTATCAATGGAGAAAAAGCTGAGGGGATACAAGAAAAATTTTTTAAAAGAGTAAGAGGCCAGGCATGATGGCTCACACCTGCAATCCCAGCACTTTGGGAAGCTGAGGCGGGAGGATCATTTGGTGCCCGCCTGGGCAACATAAAGAGACCACATCTCTGCAAATAAAATGGAAAATTAGCTAGACATGGTAGTGCATACTTGTAGTCCCAGCTACTTGGACGGCTGAGGCAGGAGAATCGCTTGAGCCCACGAGGTAATGGCTGCAGTGAGCTATGATCACATGATTGAGCTCCAGCCTGGATGACAGAATGAGACCTTGTCTAAAAAAAAATAAAAATAAAAATTGTGCCCTCTCTTGTGCAGAAACACAGAGAGTATGCCTGCCTATCCTTTCTCTGCCTTGGTATTCCTACCCAAAGTAAGGATTTTGCCACTCACTTCATGGTTACTATGAAGATGGTCATGTAGCAGTGCTTGGAAAAATCCAAGTGTGTGTGTGTGTGTGTGTGTGTGTGTGTGTGTATGTGTGTCTAAAAATGTCAGATCGAAGACACCAAAAGCAATCCCAACAAAAGCAAAAATTGGCAAACGGGATCTAATTAAGAGCTTCTTCATAGCAAAAGAAACTGTCAACCGAGTAAACAGACAAACCAGAGAATGGGAGAAAATATTTGCAAATTATGCATCTAACAAAGGTCTTATATCCAGCATCCAGCACCGATAAGGAACTTAAACAAATATACGAGAAAAAAAAATCTCATTAAAAAGTGGGCAAAGGACATGAACAGGCACTTTTCAAAAGAAGACATACACGTGGCCAACAAGCATATAAAACAAAGCCCAATATCACTGATCATTAGAGAAATGCAAATCAAAAACACAATGAAATATCATCTCACACCAGGCAGAATGGGTATTTTATTAAAAAGAAAAAAATAGCAGGCACTAGCAAGGTTGCAGAGAAAAGAGAATACTTATACACTGTTGGTGGGGGTGTAAATTAGTTCAACCATTGTGAACAGCAGTGTGGCAATTCCTCAAAGAGCTAAAAACAGAAATACCATTTGACCCAGCAATCCCATTACTGGATATATTCCCAAAGACATATACATCATTCTACCATAAAGACACAAGCATGCAAATGTTCATTGCAGCACTATTCACAATCACAAAAACATAGACTCAACCTAAATGCTCATCACTGGTAGACTGTATAAAGAAAATACAGTATATACACATCATGGAATACTATACAGCCGCAAAAAAAGAAAAAGATCATCTCCTTTGCAGGAACATAGATGGAACTGGAGGCCATCATCCTTAGGAAACCTACACAGGAACAGAAAAGCCAATACCACATGTTCTCACTTATAAGTGGGAGCTAAATGATGAGAACACATGAACACAAAGAGGGGAACAACAGATACTGGGATCTACTTGAGGGTGGAAGGTGGGAGGAGGCAGAGGATCAGGAAAAATAACTAATGAGTACTAGGCTTAGTACCTGGGTAATGGAATAATCTGTACAACAAACGTTTGTGACAAGAGTTTACCCATATAACAAACTTGCACATGTGTCCCTGAACCTAAAATAAAAGTTAAAAGAAGAAAAAGAAAATTGAATGAATCACATAAAAAAACTGGAATGCCAAATCACTAAGGTGGGGGGGTGGAAAGTTTGTAATTCCTAAAACAATTTAGAGCAACTAATAGAAAATTGGGTTGGTTGTATTTGTACCAACACTTCTTGATATTCAATCCCTGGCAGCGATGGAATGAAATTTAGAAAAATATGAGGAAACTGAGCAGTTTTTGTAAGATCTGTGTAACAGAAAGTTCTAATCTACAGAGGACACAGTAAGAAAAATTTGGAAAAGCAAAATCTAAGAATGGAAGCAAAATAGAATTAAGAGGGCATTTAGAAAGTAAGGCAAAGAAAGAATAAGATAACGGTGGGGAGAGAAGGAGAGACCGTGAAACCGAAGACGTAAGTACTGAAGACTACAGTTCTTTTGCATCATAACTAAGGACCAGAGGTCTGATTTAGATGCCACAGCAAATTTTGAAATGGGAACACTGTAGAGTAAATGTTACTGAGTGAATGTTACATATATTCTATACATGAAATTCAAGTAGTTGGGAGAACTAGAACTGATAAGGAACAATGTGCAGTCCAGGGCTCCCTGTGTTTTGTGAAATTTAAATTCAAATCCAAGTCTTACGTTACTTGTCAATCTTCTTTAAAGGAGTCTCTCCCTCTCTCTCTCTCTCTCTTTTTTTTTTTTTTTTTACTTTTTGAGAAAATTGAGAATTTTGAGAAAATTGTAGATTCACATGCAATTGTAAGAAATAATAGAGATTATGAATTATCCTGAACCCTTTATTTAGTTACCCACAATGGTGACATCTTTCGAAACTACAATATAGTATCACAACCAGGAAATTGACATTGATACAAACCATATCCTTTATTCAGATCTCACAGGTTTTATATACACACAGTTGTGTGCGTGTGTGGGTGTCTGTATGTACTTGGTTCTATTCAATTTTACACACAAATTATTTGCAATCTGTTTACACAAATGAGTCATTGTGTTTTAAGTAGATAAACATCTAGGGGACACACAGTGACTTAAAGAAATTAGTTTTAAGGAGGTATTGCATATTTTTGCACATTTCCCTAGGGCTGAGTGCCATTTACTTTGTGCTGATTTTAACTTATAACATTCTAGGAATGATCGACTCAATATGCACGTGATGCCATCTTCAATTTCTGCCCGTGAATTGTTTCATAAACTAGCCAAGCACATAACAAGCCTGTTTAGAAAAATCCATCTTGTCCAAGGAAACAAAATATTTGAGTATGTAAAATCTATAGATTTGAAAAATCATTTCACTGAGAGAAATCCTGATGCACGTTTATAGTCTAGATATGGATTTGAGAAAAGAAAAAGAACAGTGAAATCTTTATTGGTTAGAAAACTAAAGATTGCCCAAAGTAGAAAGAATAATCGAGTTTCAGATTAAGGTAATACTTAAAGATTGAGTTTTGCACAATTGACTCTGATTATTAGCATGACTCTGACCCTGGGTCAGAGGCTTTCAAAACTGGCTGCCTATTAGAACTCCCAGGGGAGCTTTTAAGAAGTCCAGTGTCCTCTGGCACCTAAAGATCAGGAGAGAAGTATGGACATTGAACATTAGTGCTAGTTTAAAGGGTCCCCAGGTGATTCTAACATGTGCCCAGTGCCGCAAACCACTCTCCCAGACCCTCAGAAGCTATTGAATGATAAATGTTAGAAACATTCCTGCTTGCAGAGCTAAAGAAGCAAAAAGTCATATTGAAGCATTGCATTTTTATCTCAGTGCACCAGAATATGTTGAAGTTTTTCTCCTCAAATTCCCTGGATTAAGTTATATATAAAGACATAGATGCAGACATGAAAATGCATGCAAACGCATACACATGTAGATAAATACAGGTATAGCTACCACAGGCATCTTCCTTTCAATCTTCTTTTGAGTATAATTGGAAATTTATCCTGAGAAATACTGACAAAATATAGGACTAGGCAAATATAATTTGGAATGCTGTAGAGTGTCATTAGTAGAAACGACTTCTCTTTTCCGAGCCTTGTGAAATAGCTTTCAAAGGGCAGCTGGTAGTGATTTAAGGGCAGTCACAGAGACAGCCAATTAGCATTGATCAGTCATTATACTTACAGCACCAGACTATCATGCAATACAAAACTGATGCCGACTTGACCTTTTCATCCCCTGTGTTTCCTTCCCCATCTCAAACAGCAGCCAATCAAATGCAATTGGCTTCATTATGAATAATGGGAAGCATCTTACATTCTTTTGTAGGGTGGTCCACCTCGGTATGGCACAGGATGGTTCACAAAGCCCTGCCTGTAGCTTTTTGTAGTTTACTTGAGAGACCACTAATAGAATTAACCTCTACAGCTAACATTTACTGAGGAACCACTAACTGTAAGGTACACTAAGTGTATTACTGACATTCCTTTATTCATGTCTACAGCCACCCTATGACTGGCCATATTTTAAAGCTGAAGACAGTGAGGCAAAGCTGGGCGCGGTGGCTCATGCCTGTAATCCCAGCCCTTTGGGAGGCCGAGGCAGGCGGATCACCTGAGGTCAGGAGTTTGAGACCAGCCTGGCCAACATAGTGAAACTCCGTCTTTACTAAAAATACAAAAATTAGCCGGGCATGGTGGTGTGGCCTGTAATCCCAGCTACTAGGGAGGCTGAGGCAGGAGAATCCCTTGAACCCAGGAGGCGGAGGTTGCAGTGAGCTAAGATCGCACGACTGCAGCCTGGGTGACAGAGCGAGACTCCATCAAAAAAAAAAAAAATAGCCCAAAGTCATATAGCTACTGAGTGTCAGAGCCTGAAAACAAGCCCAGGCCATTGAGTTCCAGTGTCCTTGTAGTTAACCACTAATCTTTTCTGCCTGTCAGACTGTCCTCCCATAAGGGCAAGTTGCAAAAGATACTACATAGCTTGTAGCAAGTAAGAACATGGTTTTATATATGTGTATATAAATGTATGGGTAAATATGCATATGTGTATGAAATACTCTGTATATATGTATAGACTATGTGTGAAATACGCTGTATTTCTGCATGAAATACTATTTATATGTGCAGAGTACTATGTATTATATATATGCATGAGATATTATATATATTAGAATATTATATATCATGAAACATGTATGCATGTATAAATACTGTGTATATATGTATGGAATACTGTGCATAAAGTATGAAATTTGATATCCATATGAAATGTATATGATAGTAAATGTAGAGGATACTAAATATATTATCTATGTAGAGGTGGAGAGCAAGTTAAATGTCAACGTGACTTGATACGTTCGAGGTGTTTTTCGTTCTGTTTTGTTTTTGTTTTTTGAATCTGAACAGTGGGATGTTCGGAAGGATTTTGAATTGATTCTAATATGCAGCTGGAGAGACAATCACTGCCATGTGTAGTTGTCCAGACTCTCCGTGCAGAACTGAAGACTTGCAGTTTGGCTGCACCTAACTTTCTTGCAAGACTCCTTAGGTTTGACCACGGGCATGTATATTAATGAATATAGCTAACCCTGGAGTTCTTTGACAAAAGCTATTCCTTTTTCTGTCTTCTCTCCCTTATCCAGGTAATGGGACAATTTATAATCATTTTCATTTTACAAAGGACATTAACCTTACTTTTTAATTTCAGAGTGAATTTTGAAAACATCGGGAGACACACTTTTCAGGACTTTGTCAAAGACTTGACAACAATTATTCTATACAGTCATCAGTTTCGTTTGCAGTGATTCACCACCCTGGGGTTTGCAAATACTGGCATTTTTCCCATGTGTGATAACTTCCAGGCAAATAACCACTCGAATGAGGAATTTGTAATGCTAAATGTTTTAGGAAGATAATTAAAAAGAAAACCCTTTTGCAGGTTTGCCATGACAAAATATTCCAGGTTTTGATAAAATAAAAGTGGTGAGGTTGGATTTGGCTCAGTCCCACGCTTCTGAGTGCAAAATGTCTGCCAAGTCAAATTAGGCTATAAATTGAAGATGCATGTCGTGGGTATTTTTCATGGGCAAATGTTTCCCAATATTCTTACCACATTTTGTATAGAAATAAGTGATTATCAAATGAACTATCTCAAATGTGAAATATATATATATAAAATTATTCTCAACATAAGCAATGTTTATTGACTGAGTAGTTTGAAGACATGATATTACTGTTTTTCCACATGAAGATAATTTTCTATTTCCCCAAATTAATCGCATGCCATGGTTTAAGGCAATAATTATTTATTACTAAAGTATTCCCAAAGGTAGTCAGGTTAGAGGTAAGAGTTGATAAAAGGCACCCCAGTATTCCCATACCAGCCATGCAAAGCATTTTTGATGCCTTCCTTATTATCAAATCCACTTACCACACTTCCTTCAACCAAAGCATCTTGGTTTGTGACTCTGGTTCCAAGCTTGAGAGAAGATGCCAGTGAGTTGTCATGCCCCGCCCCACATTATCAAAGAGACTTTCCCCTAGCATTCTAACAGAAGTGTTACCAAACCCAAGGCAAAGCCCAATTCTGTGCACATGCCAGGATTTGCAAATCCCAGCCCTACAGCTGTCTCCAAATTGCAGGTGTGGGTGCTTCACCACTGTGCAGATAGCGACATCTTTGTACCTTCACTTCTGTTCCTTTACAGGTGCTGCTGTATTGTCATTTGGACAAATGTCAGCTTTCTCTAACAAGGCCCAAAGCCAAAACATCAGCTTCATTCAGTTGCTGACAACCCCAGCACCTACGCCAAGCGAAGAAGATGCTGAGGAGTCACATAGGGAGTGGATTCTGAGTCCTGCCAAGGTGCTTGGCATATCACAGAGGCCAAAAGCAACCCCTCTGTGTGACATGAGAACAGCTTAAATCAACATACATTTTACAGTACCAAAAACACAATGGAGAACTTGAAATGCGTATTTTAGGGAGATGGATGACATGTCCTAGAAGTCTCTGTCGAGTCTATACAGGGTCTTTTGCATGAGTATTTTACTGGCTTAAGAAATCATTTGCTAGGCTTGCTTTTTGTAGTAGGGTTATTGTCTTTTCTCTCCTCCCCACACAGGACATTTAGGACTTAGCTCCAAGGGAGCTCTCTTGATGTGTGTCCAGGATCCTTAGACTGGGAGGCTGTAGTCACAGGAAACAAAGCCTGAGCTTTGGGGCTGGGAGGGGGCCTTCCACTCACTTCTGCCATAAGGGAGGAGACTTATCTGAGCCCATAAGCAAAGCTTTGCCAACATAGGGATGCACTTAGGGCCGACCACTGTTGATGAAGAGTCCAGTTCTATAAAATATTTGAAGAAATTTAATCTGAACCAAATGTGAGTGACCAAGGTTTATGACATAGCCCTCAGGAGACCCTGAGAACACGTGCCCAAGGTAGTCAGGCCACAACTATACAACTGGGTTTTATGCATTTTAGGAGGACATAAGACATAAATCAATCCATGTAAGATGTACATTGTTTCCATTTGGAAAGGTGGGACAGCTGGAAGTGGAGGGCTGGGGGTGGGTCCAGGTTATAGGCAGACGCAAAGATTTTCTGACTGGCAATTGGTTAAAAGAGTTTATCTAAAGACCTGGAAGCAATAGAAAGGAAATGTCTGGGTTAAGATAAGAGGCTGCAGTGAGCTATAACGACACCACTGCACTGTACTCTAGCCTGGGAAACAGAGTGAGACCCTTTGTAAAAAAAAAAAAAAAAAAGAGAGGGGGAGGTTGTGGAGACCAAGGTTCCTATTATGCAGATGAAGCCTCCAGGTAGCAGGCATCAGAGAGAGTAGATTGTAAATGTTAGTAAATGTTTCTTATCAGACTTAGAAAGGTATCAACTTCTTAGTTGATTCTCTACCAGATCAGGAAAAAGACCTGGAAAAGGGAAAGAGATTCTCTATAGAAAGTAGATCTTCCCCAGGACACAACTTTGCAGGGCTGTCTGAAGATATGGCAAATAAACACATTTGGGGTTAAAATACTTGGATTTCCTTTCTTATCTGTCATGTGATGCTATGCCAGAGTCAGGTTGGAAAGCAGGTCATGTTATATAGGGTTAAACAAAACCCCTCTGATGAGACTTTATGGTCTGTAGGGCGGACTTTTTAGGCCCCTTAGATAGGAATTTGGGCAAAAGACGAAAAAAGGTCAAAGTTCAGTCCTCACCACCATGCTTGTTGATGAGTGGTTGACTGGCTGGGGATTGTAGGTGGAATGACTGATGCATATTTATCCTGAAGGCCTAGCTCACTAAACATTCAGCTGGCACTCAGGGCCATGGGGGTAAATCTGGAAACAGAGCTTAAAATCCAATCCTATAATAATTCCCCAAGTGACACTTTTAGGAAGTCAGAGTCCATGTGTCACCGTTAGTGTCCAGTGTATCACTCCATTTATAATTTCTATAATTTCCATAGAAATTGTATTAACTTTCTTAAGAATTAATGCTCTCAACAATTTTGCTACAGGTAGTTAGCCAGGCATGAGTGTGGTGGGAGAGTGCTTCCCATCAGGAATGTGAGGCAACCATCAGGTGATAGTTGGGCAGTGATCACAATGCCTCTCTTAAAGTGATCATTGGCAGCCAGCGCCACGCCATGGAGAGACCATTTCCTGATAATTCACAGTTGTCATACTAAAGTGATAATTGACCGCAGGCCCCAGGGATACGCAATTTGCCAAACAGTTGAGATTGTTAATCTGCAGCTTCCAACAAAATCTCAGGAGCTTGGGCATTTGCCTTAGGAGACAAAATGGAGGAATATGACCTTCTGGGGGCATTCCACTGGAAAAGGGAAGAAAGCCTCAGGTGGGCATGCCCACAACTCCCTGAACACACTGCACATGCTTACCTCCCAAGGCAAGTAGGTCATCATGCATGTGTGTGGCTCACCCTTAAGGAAGAATGAGGGAAAATGGGTGCAAGATGCTAGAAGCAGGCCAGCAAATAAAGTCCTAGAGTAAAGGTTAAATGGGGCACTTGTCCTTCAAGTCACCCACTTGGATCTCTTCTAAGTGTACTTTTCTTTCTTTCCTGCTCTAAAACTTTTTAATAAACTTCCACTCCTTCTCTGAAACTTGCCTCAGTCTCTTTTTCTGCCTTATGCCCCTCAGTTGAATTTCTTCTTTCTTCTGAGGAGGCAAGAATTGAGGTTGCTGCTGTTAAAGCAAACTAAATATGACCTGAGAAGGACTTGGTACTTCTATATTTCAGTCCTTGTGGATGAACTGCAACCTAACTTAGTAGGTCGACAAGATTGAAAACCTAACTTAGGAGTATGCACCTGTAACAATAGCTGAGTCTTGGCCAATCCCAGCAGCCACACTTCAACCACTTACAGACTGTTAAGTGCTCAAACTGTGTTCAGATAAGGCCAACACCGAGCTGTAACCAATCCAGTTGTTTTTGTATCTCACTTATGATTTCTCTACGTCACTTCCCTTTTTTGTCTATAAATTGGTTCTGACCACAAGGCATCCCTGAAGTCTCTTTCATTGCTCAGTTTAAACTCCTTTAAATTTAATTTGACTGAAGTTTTTATTTTAACACATCAGACCCATCAGTAGTTTGGATATTCGCCACCCCCAAACAATTTCATGCTCTTCTAGATTTTTCTATACCACGAATGGCATTGTAGAGGATCTTTGCAGTTATTTCTCCGTTTCTCTTTCCATTTTTTTAACTGCAGCAAAACATTTGGTAGTTGACATGCTATACACTTTATTCAAAGACAACCAATGCCCTTGGTTCAATAAGCCCAGAAAGTCTGAGGGATTTGAGGCCAGTGCTGGGGAATCCAGGTCTGTGAGATTTCCCTGGGATTTGATGAGGATCTGAGCAGATTCTCTGAGCCTGTTTCAGCCACATTAATGTTGGGCATTGAAAACTTTCCTTTACTTCATTACGCTCGCTAATAGTGTTATCCAGAATTGAGTAGTATCCAGAAAAGGCTGTGGATAGCAGAGAAATATGATTTAGAATAGTAGAATTGTGGGGCCATGGGTAGGATATAAATGCAGGAAGAAAAAGCCAGCTCAAAAAAGAAGAGCTCACACAAAAGTTTTTAAAAGGGAGACATAAAATTGTGTTCATATTTGACACCCAAATTATTTTAGTTTTTTAAATTTTTAATTGCTATTGGTACATCATAGGTGAATGTGTTTATGGGGTACATGTGCTGTTTTGATATGGGCATGCAATGTGTAACAATCAAACCAGGGTAATCTGGGCACCCATCGCCTCAAGCATTAATCCTTTCTTTGTGTCAGGAATATTCCAATTCCACTCTTTTAGTTATTTAAAAATATGCAAGGAATTATTGTTGACATAGTCACCCTGTTGTGCTATCAAATACTAGATCTTATTCCTTCTATCTTTTGCACCCATTAATCATTCCAAATTATCCCCACCGCCCCCCCACCCCACTCCCCTTCCCAGCCTTTGCTAACCATCCTTCTACTCCCTATCTTTAGGAGTTCCATTGTTTTAATTTTTAGCTTCCACATGTGAGTGAGAACATGCAAAATTTGTCTTTCTGTGCCTGGCTTATTTCACTTAATGTAAATGTCCTCAAGTTCCATCTATGTTGTTGTAAATGATAGGATCTCATTCTTTTTTATTAATTTTTAATTTTCGTGGGTACATCATAGATGTATATATTTATGGGGTACATAAGAGGTTTTGATACAGGCATGCAATGTGTAATAATCATATTATGTAAAATGGGGCATTCATCCCCTCAAGCATTTATCCTCTGTGTTACAAACAATCCAATTATACTCTTTTAGTTATAATAAAATGTACAATTAAATTATTATTGACTATAGTCACCCTGTTGTGCTATTAAATACTAGATCTTATTCATTCTTTTAAACTATTTTTTGTACCTACTGAACATCCTCACTCCCCTCACACCCCCTAACTACCCTTCCCAGCTTCTGGTAACGATCCTTCTACTCTCTATCTCCATGAGTTCAATTGCCTTAATTTTTAGCTCCGACAAATAAGTGAGAACATGAGAAGCTTGTCTTTCTGTGCCTGACTTATTTCACTTAAGATAATGACCTTCAGTTTCATCCACATTGTTGCAAATGGCAGGATCTCACTCTGTTTTAAGGCTGAATAGTACTCCATTGTGTACAGGTATCACTTTTTTTTTTTTTTTTGAGATGGAGTCTTGCTCAGTTTCCCAGGCTGGAGTGTGCAGTGACACGATCTCGGCCCACTGCAAGCTCTGCCTACTGGGTTCACGCCATTCTCTTGCCTCAGCCTCCTGAGTAGCTGGGACTACAGGCACCCGCCACCATGCCCGGCTAAATTTTTTTGTATTTTTAGTGGAGACGGGGTTTCACCATGTTAGCCAGGATGGTCTCAATCTCCCAACCTCGTGATCCACCCGCCTTGGCCTCCCAAAGTGCTGGGATTACAGGCGTGAGCCACGCGCCCGGCCTATAGGTATCACATTTTCTTTATCCATTCATCTATTGATGCACACTTAGGCTGCTTCCTTATCTTGGCTATCATGAGTAGTGTTGCAATAAACTTCAGAGTGCAAACATCTCCTCAACATACTGATTTCCTTTCTTTTGCATATATTCACAACAGTGGGATTGCTGGATCATATGGTAGTTGTATTTTTAGTTTTTTGAGGAACCTCCATACTGTTCGCCATAGTGGCTGTTCAATACTTTTAATAAATGGTGGGGTGAGATACTGTCTGAAAAGACGTAGTCCTTGACTTACCAAGACTGGATATGGGGCTCGTAGGTGATATATATAAATAGCTATGACAAAACCCAGGAGTAGTGTGTACTGTCTGATGGGTGAGAACTTAAAAGTAGGGAGCCCAAGGTGATCTACATCATTTGCAGCTTCATTACCACATGCAGCAAAGACAATGATTTTAACTACCTCATGAGTGCTAATATCTGTTTCCTAACATTGCGGTAACAAATCACCACTAACAGTGAGTTAACATAACACAATTTTATGATCTTACATTTCTGAACACGGTCTGACAAGCTCACCCTGGCAGGGCTGCCCTCCCTTTGGAAACTTAAGGGGAAATTCCATTCATTTGACTTTTCCAGCTGGTAGAGGTGACCTGCTCTCCTTGGCTCAAGGAGTCTCCTCCATCTTCCAAGCCAACTTGACAGGTTGACTACTTCTCACATTGAATCATTCTGATCTTCCCTTCTGCCTCCCTCTTCCACTTGTAAGGCTTTTTGTGATTACAATGGGCCCACCCAAACACTCTGGAATAATTTCCCTACTGTAAATTCAGCTCATTAGCAACTTGAATTCCATCTGCAACCTTAGCTCACTATTATCATAAGTCTCCACTTGTACATTGGTTTCATCCTAAATAATGGATAGCTTTCTTTAACTCGTACTGACTCCTCCTGCACAGAATGAAAAAGTATACAGGTGCCAGAAGACCCGTGCTTATGTCTAATTCCCCAAAGTTGCTCTGGGAAATGCCTTCTTTCCAACGACAAATTCTAATTAATAGTGTCTCTGTGTGTATCCGATGTTCTTGTTGGTACCTTACAGGATCATAGTATTAATGACAGCAATCCTAACACAAACAATAGCTAATATTCCTTGAGGTTTTTAGTGTGGCAGACATTGAGCTAAAGTGATTCTTTTAAATGCATCATCATTTAATCCTCATAACACTGCATGTAGTAAGTCTTAGCATCATTCTTGTTTTACAGATAAGTAAGAGGCATAGAGAGGCTGCGTGCTTCTCTGAGCTCCTCCAGCCAACAAGTGACAAAGCTGCATGGTGACTTCAGAGTGTGGTCTTTAACATAAAGCCAAGTTGCCTCCGGGTATGAGTATCAAAGTTGGAGCATCAATCTGGAGCGCAGGTGTTCCTCCAGGATGAAAAATATTCTTCATTGAAACATGCAACATGTTGTAGACATCATTCTTCATCTACTTTTCTACTTCATTTATCAAAATTGCTCTTCTTTTATTTCACAAAAGACAGACACATCTCCCAGACATACCGAATATGGCTGTGCTGCATTATCACCCCCGGTGGAAAATATTCCAATGTGCAAAAAAAAAAAAAAAAAAAAGGAAAAGTAAAAGAAAAAAGAAAACAACAATTTGACAATGGAAGCAACAGTAAAGATTTTGTTCGTTTTTGTTTTAAAATCAAACCTTGAAAACAACTTGCAGAGTTTTATGTCTTTCCTTGTCTCATGCATATTAAGAGACTAATCATGGTGTTAGATACAAGACATTTTGTTCATTTGATATTTTAATTAGATGTTGTTTAGAAAATACTACATGAGGTGTGGGTGGTGAGATCTCCATGTCTATTAACCAACAAAACAATCCAAGTTTGTTTAATCAACAGAATTACCTATTATTAGCCAGTAATGATGATTTTGTTTTGATTTGCAACTGAAAAATAGTGCATTGAAGTATTACGATTGAGCTGTTGAATTACTAATATAGGTGATTATTGTACACTTTCAAATGATAGCTCACTAGCGTCTGTCTATAGGTCTGCTGTTTACAATTCTCTATACTGCATCCTTATAAATAGTGGTTAGGAGACTGGCTGGCCCATGAGAGGGGAGCACTGGAGAGCCTGGGAAATGGAATTCCCAGCAGTATAACCCTTAGTGTCATCTTTGTTTGGGGCGCTTCCATAGTTAGAAAACTTCACAGGCTCTCCATGGGGAGCTTCAGGCCCATCTCTCCTCACTGGTCCAAGACTGAACACAACTGAAGCCTCACAGCTCTTCATTGCTTTCCAATTTCCAACCCCAATGCAATGTCTTCTTGAAGTTTCCCAAAGATTCTTATTTATAAAAAAGGGTAGTGATACTACGGGGATAGCCTTTCTGTTTTTATTACTTACATCCTGTAGCAAAGACTAAGGTGCATAAAAAGAGTTGCTGGTCATTGTTTTTTATCCTTTTTTTTTTTTTTTTTTTTTGACAGAGTCTCACTTTGTCACCCAGGCTGGAGTGCAGTGGCATGATCTTGGCTCACTGCAACCTCCACCTCCCTGGTTAAAGCGATTCTTCTGCCTCAGCCTCCTGAGTAGCTGGGATTACAGGCACACATCACCATGCCCGACTACTTTTGTTTTGTTTTGTTTTGTTTTTTCGTATTTTTAGTAGACATGGTGTTTCACCATGTTGGTCAGGCTGGTCTCGAACTCCTGACCTCATGATCCGCCAGCCTTGGCCTCCCAAAGTGCTGGGATTATAGGCGTGAGCCACTGTGCCGGCTGTTCATTGCATTTTGCATCAAGAAAGGATGCATTCTAATTCCCAGGCATTGGAATGAGTGTGAAGGTCAAATTTAGGTGGCTCTGTATGGGCAGATGTGTGCATCATGTAATGGAATTGGGATTGCTGCAGTGGGAACAGAGGGAGAGATCTAAGATTGGACAAAGGGAGTTCCCGTTTCTATTTCTATTTTGGGTTGAAGAATTTAATTAAATACCTGAAAAATAGAGATTGTCTTTTTAACCATTTTTTCAGCACCTTCCCATTTTCAAATGAGGCCGGATAGATGTGGGTGAAGGTTCTTAAGGTATCTAAAGCCTAATTTTATTACAAGAGGATGCAACTTTATGCTCAGATTAGTTTTCCTGTCTAATAGGATGCATTCCTAGCATTAGTAATACTTATGGCACCATTAGAGGGAATTATTTTGGGATTTTGGAAAATCTTGGTACAGGATGTTAATAATTATTTTGGTTCATCTGCGGGAATTTCTTGGCTTCTACATTCCTTTACAAAAAACAAAAACAAAAAGAGCTCTCTTGAAGTAAACTACAGTAGCTTCGCAGAGCAGCACTGGTGGAGTGCAATGTTGCCTGCAACACTAAGAGAGGTGGGCTTCCCCTGCCCAGACTGTTTCCCAGCAAGCAGATCCTTAGGCTCCAAAGTTTTTGTTCATTTACTCCCATCACTAGAAATGTTTAAGGCATTCATTCTCGATTGGTTGGTATTTCTTACTTTACAAAGTATAGGTATGCATTACTGTACTCACATATAATTTACACTGTAAAACTAACACAGAAGTAGAAAAAACGATGAGGTTAAGAGATGAAATTATAATGTAGAAATATTATTTCATATATTTTTATTTACAAATGGTACATATTCCCTTTTGTTTTCATTAAAAATATATATTAGTATTGATATTGTCCAGGATGGCTGACTTCTAATTGTCTTGCTAATTATGATGGCTTAATAATACAGTTTGAGATGATCTCAAAGTATAAGGTTCCTAGCTAACAATCATTGATGCAGATTTCCATTTCAAATAATGCTCTTGATAACTTCAGATTCCGCAGGCAATTGCTTGGCCCATCTTATTACATGGGTGCTGTGTTCACCTCATACTATGGATAGTGAAAATCTCCTTTTAGAATTAAATCCAAGAATCAACTGAGCTATTATCTTTCTCTCTTGGACTTGAAATACGGACAAATATTTTGAATCCATTGTTCTTTCCCAGGAAAATTGTAAGCTACATATTCATTGTGTGTGGGCAAGATCAGTTAAAACTTGATGAAACAAAGCACAAATCTGCCTAACTATGCATACGTCACAGGACCCTGAAAGATGAGGGCTAAGTGAATTAAAAGTGCAGTCAGGGCTGCTCTGTGGTGCACAGACTGCAAGTATGCCCTTAGGATGCTTTGAATTTCAAGAAAATTATGCATCCTGACTGTCATAGTACCAAGTGGGGAGTCAACGTCAAGCCAACTGTTATAAATCAGCATAGCATGTCTTAATCACTCCCTTAACTGTTTAGGTAGAAATAAATATGAGTGGAACTTCCAGAACTATCTTCTTACATCCAATTTGTTTTCTTATAAACCTCACTCTACACTGAAGACCATCAGATGAGACAACAATCACTAGAGTACAGCCAGGTTAGGACTCCCTATGGAATTACCTCCAGGGGGTGATAAAAACAACTCTTGAGCGTTTTCCAGCTCACTATGTGGATAGGTGAGGCCTGTGTGAGGAGATACTTCTTTAGGAAGGGAAATATCTCTCAGTAGCATTTCCATGTCCACAGAGTATCCAAACTCCAGTGTACAGAGCTGAGAATTATCTAGGGCAGTGTATTTGTTTGTTATGCAATCCTCAAGCCTTTTCTCCAAGGAAATAAGCATTTCAGAAATGTCAGCTTCATGAACTAATGAATAAATAAATGTTGAATGACTCAATGATTTATAAGGAGATAAAATAATTTTGCCTGAAATCTTACATAATCCAGATGGAGTGTTCCAACCTTCAAGATGGCAGACACCAGACCTGCCCTAAGGAATGGAACCAGGTTTGGGCTGAAGTTGATCTTGCTGTACATTTAGCTGTCTCCTGGACACTGCATGGCAGCAAAAACTAAAGTCCTGTTCAGAAAACTTTGGATCCTCACTCATGTTTTCCTCCTTTTCTTTTTAAACCCTTCTATTCTGAACTATTATGGAGTGCCTGCTAAAGAGATAGATTTCTTAGTGACTATTGCAGGGAACCTAAAAAATAATTCAGAATGAGAGAGACCACTGGCCTCTCCTGAAGTTCTCACTATGCCTCCTGATGGAATCAGGGCCACATGCGTTAATCCATGTTGAAGATGCTGATTCTCACTGTGGCCCAGGAAAGCCAGAGGAGGAGGAAAGACAGAGAGCAAGAATTATGCCAACGTGAAGATGGTCATGCAGGAAGGTTTATGAAATGCAGTGAAAGAACAAGAGATACGCTTCTGGGGAATATAATGAGAGATTATTTTGAATGACAAGCATTGATTTCTCTCTCCCTATTTTTTTTTAACTGCTCATATAGTAACAGGTATATACACACGGGCAGTCTCTAAAAACAACCACCATCAACAAAACAACTGTATTTGCTACTGGACTGTTTTGAATAACATCAGATGGAAATGAAGAGGGCAAGACGTTGGTCCTGGGAAAAAGACACCTTTTCTCCATTAATGGCACATTTATTTAAGTGTTACCAGTATATTACAGCAAGCTATTTTTTGCATTCATTGTTTAACACAACCAACAACATAAACAATCTTGATTCCCTGTTTGATAGAAAAAGTCAACATTTTTCATTTATCATTGTAAAATTAAAGACAGATTTATAACTTCTTTAGGCATGGTTGTTACTGTGAACAATTTTTATTTAGTAGAAATCAATCAGTTTTTTCTTGCAAGTGCCTTGTTGTTTAAATATGTTAATTTTTATTTTGGAAATAACCATAGATATAGACAAGAGATATCCAACAAACACAGAGGTTGGAATTGTATGCAAAGTGAATTTGTAGCATGAAAAAGAAAACAAACAAACAAACAAAAGACTTTTCACCAGCTTTTGTGGAAGAAGGTTGCTGAACATTGGCTCTGTTTTCCTGAAGTTTAATGGAGTTTCTCATAGCAGCATTACTGCCCAGGCCATTATGCAGAACCCACTTTCATCTCATCCCTCAATTCCTGGGAGCCTCTGCATTACAACAAACTTTATGAAGCTTTGCAGCTAGCAGTATCAGCTTGCACTGTGACCACAGGGGAAGGGTAAACAATGCTCACCAGGACGGATGGCTGAAGGGTTGTCATCTGAGATGGACTGGACATCCTGCCTTGCAAAAGGTTATCATCTGAGATGGATTGGATGTCCTGCCTTGGAAGACACTCTGCTTGTTTCAATGGCTCTACATCAAGCAATCTTTCTCAGTCCAACTGATCTTATTTAAGCTCCACCAAAAGGGCATTTGCAACACCAGATGATCAAGACATTGTTCAGGGGCTGTGCGGATGGAAGTCCCTTGAAGTTTGATGACTTGCCTTTTCATGACTTTAATAAATTTCATCTCATCTTGAAATCATTGGCCAACCATAAATCACTGATTAACTAAGTAAATGAATGAAATAGAACTAATAAAATGCAAACTCTGCACATATTAGCAAAGTGAGATGTCTTCCTTCAGGATCTTTTTAATCCTGATTTTGGCAGGAATAACTTTTAGGACAGATTTTTTTTTTT
>NW_012117866.1:3119723-3127632 GCF_000951035.1 Colobus angolensis palliatus | reverse complement strand
TGAAGTGATATCATAGATCACTGCAGCCTCAAACTTCTGGACTCAAGCAATCCTCCCACCTTGCGTGCCACTCTGCTTGCCTAATTTTCAAATATTTTTGTAGAGACAGAGGTCTCACTATGTTGCCCAGGCTGGTCTTGGCCCCCTGGCCTCAAGTGATCCTCCTGCCTCAGCATCCCAAAGTGCTAGGATTAAAGGAATGAGCCAGCATACCTCGTTACAATGTAGTGTAAACCAAAAATAAAAATTTAAGCTCCCCAACCATCTGAATGGACCCCAGTTCATGGCCCAGGAAATGCCAAATTTTACCTGGAAAACTAGTTCAGGCAATGATAAGAAGGGGGAGTTGGACATGCTTCATTATTCCCTCTTCCCTTCTACAATTCAGACACAGTTGATCCTAAGACTGATAGAACAGACTCTTTAAGTCTCTTGTGAAACATTTACAATCTATTCTCTCTGAAGCCTGCTACCTGGAGGCTTCAGCTGCATGATAAAACCTCAGCCTCCATAGCCCATTATCTTAACCTAGACATTCCTTTCTATTGATTCCAGGTCTTTAGTTAATAACTCTTTCAACCAATTGCCAATCAGTGCATTTTTGAATCTACCTATGACCTGGAAGCCCACCAACCTTCTAGTTGTCCTGCTTTTCCAGACTGAGACAATGTACCAATATACATATAAGATGTATGTGTCTTATGTTATGTTATGTTATGTTATGTTATGTTATGTTATGTTATGTTATGTTATGATTAATGTCTTATGTCTCCCTAAAATGTACAAAACCAAATTGTAGCCTTGTTGTACAAAACCAAGTTGACCACCTTGGACACATGTTCTTAGGACCTCCTGAGGGCTGTGTCATGGGACATTGATCACTCATATTTGGCTCAGAATAAATCTCTTCAAATATTTTACAGAGTTTGACTTTCTTTTTCAACAGTTGCCTTATGAAGTATCCTGATGTTGTTATAGCAAGTTGACATGAATACTAGAATTGCTAGACATCAGCTGAAACTGACTGGTATCAAGGAAGCATTCTTAGAGTCTAAGAACATGTCTGTTATGCAGATCTTGTAGTTTCCATTCAAACATGAAAAAGTATTTAATCAAATGAAGATCTCTTAGTATGTTTGCTGTGTGAAAAGTATAGATGCATTTTCTAAGCGTGGCTATTTTTCCTTTTTTTTAAGGAATCAAATTATAACTGTGATCCTTTGTGCAAATATATAGTTTATTTGAAATCATTTGGACAACTAGGTTTTTATACAAAACAAAGGCATTTTAAAATTTTGCATTATGGCCGGGCATGGTGACTCACATCTCTAATCCCAGCACTTGGGCAGGTCGAGGTGGGCAGATCACTTCAGGTCAGGAGTTCAAGACAAGCCTGGCCGACAAGGCAAAACCCCAACTCTGATAATACAAAAATTAGCCATGCGTGGTGTCACGCGCCTGTAGTCCCAGCTACTCGGGAGGCTGAGGCAAGAGAATCGCTTCAGCCCGGGAGGCGGAGGTCGCAGTGAGCCC
Source organism: Colobus angolensis palliatus (assembly GCF_000951035.1). Lineage (NCBI taxonomy): Eukaryota > Metazoa > Chordata > Mammalia > Primates > Cercopithecidae > Colobus > Colobus angolensis. The sequence continues at coordinate 3,126,099 of NW_012117866.1, read as the reverse complement.
CGATTGCGCCGCTGTGCTCCAGCATGGGCGACAGAGTGAAACTGTGTCTCAAAAATAAAATAAAAATAAAAATAAAATAACATTTCGCAGTATTAGGGAGTTTTTAAATTTACACTTGTATTCTTTTTCATCTCAAACTGTGTTAATCATTTATGTCAAAGCAGAATTATGTAAGTCAGAAAAGGCATATGGAATTGTATGGAGTAGATTTGAGGGAGAACAAATATTACAATGAGTTATAAAAAGATGTTTACAATTTCTGAGATATTTTAATTAGCAGCTAGAGAAACAATGATGGGGAAGAGTGAAGTTAGAATCTTCCACTCTCATTGCTAGTCAGCTGTTGCTATCGTACATAATACAGTTGAACGTTAATAAAGCTTCCATTCCTGTTTCAGCAGATGCCACGTGACATCTGTCAGAGCTGGTATTTGCTTTGCACAAGTGTTTCTTGCAGTCTTTTCGACTTTTGTTTCTTGCAGTCTTTTTAGCTTCATGTGTATATCTTTAAACCATTGTATTAAAAAATATATTTTCAGTGAGTACTTCACACAGGTATTTAAATGTCTGGCAAAGATAACTGTGATCTTTTTATTACAAATGTAATTTCCCTTATGTGAAACAATCAAGTATTGGGAAGTTCTCCACAGTCATGCAAAGGGCAACTGGGTTTCGTAGGGTTACATGATGTCTATGTAATATTTCAGGAAGAAGGAATTATTGTGTGGCTATGAAAAACTACTAAGTTAAAATATGCATATAGGTTAAAGTTTCATATTGGTTAGAGTTTTCAAAATAATTGATCAGAACTTTATAGGTCTGTGTGCGTTTTGGATATATGCACACTAACAGGCTGGAAACAACGGGCTTTGCTGATGTACAAAATCCCGAATAATATCTTAAGAGAGCCCCTTTGTCATAGAAAATAATGTAACAGATCAGGGATTTAATTTAAAGTTATTTCCAGGAAGAGAGGAGTATTTTTCACCTCCTTGGGATGCATGAAATCGCAAAGAATTGAGACAAACTGCAGTTCAGAGTGAGAAGGACAGAGTTTGCAATTCCAGAGGGAAAATTTATTATCAGGGTTTCCCGAATCACATCATCTCATGGTCAATGCCAAATAATAAGTAGATGTAATAAATATTACCTTAAAAAACAATAATCATGTCGACAAAAATGAATGTTAACAAAACTTAAATTACAATTTCTACATCAGCACTAACGACAAAAGAAAAGCGCAAGTTTTCATCAGGATTAAGGAAAGACAATGAAAAAGGGTTGCAGTCTGACTAACCTCCACATAACCCTGGGGAGTGATGTCTGGAGTTTCATGGACTGACTCAACCATCAGTTATGTGTGCAACTTTCTGCTTTCCTCTAGCAACTGGACAAGAGAAATAGAAATTCGCCTGCCCATTGACGTTGCAGCTATAAACACGGAAGAGTAGTGTATAAAAGCAGCAACAAGAGTGACAGCATCTTCATAATGCCTCGCAGAAGTTTTATGGGGCTGCCCTCTTTGAGATACATGGTCAGTTGTCTTAGTTTTCTCAACATTCCATGCTTATCTGTCAACTTCCCAGAAGTATAATACTTTAAGTAGAAATAGTTCAGTCCTGGCGAGCTATTCTGGGAGAAAGAGGACAACCTGCTTGTTCTCAGTGCAATGCACCCTCTTGCTTCTCTGTCGTGGCCCCATGGTCCTGTAGTTGTGGGAACAAGGGAAATAAGAAAGGGTTACATTTTACTTACCAAACACCAGCGCGTTAAGCACTTTTCCATTTTCTAGCTATGTTAACATTGACCTGGAAGGTGGGACAGAGTATTCATGTTGCTCTCTTTCATTACATTCTTTGTATCAAAGGATGCTACTTGGAATTGTATTAAATTAATAGGTTGCACCACTCTTTTTCATCCCCCCAACAAGGAATATTTTATATTTCTTCATTCACTGAGGATGTGGCTTTGTCCTTCACTATGAGCACAGAGATCCTGGAAATACATGTTTATACACACACACTATTGACTAAGAAAAGAAAAAAACATATATAGGTGTGCATATAATCTACGTATATTAAAATCTATTTTATTAGTTGTTTCTGTAGTTTTAGCTCCTATTATGAATAAAAATATAATCTAATTTTAAAATTTATTCTGTTGGAATAAAATGCAAGACAATTTTGACATATATGGCTTATATCATTCATCTTACTACTCTGCCTCACTAATTCTTAAGTACCTTTAATTGCTTTTTCAATTTTCTAGACATTTAGTGTTAGCATCTGCAAACTAAACATTGTTGTAGCTTTAAAATATATGTTAATAATTTAACAATTGCTTTATATGTCTGCTTTATCAAGAATCTTCAAAGCCATGTTAAACGTGAGTGGTACTGGTGTTCATTCTGTATTTTTTTCCTTGATTTTTAAAATAAATATGTAATTGCTTGTTTATTTCCAATGATATTTGCTGTTAAGTAATGGCCATCTTCTTGTAGTCCTATCTTACCTAGAGACATTTTAGGAATAGCCTCACATTTTAAGGCAATTTACCAAATGCCTTTCCATCATCACCTCCCATGAATATAAGCAGATGGTTTTCTCCTTTAATTTAATAAAATAAATGATCTTAAGCCATTCATTCATGCTTTCATCCAATATTAAAAATATTGGTCATTCTCTTGAATATAGTAGATTCCATCGAGTTATAATTTAGAATGTTTGCCTCTAATCATGCACAATAAGCATATAGAATTATCCTACTATTTTTCCACTATTTTACACTCACCTTAGCAAGTCACAGCTGAAAAGTTACACTAACATCATGAAATCGGGCAATTTTCCAGCTTTTTCTTTAGCCTAGAACAGTTTATGTTACATAGAAATGATTTGTTCTTTAAAGCTCGAATAGAACACAACTGTGAAACCGTCTGGGCCTGATGTATATTATTTTTTAACCTGGCGTCTCTTTAATTACCTTTTCAACACCTTCCTTGATTTGTAGATTCAGTTTTCTGCCTCTTTGGGAAGCCAGTTTGAATATTTTTGCAGAAAGCTAACCATTCTCTTCAGAATTCTCATATTTATTGCCATAAAAGTACATAAACTATGCACTTATTTCTTTTAATCTCTTTAATCTGTGATTTTATTGCCTTTTTATTCATAACCTCATTCATTTCTTTGTGGCCTCTTATTTATTTTTTCTTAATCTAATATGCTAGTACTTTCTCTGTTTTATAGTTAATTTCAGAGAAATGATGTTTGGATATATTTTTGTTGGTTACTATTTATACTATTTTAGCAATTTCCGTTTTTATCTTTATTCTCTTTTATTTTACTATTTTTATTATTTTTTCTAGTTTCTTATATTGAATAATTATTTCATTTACGTTCAGTCTTTTTTCATTTTAATAATGAAAGCTTGTGAATATAAACAGGTTTATCATAGATTTTGGCATACAGAATTAGCCTTTTCATTACTTCCTAGATAACTGACATATCTGTTATGATGTTCCCTTTGATCTGAATATTGTTTAACACCATGTTTTTATTAAATTTACAAATAAATCACTCAATTTACAAATGATTGGGTTTTTAAGTCATTTTGTATTGTTGGTACCAAGCTTTTGTTGTTTATGAAAGTGTTTTGTAAAATCCGGACATTTTACTTTATAGGATTTTGTTTTGGTTGAGTCACAGCCAGCGTGTGTATAAATATATGCATATACACACGTACCCATAAATACAAATGCAGGTTGGGCACAGTGGCTCATGCCTGTAATCCTAGCACTTTGGGAGGCTGAGGCGGGAGGATCACTTGAGGTCAGGAGTTTGAGACCAGCCTGGCTAACATGATGAAACCCCCACTCTACTAAAAAGATACACAAATTAGCTGGGCTTGGTGGCATGTGCCTGTAGTCCCAGCTACTCAGGAGGTTGAGGGAGGAGAGTTGCTTGAACCTGAGAGGTAGAGGTAGCAGTGAATTGAGATGGCACCACTGCACTCCAGCCTGGGGAACAGAGCAAGACTCTGTCTAAAAAAAAAAATTAAACACAAATGCATAGCTAGAAATATAATTATAGACATAGATATAGATATAATTATAGTTGTAGAGGTAGATGATATAGATGTATAGATATCCTGGCCATATCTCCTTGATCTGTACAATTTTCATGGACACTGCTCTGGTCTTCCAGTCTTCCACCTCCCAGCACCTGTGTCTTCTTGCCCAAGGGCCTTTTCTGGCCACCAGGTTCAGCTCTGGCAAAGCACAAAGCATACAGGACGTGCCAGGAGACAAAGCCTCCTACATCAGCCTCCAGCAATGGCTGAAGGGTGTTGGTGACCAGCAGCTCCAGCTCCCTCTTGTCTTGGGAATGAGAATGCTGAGGCACGTGCTCTGCTCTGCCTCTCAGAGACACTGGTCGGAATGAAGCTACAACTGCCCGCAGCAGTGACTTGTATTATAGGACAGCGCACCCTTTCCAAGCTCCTTCTTTTGTCTTCTCTTCTCCCTCTGACGTTTCCTAGGCTCACATCCCCTCCTAAAAGAGATTACATTAAAATCTTGGTCTCAATATCTGCTCCTAAGAAACATAAACTAACTTTCTCTCTCCCTCTCTCATATTGAAAAACAAAACACAGTTTTCTCTCCTGCTATTCTAATGGCTAGAGACAGGTAATGCTATTACATAATTTGGCCAAAATAGAAAAATCTGTACTGTTCTTGTAACAGTCTTTGGTGAGTATTGCCTATGTTACAGAACTTAAAATCCGTATTCTGATTCAGGTTGCAACCCATTATCTTGAATAAAGTGACACGACATCCAGCTCGGCTTTGCCCCGCCTGTGAAGTATGCAGCTGCAAATGGTATTACTCAGCTCTTGTTTTTGTCCAATAATGTTTCCCAAGGCTATAGCTGACAGGTGTTAGGGATCCTCTCACCTCCAAGTTGAGTCTTATTCAGACCCAGCTAGAGACTGATGTTATCTCAGGTCAGTATCTTCTTCAACAACAATGACAGAAATCCAACTTGGGACAATCTAAGTCAGAATCTAAGACATTTCTATTTTGAGAGAAAAAAAATAAGGTGAGAAGTCTGACCTACCTCATGATAGGTGGTATGACTTGGTCTGAATCTACACGTATTTTCTGATTTGAAAAAAATCCAACCAAAACAAAGCAAGGAAAGATACTATGTGCTGCTGAATTACAGTCCGTAGTAGTTTTAGACTGGATGCCGTTGGGGTTGGAAAGCCTAAGTGGTTCATATCTCTGTAGCATTCAAGCCGATAGAAATTGGGGGATTCCTGGAATGTAATCCTTTTTAAAGTTCTTAAATAAGGGTTTAGGGCCCCTGCTGTAATATGCCAAGGTAGTTTAATAGAAGATGGGTAAATTATCCCTCTGCCTCCTCCACATGATCTACTTACACAGATCATAAGTCCTGTAATGCATGAATTGCCATCAGAGATTAAATGCTTAGAAAGGAAATAGATATGAATTTAAATGAAACCCACATTATATTATCTGGTTTTTTATCAAATGGTATTTAGAAGAATGATGAGAGCATTTCTATTTAAAATCACCAAAGCCTCTTTCCGGCTTACCTAGTCATCTGGTAGAGATGAGTTTTTTTCAGGAGTTCTTAATCAAGAATGATTTCAGAGGTTGAGTTCACTTGAGTGTCAAAGTGTGTACCGAGACAAATTCATTCAGTGAATCCTTTTGATTTAATAAAAAACTACTCAAAATAATTAGTGTCACATCTTGGGAATCATGTGAATATAATATTTAAATATTTAAAGTATTTTGCATATTCAACTGAATACCTCTCTATTCAGTTGGTGGTGTACGTAATCTGAAAGACAACCAACTATCTTGGTTTTAAATGCTGGGTAGTCATGATAATGCTACATTTTTTGTTACCAAAATGTTGGTGAAGAAACACACTGGATACACATACATGTAAGCAATTATAATTACTTATCTCTGTAAAGTGGGATAACAATGTTTTGATTTTTCCCCAGTAAAATTTAGTTTAACTCAATACTTTTTCTTTTTCTTTTCTTTCTTTCTTTCTTTTTCTTTTTCTTTCTTTCTTTCTTTCTTTCTTTCTTTCTTTCTTTCTCTCTTTCTTTCTCTTTCTTTCTTTCTTCTTTCTTCTTCCTCCTTTCTTTTTCTTTCTTTTCTTTTTCTTTCTTTCTTTTCTTTTTCTTTGTTTCTTTTCTTCTTTTCTCTCTTTCTTCATTTTTCCTTTCCTTCCCTCTCTCCCTCCCTCTTTCTTTCTCTCCCTCTCTTTCTTCTTTCTCTTTCTTTCTTTCTTTCTTTCTTTCTTTCTTTCTTTCTTTCTTTCTTTCTTTCTTTCTTTCT
>NW_012117866.1:3082193-3119383 GCF_000951035.1 Colobus angolensis palliatus | reverse complement strand
AAAAAAAAAAAAAAAGCAAAAAAAAATCTGATAATGATTTAAGAAAGTTTACAAATTCATGTTGGGCAGCATGGAAGGCTGTCCTGGGCTGCATGCAGGCTGTAGGTTGGACAAGCTTGCTCTAGAGCATTATGGAGAACAGAGCTAAGTCATCATGGCGGGAAGGTTGAATCACTGTTCTGAATTCTTCCAGCCTTCCTGCTCCAAGAATGATGCATCTATGCAGGATGGTGGCTATGCAATGCTGTCCACTGCAGCAGGGAGCTGCCTTGCTTCCTGCCATGGTGGTACTGGGCTTAGTGAGAGGATTTGGATTGGCCAGTGGGAATTGAGTGATGGTGTAAGGATCCGGCCTGGGGCCAAAGTCTCAGGAAGCCTCATGTTTCCCCTCCCACTCTGGTATTCCTGTGATCTGCTGTCAGGACAGCATGTCCACAGAGCCATCAATAAAAAATAAAAAAAATGGAAAAGCACATGAACCTTAAATGAATACCAACCGCCGCTTGAAGCAGAGTGGCCCCAGCTCCCCTGCAGAGCCATGAATGTTCAAGTGTTTTCTGTTATGAATGGCTAGGTTTTGGGTTGATCCCTTTTGCTCAGCATTATTGCAGCAATTGCGGCACAGTAGATGACCTAACTATAGTCTGTCCATATAATGAAAACTGGCCTGAAAGTCATTTGACTAAAAGCAAAACAGTTCAAACAAAACAAGGATTTTGCAAAATTCCAGGAGTCTGCACACAACCACATCCCATTTTGGGGAAAGCTCCATCACCCACAGTTCCCTACTGAGAGAAAAGATCTAGGTGGCTTCTTACACATAAATTTCTTATCAATATTTTGAAAACCCTCAGCAAAAGAAGAGACGCAGCTGGACAAGGTGGTTCACGCCTATAATCCCAGCACTTTGGGAGGCCGAGGCGGGCGGATCACCTGAGGTCGGGAGTTCGAGACCAGCCTGACCGACATGGAGAAACCCCGTCTCTACTAAAAATACAAAATTAGCCGGGTGTGATGGTGCATGCCTGTAATCCCAGCTACTCAGAAGGCTGAGGCAGAATTGCTTGAACCTGGGAGGCGGAGTTTGCAGTGAGCTGAGATCGTGCCATTGCACTCCAGCCTGGGCAACAAGAGCGAAACTCTGTCAAAAAATAAATAAATAAATGAATAAATAAATAAACAAATAATAAAAAATTTAAAAAATAATAAAAAAAAAAGAGAGACACTTCCCTGGTGGCAGAAACAGACGAGAAAATGTAACAGAGAGGAGGAAGTAGTAGTGAAAAATACTAAAGTTCTGAGAACAGGAGAGCAACAAAGTGATGATAGGTGATCAAAGTTGTCTTTCAAGCTTTCTTCTCTCCATTTTTCTGCCTATACTTGGGTTCGCGTTCTTGCAGGGAGAGCATCTTAGTGATTCCAGATGCCTATCTCTTCCGCAAGGTGGCATCTTGATGGTGATTTCCCCAGTTTCTTATTTTCACATGTATCTTCATTGTTTGAGGTAAATGGAATGATTTTCTGGCTTTGAAACAGGGAAAATCCAATACACATGTTTGTCAAGAGGAGGCTGAATTATTTCATTTGTCAACGTGCTGTTGGCGTTCCCTGTATTAATGCTTATATTAGAAAATATCTACACTGCAAGTCCAAAACACCACTCCAGATCCTTCAGAGATCTGGATGTCGTGTGTGCTCTTATTTTTATGGTTGGTGATGGTTTTATGGTGTTTGAACATCTGGTTGATGCCAGACATTATATTATGTACTAGGGAAGAAAAATGCTGAATCTCTTCCCCTAGGAATCCAGGTGGGCATATAGATATATACAAAGATAGTTTCAATGCAGTCTATTAAATGTTTATAGTTAGTGCTATGGAACCACAGAGGATAGGCACAGCAACTGCTTCCTGAAATTCACATGAGCTTCAAATAACTGCCTTGAAATGTCCGTTTATGAATTAAAGGAAAAAAGAAGAGTGCCCAAGTTTCCTCATTTACTCATTTGTTTACTATAGTGCATTTATGTGTGCATTCTTAGAGTGAATGTCCACAAGTTCAAAATCCCTAAAAGGAGCTCAAAGCAACTCTTCCTATGAAAGACCCTTCTGTCCATTTCAGAGATGAGGATATCTTGGTAAGAAAGAGAGAAATAGGAAGAGCATTGCAGAAAGGGATAGACCAGGATAATGGAAAATGTCTGCTTGTCTCGAGTATAGTCTTTACAGCTCCATTTCAGAACTATTTCAATTGTTGTGAATTTCTCCCATATTAGGGATGCATACTCAAATAAATCCCCAAACACATTCAGGTTAGATATAAATTCGTTTTCATTATCTTGCTTTTAGGATAATCCAAGCCACTAGAGTATGCTTTCCGAACAGTGAAAAAATAAAAGTTAAGAAGATTCAAATTGAAGTTGAAAAGTTTTCCCTCTAGAAAGTATAAAGACAACATTAGTATTAATAGTGTTTAAACTATTGAGTTAAATATTAACATTTTTCATTTAAAATGAAATTTAATAATGTATAGAAGAGTAAGGCATACATTAGTATATCAGAAGTACAAATGATGAAAGATAGTGAGGCTCTTGTCTTCATAACGCGACTAAAAATCAGAATATTCTAAAGTTTTATAAGCCTTGATCCTGTCATCATTAGTGTGTAGTGTCTAGGCTGATCTTACGGAAAACCTCAAGGGAATATATTTTAAAACTTTCCAGTCTAATAGTGCCATTCAAGAAAAAGGACGTCTTCACTGGTTGAAAACAAGGTTTAAATTGTGTAATCCTGTTAAGAAAGAAAACTAGGCTCTTTTTCATATTCTATTCTGTATAAACACATGAACACTTTTTCCCCTTACTTATGTTTAGAGCTTTCAGAGCTGAAGGCCAAGATTTAGTGCCAGCTCTTTCACACTTTTGATATCTCAAGAGTGCCAGCCAAGAAAACATACACAATGCTCATTTAATTTGCATAATATCCGGGGCTCTAAAGAGGTTATAATAAATGTTACCAAAAAAAAACTTATAAGGAATATGCTTGCCTGATATTTAAAGCTATTGATATGATTCTGCTTAGAAAGTGACTTTTGATGTTCCCAACTTGGGTGTCAGCTGGAGTTATTATGCCTGAAAAAAATTCACTTAACTCATTCATATATGGTGAACTGTGATTGTCCTGTTGCAGATAAACACTTCCAAGCCCTCGCTTCTATTATTTGTTGCTGTCAGTAGCCTTCTGAGATGGCGCACCATGATACCTGCTCCCTCATCCTCACGCCTTGCATAATTGCATCCTGTTGAGAGTGGCCTGGAAAGAGCAAGTGGTTTCTGAGGAATGGAGCACTGCCACGTGTTGGGATGACGCTTCTGAGACTAAGCCACAAAGACTCTAACTTTGTCTTTCTGGGCCTTCTCACCTGTTTTCATGAAGGAAGTTGTGAGCTGCCCCATGGAGAGGCCTATATGACAGGGAACTGGTCAACAGCCAACAAAGAATGGAGGGCCTCTGTGCAGCAGCCCATGAGGATCTGAATTCCACCAAACACCTTGCAAGGAAGCTTGGAAAAGGATCCATCTAGGCTTGACACGACTGATGTCCCGGCTGACTGCAGGCTCATAAGAGGGCTCAGCTAAGCAATACCAAAATTCCTCACCCACAGAAACTGTGGGATAATACATGTGAATGTTTCTCACCATTATATCTTGAGATGTTTTGTTGCGTGCCAATAGGTAACTACAGTAGTCCCCCTCTTGTCCGTGAGAGAGATGTTCCAAGATCTGCAGTGGATGCCTGCAGATAGTACTGAAACCGAGGATAGTACTGAACCCTGTATACACTGCTTTTTCTTATACCTACATACATTACATACATATGATAAAGCTCAATTTATAAATAAGGCACAGTAAGAGATGGACAACAATAACTAATTAAAAAATTGAATGATTATAATAGTATCTTGTGAAGTTCAGTGATAGCTCCTTTATCTTGTTGTATTGTACTCACCTGATATGGTTAGCCTTTGTGTCCTCACTCAAATCTCATCTTGAATTGTAATCCCCATAATCCCCACCTGTCAAGGGAGAGACCAGGTGGAGATAATCGAATCACTGGGGTGGTTTCCCTCATGCTGTTCTCGTGATAGTGAGTTCTCACGAGATCAGATGATTTCATAAGGGACTCTTCCCACTTAACTCAACGCTTCTCCTTCCTGCAGCCTTGTGAAGAAGGTGCCTTGCTTCCTTTTCGCCTTCCACCATGATTGTAAGTTTCCTGAGGCCTCCCCAGCCATGTGAAACTGTGAGTCAATTAAACCTCTTTCCTTTATAAATTACCCAGTCTTGGGCAGTTCTTTATAACCATATGAAAATGGACTAATACATCACCCTTCTTCTTGTGATGGTGTGAGATGATAATATGCCTGCCTCATGAGATGAAATGAGGTGAATGACATCGGCATTTTGGCATAGGCATTGTGATGTAGTGTTAGTCTACTAATGAACTTCTGACAAAGCATCAGAAGGAGGGTCATCTACTTTGGGTGATCCCAGATCTTTGAGCTATGATGATGTCTATGGGTGAATGTCGGGAGCAGATGATGCCTATGACTCTTGGGTGGGTAGCAAGTTATGTGCCCAGCGTGGAGATGCTGGACAAAGGGATAATTTACATCCCAGACAGGATGGAGCAGGACAGTGTGAGATTTCATCATGTTATGAAGAATGGCACACAATTGAAAACTTATGAAATGTTTATTTTTGGAACTTTCCATGCAACATTTTCCAGCTGCAGTTGTCTGCAGGTAACTGAAACTGCAGACAGAGAAACCGTGGATAAAGGGACTGCTGTAATGCATTCACTATACTTCATTTCTGAATGTGAGCAACTCCAAAACTTCTTGGCTAGGTAATTTCTCAGTAAATAGAAAGTACTGTGTTCTACCTTTTGGCACCTGGAAATAGCTAACTAGGTAGTTACTAAATATTGGCTGAAATTACCTTAATTATAGATTAAGTACAAGTCAGTTCCTGAGAATACTAAGATTAATACACATGATCTATGGTGATGGTTGAAATGTCTCTGATAGCAATTTTTGGCAGAATTGGTTTAAAGCACGAAATTGACAACTTGATCAATTTGACCAACAAATTGCTCTGTTATGTGATCTTGAGGGGGTTAATTGGCCTCTTTGAGCCTATTGTCTGATTAACTAAATTGGAAATAATAAAAACCTGTTTTGCAGCACTTTTGTGAGAATAAAATAATGTCTGTGGAGGGGCTGACATTTAGAGGGATCTTAATCCACCACAAATATTATTTTTGTGTCACCCGTCACCAAGGAGCTCTTAATTTAAGAAGGAAGGCAGAAATGATTGTGGCAAATGTGGCGCATGTGGAAACAGAGGTGAATTCAGTGTGCAGCAGGGAGGCACACTAAAAAGCATCACTTATTTCTCTAAATGTTAACATTTTCAGTTAGTTGCCTCTCAACAGAGGAAACTAAAAATGAATAGGATGATAGTGATTTTCCCCCTTAGCAAGACTTCACTAGCTACTTTTGAAAGCATGGCCAGCCTTATCAATTACTTACAGGTCTTCTTAAATCATGTTGGAAGGAAGAGAACACGCAGGCTTGATCTGTAATTCAACTACATGCAATGCAAAGAGTTTATTTAAAAAAACGTATGTGTATATACACATACCTTACCTAATGAATGGCTGGATCTACTTCATTGTACAGCGCACAGTCTCTGATAATAAATGCCAGGTCTGCATAATAGAAAAGTTCATTAAACATTTGCTTGGTCTTACTTTCAAGAAATGAGAATTTAGTAAGGCATCAATAGCTCATGAAAATGTCTTATTGCAAACAGCTTTGTTTTAATGTTCAATTACTATTTCTTTCTTTCTTTTTTTTTTGAGCTGCATTTCTACAGTCACACTGAGTAGTTTGAGTTTCTCATCTTCTGGTGTTTTCTCTCTCTCTCTCTCTCCCCACACACACACACACACACACATACACACACATATTCGCACATGTGTATTCCAGCAAAATGCCTGGCACATATACAGTGGAAACATTTACCTTTGTGTTTTTTGTGTTCTTGTCTACTGCTGTACCACAATATTAAATAAATGCTAAGCTACTTTAGTGCATGGAGTAGAATCAAATGCAGCTTTTAAACCACTCATTTACAGCCAGTAGCTTTCTGCAAGATAATAGCTGGACCTCACACTCTGAGTTTTCCAAAAGAAGAAGGGCTGTAGCAACCACCTCCATGGTGTAAAGCAGCATTATAAGGCCTTCTGGATACTCAGTAAGGCATGTTTCGTCATGCCTTTGACCTGATGTGTTGAAAAAAAGTGTTTTGATATGTGGAAACCAAAGCCATTTTTTTCTCCTTTTGCCAATGTCTACCTCTATTTTACAGTTTGCCAAAACTTTTCTCTTTTCAAAAGTTATCATTTTAGACCATAGAACTGCTAAGGATATCACTTATTGTACTTTCTGAATAATTTTAAAAGACTTCATCACATCTCTCACACCTGTCTTTAATCAAAACAAACCCCTGAAAGGTCTTTTCCATTATGTTTTGTATAGTCTTATGGTTTACTATTTCCTCCCTAAAAGTTGCTTTTATTCACACAATAGGATGGACAAGCATATAGCAAATGAAAAGTAAATATAAATATAGTGTAGGATAGCAAAACATTGTGAAAAAATGTTAGTGCAGTATAACTCTTTCAAGTTTTTAGTTAGGTGAACATAGGTGAAGATTAAATATGGATATACAACTTTTCCCTTGAAAACTTTGAGGTAACTCTTTCATATTTTGAAACATTAAAAATAATTTTTACACAAACAAAAGTGAAGTAAGTTCTCACACATTCTGCAGTTCTGTATGATAATTTTGCTAAAGGTAAATGGCAAGATGACATTTATTTATTAGTGTCATCTCATTATATAGATATATTTTTTAATTTGTCCGACCAAGAGACTTTCCAAGCCTTCTAGCAATAATAAGATTATATAATAAACCATGATCCCAAAAGCATGTTACAGGAAAAACAAAAATCTTGACATTGTAGTTGACTACAAATTTGTTTTGAGCTAATAATATGATAAATTCTAACTGGTTTTAGAAATCAGCATGTTAGAATAGTTTCTTATAAAATGTCACATATGCGCTACCCAGGCTAGACCACATCTAACTATTATATCTAAGTCATTGTCTTCATTTACAGTATAGGATATCAAATAAACACCACTCTCAGATATCTCTGTAGATATCTCTACAATATCTTTTTTTTTTTTTTGAGATAAGGTCTTGCTCTGTCATCCAGGCTGGAATGCAGAGACATAATCATAGCTCACTGCAGCCTCCACTTCATGGATGCAGGAGATTCCCCTGCCTTAGCCTCCTGAGTAACTGGGACTCCAGGCACGCATCACCACCTCTGGCTAATTTTTGGTTTTTTGTTTTTTTTTTTTTTAAGAAATGGGGTCCCACTATGTTGCCCAGGCTTTGAACTCCTGGACTGCAGGGATCCTCCTACCTTCGCCTCCCAAAATGCTGGGATTAAGGGTACAAGCCACTGCGCCCCGCCTCCTACAATATTTTGACAGACATCAAACAGCTTCACTCTTTCTGAACAAACCTGAATGTAACCTCTTATTTTCTTCTCAACTATGGTAGTTTAGATCGCTATACTAATTAATCAGCATTGTTACCATTTGTGACAGACTCAACAGTATCCAGAGTAGAGCAAATCATCATTGAAAGCACTTTTGAAAAATGGAATTGGGAACTGGTAACATTTAGCAAAGAATGACAGAATCCAACTGAACATGGGAGCTCTCTTCAAATATTTAAAGGAGTGGTGTATGGACAAGGAAGTAGACTCATTATTTGTTATGGCTCTTGAAGTCAAAACAAAGAACAAGGCAGAGAATTGCAGGATCTCTGCTTATAATGCAAAATGTCAATTAGTGAAATAAGTGCTCTTAAAATGCAATAGTTACTCTCAACCCCTAGAACTATTCAAAAGTGGCTGAAGTATTAATCATTGAGAAGACTTTGGTAGCAGTGAAATAGGTGACCAATAAATTAGTACCCAGAGGCTAAATTTTGACATTAAAACATCCTCGGATTTTCATAAAAATAATTATTTTACCACCACCATTTATACCAGATTATGTCTGATTAAATTCAAATATTTTGGCACAGCATAATTACTGAGTTTGATTTGCAGACGTGATTTGTATATTCAAAGACGGCTGTGGACAACATGTCTCGTTGAGAGCTCTTTGGGCAAAAACTAAAGTGGACTTAGACTCAGCGTGCTCTGTAATGTTATCTGCATTAAATTTGAATGTCACAAACAATTAGAAGCATTATTAGAGTTAAAAGTATTTATCATAATGTATGTTCTCTTAATAATTTAATAGATGGAGATAATAATTCTAGATTTATTTTTATTTCATTTTGACCTCTAAGGAATTATGGTAATGTTATGTCAGAAGGTGCTGAATAAATGCTTGGAAAGTGACAAAATTACACAGGTGCCATCTTGAAAGGGCTAACTTCAGAAAAGTGCACTTGTGATATCCAGGAATTCATACTGATAGTGAGTGGAATGATAGAAGACAATGCAAAGCCCTTCCTCACAGATAGCCAAGCGAGAAACACAGAAAGAATGATGGAGTTAGGAAATTTTTGTATTGTAACCACCATATTGGCATCAAGGCCAACTAGACGACAAAACTAGTTTGATGAACAAGATATGATATATACATCGTCTGAAATAGCCCATTGATTTCTTATCAATACCACACGTCTTATAAATGGCAAAGGTAAAATTAATAACTTTATACAGGGATATCCAAGAGACACCATTTTAACCAAGTGATGAAGTTTATCATCACCAATAATGAGACAGAGACATCATGTGTATCTGGATATAAGGTATTAGAGAAAACACACCTTGTTTTGATGGTATTCCTGCTAAAAATAGATAAATTGAATCAAGAATCATTAAACAAACTCATATTGAAGGATGTTCAACAAAATAACTGGCCTGTGTCTTCAGATATATCAGCTTTATGAATAAACAAGAAACTGAGAGAATCTTCCAGATTGAAGGAAAGTAAAGTTACAAGATAATGTGATGTCATTCATGATTGTGAATTGGATACTGGACCAGAAAAAATACAGCTAAAAAGGATGGTATAGCAATAATGAAGAAATTTTCTGTATCACTGTGAATTACCTAGTACTGTGCCAATGTTATCAATGATATCAATACTATCAATGAATTAGATAGTATTGTACCAATGTTAAATTTCTTGATTTTGTTAATTGTATCAGGTTCATGCAGTTTTTATCCTTGGGAAATTCATACCAAAATATTTGGTGTTAGGTGAATATGATATCTACAACTTAATTTCAAGTGGTTCAGAAAAGGATATGTATGTGTTTTATATATAGAAGTGTGTGTGTTATGTGTGTATTTGTGTGCATGAAAACACTTAGGGGAGAGAAGACAGACAGATGATAGGTAGACAGGTAACTACAGAGAGAGAGAGACAGATAGACAGATAGACAGAAAGACAGACAGGTCCCTTAGACAGATAGATGGACAGACAGACGGATGGATGGGCAGATAGATGGACAGGCAGACAGATAGATACACAGACAGACCGACAGACAGACAAACAGACAGAAAGATAGATGGATAGAAAGAAAGACAGATAGACAGACAGATAGATGGACGGATGGACGAAAAGACATACATACAGACAGTCAGATGGATGGACAGACAGAAAGACAGGTAGACAGAAAGACAGATAGATAGACAGAATGAAAGGTAGACAGACAGACAGATAGACAGATAGAAAAGGAGATAGGTAGATAGGTAGGTAGGTAGGTAGATAGACAGACAGACAGACAGACAGACAGATAGATAGCCAGCCAGCAAACCAGACAGCCAGACAGTCAGACAAACAGACAGATAGACAGGCAGACAGATAGATAGATAAACAGACAGATAGATGGACAGATAGAAAGGTAGTTAGACAGGCAGATAAACAGATCCACAGATAGACAGACAAATGGACAGCCAGCCAGCAAGCCAGCCAGACAGACAGAGATACAGACAGACAGATAGACAGATAGATAGATAGACAGATAGACAGATATAGATAGATAGATAGATAGATAGACAGATAGATGGATAGATACATAGATACAAATAGAAGGATAGATAGACAGACAGAGCAAAGCAGTTGGGCACAGTGGTTCACGCCTATAATCCCAGCACTTTGGGAGGCTGAGGCGGGCGGATCACCTGAGGTCAGGAGTTCAAGACCAGTCTGACAACATGGTGAAACCCCCTCTCTACTAGAAAGATAAAAATTAGCCAGGTGTGGTGGCGCATGCCTGTAATCCCAGCTACTTGGGAGGCTGAGGCAGGGAGAACTGCTTGAACCCGGGAGGAGGAGGTTGCAGTGAGCCAAGATTGTGCCACTGCACTCCAGCCTGAGTGAGACTCTGTCAAAAAACAGAACAAAACAAAACAACACAAAACGAAAAACAAAGAAAACCACAATAACATGGATAGGGCAAAGTCACTGTGGCAAATTTTTAACATGCCCTAAATCTGGTTGAATGTTTATAGAAAATTTTATACTGTACTTTGATATTTTCTGTGTGCCTGAAAACATATAAAATAAAAATTTATAAAAATAAAAAGAGAACTAGAGATGAAAGTTGGAATAATCAAAAATAAATCTAAACAATGATGCATCTGCGGGTAATCAGTTGCTTTTTAGCTCATTGTGATGAAATTTTTGGCTGAATTGACTTCAACAGTGGATCTCACTTTCTGATAGATTTGTGCTGTCCTGTTGGACTATCTGATACGCAGATCTCAGGTTGTGGGACACAGCAATGAAGTATAGAAACTTACGGCAAATATTTAACAAGAATACAGCCCAGTACCTTGCAGCATGAACTGCAGGGAAACTTACCTTAAGCAGAACCATACCTAACAATATTTAGGTTTCTTAAGCTGTTTGGGATTACACCACTTGTGCCTGCATAATGTCTAGGATGCCTTCTTAACAACAAGTGTGAATTTTTTGCAAAGCCCAATACCAAAATGTAAAAGCTGGAAACGATTATGCTTTTCTCGATACAAGCTTTAATAATATACATTTGACAATGAGCTTATTTATATATGGTGAACTGTACTATAATGTGATGCAAGCCCCATTCTGCGGTTATTCCAAATTTTCCATAAAATGTTCACAGAAGTAGCATTATCAGATAAATGAAATGTGAAAAAAAATAATACATTCAATCTTGGCTTTCAATCACAGAATTCAAGTTTAATTGCATGGACATGAGTTGCTCATGTTATTCATCAAGTTCAATGTCATTATTGATTTTTCAGAAATAGTATCAGAATGACTTATGTTTTGAGGAATTTAGGCCAGAAATCCTACGTGCCAATAATTTTTCTCTATATGGGAAAAATGCATCCTTTAGTCCCCCTGTCTGAAGGGAAACCACAGAGGCAGTGGAACCATTAAAAGCAGGAAATAGGTTTGAGTAGTATAAATGGCCAATGAGTTGCTTTCTTTTTTAAAATTTATTTATTTATTTATTTATTTATTTATTTTTTTGAGACGGAGTCTCACTTTGTCGCCCAGGCTGGAGTGCAGGGGCGCGATCTCGGCTCACTGCAAGCTCCGCCTCCTGGGTTCACGCCATTCTCCTGCCTCAGCCTCCCGAGTAGCTGGGACTACAGGCCTGTTTCTAAATTACTATGAATTTTTTTCACCTAAAATATGAATAACGCTAAGATGGAGAAATGGAGTTGTACATATTTAAGTCATCGTGTAACTGTATATATTTTGGTAAAAGAGAATAGCTGAGAACGTTTTATTCTTCAGATAAAAATCCCCGAGGAGATGAGGAGACATACATCATTGAATAACACCACAGTGTGGCTCCATTAGAAAAGCAGTATACATTTCCTGACGTAGAAACGACCAAATTAAAACATTCCAAGTGGAATTATTATTTTCCTAAGCCTGCAAGTTTATTAGTTGTCCCTGTTTCCTTGTGTGCGTTAGTTAGAAGCATCCGTAGGCGACAGTGGAGAATGGAGATTGCTAAGCGATTTTCCATACTTCCTCAAACGCAAGGGTGAGCACTTTAAAATTCAAGACCCAGCACCCTTCAGTGCCTGTATACACTGCAGAGATGGATTACTTGGTATTGTCTTACATAAGTAACTAGAGTCATAAGATTTGTATTTCTGTCTCTGGATTCACGAGCCATAAATCTTGAGCATGTTAAAAATGCCAGTGCAGGGAATTCATAAGAGGCAGTGTCCTCCTGGTCAGCTTTCTCCATCAGGCGTGCATATGCAATAGCTCACAGAGGTATTCCAGGAGTGCCACGAGTCACACGATACCATTTTCCTACCATGATAGCTCAGTGCAACACCAGCAGGCTCCCGTCCCCAGCTTCATGTTAAACACTCTGCAAACACTTCAGTGCGAATCCAAGCATGTGTGTGATTGACTTATCCATTTTAGCAAAATATCTGTTTTCAATCACTCATAACTTTGGTGAAAAACCAAACCAAACCATATGCTCTTGTGGAAAAAATACATTATGGTTGTCAATGTTTATGCTATTAATATAAATTATATCAGTTTGCCTGGCTTGGAATTATAAGGACATCTAGAAAATGCTTTAGTTTTTTAAAATGGAAATTTTCCTTCAGTAGCAATTCAAAATGACAAGAAAAAAAAAGATTCATTCTAGACTTGGGAGGTAATATCTAGATAAAAAATACCTCTTAATGAAAGATAATAGTAAACAAAAACAAAACAAACAGAAAACATTTTGATTTGTTATATCAACACTTCCAAATTGTTTCAAGAGTCTCACTCATGACTTCTATAAAACCTTGGTGATATTTTACCTCAAACAAATCTCTTCTCTTTTGGACTTCAAATAAATTTACAGAAGTATACATATATATTAGGATATATATGTATATCCTACAAAGTTGGATTCTGGCCAGGCACGGTGACTCATGCCTGTAATTCCAGCACTTTGGGAGGCAGAGGCGGGTAGGTCACTTGAGTTCAGGAGTTCGTGACCAGCCTGGACAATACGGTGAAACCCCGTCTCTACTGAAAATACAAAGATTAGCCAGTGTGATGGTGTGTACCTGTAGTCTGTAGTTCCAGCTATTCAGAGGGCTGAGGTGGGAGCATGGCTTGAGCCCAGGAGGTCGAGGTTGCAGTGAGCCTTGACTGTGTCACTGCACTCTAGTCTGGGCGAAAGAGTAAGACCCTGTCTCAAAAAATAAATTAATTAAAGAAACAAAGTCAGATTGTTGATTCAACCTCTAAAGCTGCAACTGTACATGTAAAGAAAAAAACAAAACCTGTCAGTTGCTAAATTATTTTTGGAATGACCACTGTGCAAAGCCATCTTGTTCAGATTTGCACTCTTATTTCTAATCCAATGAATGTGCCCTATCATACAATTTTTTTTGAAATAATATCTGATGCATTTTTTTTTCTTCTTTATTTTCTGCAAATCCTCACCATTAAAATCAGCATTTGGGCGGAAGAGTATTGCCCCAGAAATGGACAGACTCAACAGATCCTAGCAAGATCAGAGTCAAATCTGTGGCTTTGAGTAGCAAAGTGGGACTTCTTTTTCAGCTCATGGCGGAAATATTGGTCTTGCAAGCAAGGCTTTTTTAAAATAAGAAATTAGTACTTGAGAAAGTGCTCTTTTTATTCCAAATTCTGCATTTAAATATCAAGAGGCAAAGCCCGGAGAGCTCAAAACATTAAGGTTATGTCTTTAACTCTCAAATGAGAGAAATGTGCAATGAGATAAACACCTCCCAAGCAAAGGAGATGGGAGTTGCAACAGAAAGGAGCAGCGGGGAAGGGATGTCACTGTACCGTCTGTGCTGGTGGGGTATGAAAGTGCATTCTTTCCCAGGAGGCAGATGGAGCAATAAAATACAATTTAGGCTTTTTTTTTTTTTTCTCATCTGAAACTCTTAGAATAGGCAGTCTCGTTCTTCAGAAGGAAACATAGATGTGTATGGCTACGGGAGAGTAAAAACTGGCAATCAGAGAAAGGGACTGGAGTTGGACAGAGTGGCTCATGCCTGTAATTCCAACACTGGGAGGCCGAGGCGGGAAGATTACTTGGGGCCAGGAGTTGGACACCAGCCTGTGGCAATGTAGCCAGATATCATGTCTAAAAAAATAAAAAAACAGTTAATTGGATATGGTGTCATGTTCCTGTAGTCCCAGATACTCCAGAGGCTGAGACAGGAGGATCGCTTGAGCCCAGGAGGTCCAGGCTGCAGTGACCTATGATTGCACTACTACACTCCAGCCTGGGCTACAAAGCAAGACTCCAGCTCCAGAAAAAATGCAATTAAAAAAAGGAAAAGAAAAAGGGTTGCAGATAGTGTCCTGATTCCCCTGGGGCCCCAGAAAAGTACTGGGGAGCTTTAAGAGGGTCTCAACCCTGGGCTTCTGTGCCCAAGACGCCCCTGGCAACTTAGCTGCAATGAACAACAGATAACCTCATGAAAAATTGGACTTCCCCTAGGGAAAGGAAAGGAGAAGGCAAAAATGCATAGACATATCTTCCTCCAAGATGTGATAGCAATAGCTTTCTTTCTATTGGCAAAATAAAGAGTACAGTCAAATGACAACTTGAGAGCTAAGCTATAGTCAGAGACAGATTTCATTTTTAACTTGCTATAAGTGATAGAAAAAATAAATGCATTAACCTCTCAAAAGTGGGTTTCCACACAGCAAAATAGGAGTAAATAATGCCTAAATTTTTTACAGCAAAGAGCACATAGCAAGCCTTCAATAAGTTGTAGATAATATTAGTATTGCTGAAATTGTAATTGTTAGGAAAAATAAAACTCTGACGCAGCTTATTCACTTTAATGGTAAGTGTTACAATTTAATTAGATGAGATGGGAATCACGTGTGTCCAGCATCTTTCCTGATTAGCCTACAACCATTATTACACTAAAACAAAACAGAACAAACACCACATGGTTCTAATTTATCCTCAGGCGTAGTGTTAATTTTAGGCCCATCATTTTGTAATGGCAGTCATAGAGACCACAACAATGCATGGTAAACCACTCCAAGTTGCCCAAGATTTCTCAAATTAGGAAATCTCTTTAAAGAAATCTGCGCAAGGGAGTAAGTGAAAGCCAGTTTGATTTTGTGGATCTCTTGACAGGCATGATAACTAATTGCTTTGTAAATTGAAAGGGTGTAGGGAAATCCCCAGGATTGAATATTGTAGTTAAGTGATCAGGACGACTTTCAGTGATTATTTAAACAAAACGGGTCAGATGTAGTGGACTGATTTATCTGCTCCAGGCATGGTTCATGGACCAGCATCACGTGGGAGCTTGTGAGAAACACAGTATCTCAGGCCCACCCCATCCCTGCTGAAGCAGCATCTGCAGTTTAGCAGGATCCTCAGGTGTTTACGGGCACTGGAAAGTTTCAGAAGTGCTGGCCTAGGCTGATTTCCATGCTAAAATTCTAGTATTTGCATAACACAAAGCAGGAGACAAGGTTATTTTTATGTAATAGATAATTAATAGATAATTTTGAATGATTAAGCTTATTTTTATGTAATATATCATGAATAAATAATTTTCATAATAACATACAGTTGCATAGAGGAAAAATTTTGTAAATAGAGAAATGAGCCAATAAAATCTTGTGAAGAATTGTGTGACTGTCACATCAAAGTGAAATTTCTGTGCCATAAATATTTGGTTTTGTTTGAAATTATGACATTGCTTTCAGAAATTGGTAAAATTAAGGCCACTGTTCTGAGAATAAAACACCTATGCCCTTTTCTGATGCACTCTTTTTACCTATTTATATATTCGCCACGTCCCTTTTTCACCAAGCCTAGACACTTTTGAGTTATGACCTTTTCTGGAAGACCGCAGGTATAACTTTCAGTTTAAGATAATGAAGATGGTTTGCAAATAAATGATTTCAGCGTGCAAGATATAAATTATTTTTAACTTATCTAATGATAACTACTTATTCTGTTATAATCAAGGTAATCTACCTACAGGTAATGATTATTCTAATACATCATCTGCTAAGATGCTTAGAAAATGATTCTCAGAGAGCATATCAGTGATTGTATTGTATTAGAATTATTGTATGTTTCCATCTGGTTCCCTCGCCAGAAAGGGAACTTGTCTTCCTTATCTTTATTTGTTTATAGCATTATTCATTGCCTGGCTTATAGTGGAAGCTCAATTAGTGTTATTAAATCAATAACAAATGATTGCAGTAAATTGTATATACTTTTGTTTCTTTATGACATTTTTGGTAACAGCCTGTAATGGTTAGAAGGTCACTTCATATCAGGTGTTTAAAAAGATGAAGTTTCCCAAGTAAATTCACTTGTGATGCTATGCTTTCATTTTTATTATTTTTATGTGTGGTTTGATGAATTTAGTTACATAAGATAATGGGCATTGCAATAATTAGAATTTCAGGAATTCTAATATCTAAGATACCTACTGGCAAAAAGGTTTGCAAAAGCTATCAGCTGAAACCAGGCCATTTGCAACTAATTACAAACCAGTAATATCCTTCTGGCATACTCTTCAAATTCATTGTACTCAATTTGGAACAAACCATGTTCTATTCTGTATTCGTGGTAACATGTTGTTGGGTAATTAGACATTGTAAGTAGTATTTTGGGTAGTAATAGGCATTTTTCAAGCTCACTTTCTTTTTCTGAAAGGAATACACAGTTTCTGTATATCTAAGGACCTTGTCATTGCTTCATAATCAACCAGACTTCACTTTTTAATAGCTTTTGGTTTATTTTTCCATCTCATATTTTTTGTTTTAGTTTTTTATATTTTTATCTTTCACCCTTGATGACTTGGGAGTTCTTGACAATGACAACAGAAGAAAAACCAAAGCAAGTAATTTCAGTTTAATCTATAATTCATTTGTGAGTATTTCAATACATTTCACATATTACCTGAAATATCAGTGTTCTCTGTAAAAGAAAAGCTAAGAGGCAGAACCATTTTACTTTAAAAAAAAATGATCCAAGCTGGTAGAATAAATGCACATTTTCCTCTCTAGGAACAACTCAAAGTCAACATTCCCCAACTCTTTCTTGCCCAATGGGGACAGAAGGAAGACTTAGAGGTGTGCCTCTATTGTCCCTACTGAACAATGTTCCCAGATGTTAAAATTGTCATGACAATGTGAAACTCTTTGCTACAAATTTTTGCAACAACAATAAAATATCTATTCAACGTAACACAATTTTTAGGAGTGTGTATACAGAATGCTAAAAATATAAATTGGCTGATTGTAGTCAAATTAGTTGTTTACCCAGTTAAATAAAGAAAAAATAATAATAAAATCAGTCACTCCTGATAGGTATTTAAAAATAGAAAGAAAAAAAAAAACTGTTTCCAATTTAGAGTTCTTAGTAATGTCACATTGGTGCCTCTTCCCTATAGAAAAAGGTGTAGTGTTTTTATTCTTCTTCCATTCTTGGGCACTATCAAGTCCCTGCCCAACTTTTGGCCTCAGACGAAAAACATTCTTTGGTCTGTTCTTTCCTAGCCATAAGCATGGACTGAACAGCATCTCTCCTGAAGCACAATTGATCTTCAGATGAGAATAGTAAAAGAAAGAGGAGGTATTGTGAAGAAAACTGGTTTGGTGTTATCTGTCAACGTTTCTTTTAGTTCTTACTATATACTTGTATGCAGAGGTGCATAAGAAAGGGATTTTTGCTCAGAATTATTTAGTCAATGATTAGTTGCTTATAGTCAAGAGTCAGGAAACTTGTTAGTTCCATACATTCAACTATCAAGCAAATAAATTAGGAAGTTAAAATTTTGACTAGAAGAAACACCCTCTATTCACTCCTTCCATAGTTGTGCTTTCCAGGAGCATTCACACAATGGCATATCAGTGCCAATAAGAGTAGCATAAACTTAAAGAAGCAGTGATATTTTGGGGACACCTACATTTTGGAAACCCTTTGGTTACTGTGAGGAATTAGTCAATTAAACTGTTAAACATTTTCTTTCCTCAAAATTGGATGAGTTTACTGTGACATATATAATCTATCACCCCAATAAATATACCCAGGTGAATAAAGGAGATATATCTTGGTGAGGCAAACTTGTGTAGGAATTAGCAGACCTAGATTCCACTTGAGCAGAGTATATAAATCAATTTTAGTCAATCTGTTAACTGCTATGTAGCCTTTTTCTCTTTTTGTGAATTAAGACACACATACTTCTACATCCACAGAACTGTGCTAGCCAGAAGGTAATGGAATGGCACCCACAAAGTGTGAAAAAGGGGGAAAAACAACTGTTAGTTTACAGTTCTACAGACAGTGAAGATATCATTTTTAAATCAGGGGGAAATGAAGGCTTTTTAAGATGCACAAAAGCTGAGGGCATTTTTCTCCATCAGATCTGCACTTCAAGAAATGCTAAACAAAGTTCTTCAGGTAGGATGGGAATGGTACCAGATGGAACACTGAAGCCATACAAACAGTGACAGACACAGTGTGAAATATGTGAGAGGGTATAGAAGACTTATTTGCTCACTTTAAAGTTTCTTTAAAAGATAATTAACAATTTAAAGCAAAATTTATAATTACGAGTTTACCATATACATCAAAGTGAAATGTGTTTTAAAAATAGCACAATGGTCAGGGAGGGTAGGGATATGGCTGTGAGTATCTTACACCACACATGAAGTGGTATATTATTATTTGAAGATGTTAAAGATTTATTATAAACACTATAATTTTTTTTTTTTTTTTGAGACGGAGTTTTGCTCTTGCTGCCCAGGCTGGAGTGCAGTGATGCAATCTCAGCTCACCACAACCTCTGCCTCCCGGGTTCAAGCAATTCTCCTGCCTCAGCCTCCTGACTAGCTAGGATTACAGGCATGCACCACCATGCCCGGCTAATTTTGTATTTTTGGTAGAGACGGGAATTCTCCACGTTGGTCAGCTGGTCTCAAACTCCTGATCTCAGGTAATCCACAAGTCTCAGCCTCCCAAAGTGCGCAGGCGTGAGCCTCTGCACCTGGCCATAAACACTGTAATTTTTTTAATTAAAAGAAGGTATGTCAAATAATTCTATGGTGGAGAGAAACGGGATTCCACAAAATTAATATTTATTTTGTACATATACACACAAACTTTTACCTTTACTTCTCTGAAATTACTATTTTCGTTCTAATATTAGGTTGGTGCAAAAGTCATTGCGGTTTTGGCCATCATTTTCAATGGCAAAGACTGCAGTTACTTTTGCTCCACCCTAATACAAATTGTGATGATGAATTTAATAGGTGACTTTGACTGGGCTAAGGGATGCCCAGATAGTTGGAAAAATATTTATTTCTGGGTGTCTCTGTAATGGTATTTCTAGAGGGATTAGCATTTGGATTAGAGGGATTTTTTTGGGAGTGGGGGTGAGAGGTCCTGATTTGCGTAAGTCCACAGCAACCACCAAATATGTGAATGCTGCTTGCTTTCCACAGTGACTGCCTGAGGTACCTTCCACATAGGAAACCAAGGGTATGATGCTCCCAGGCCGTGGGGTGGATTCAGAGATAATACCATCAACACTGATGCCTGAACACAATGCCTGAACATTCCTAGACAGAGATTTAAGTGGTGTAGTAGACAAGGGATCAAGAAGGATGCCAGAATTAAGGGATGAAATTTGGAAAAACCAAGAGAATTGCAGAAAACCAGATCCAGGGCTCTAATAATCTATATGAGAGCCTCTGTAGACTTTTCTCTAGGATGGGTCAATGACTTACCATTTAAGAGCACAGAGATGGCAGGGTGCGGTGGCTCACACCTATAATCCCAGCACTTTGGGAGGCCGAGACGGGCAGATCATGAGGTCAGGAGTTTGAGACCAGCCTTACCAACAAGGTGAAATTTTACCTGGGCGTGGTGGCACATGCCTGTAATCCCAGCTACTAAGGAGGCTGAGGCAGGAGAATTGCTTGAACCCAGGAGGTGGAGGTTGCTATGAGCTGAGGTTGTGCCACGGCACTCCAGCCTGGGCAACAGACCGAGACTCTGTCTCAAAAAAAGAAGCACAGAGTGTGGACGCTCTGTTACTTTTGATGTCCAGCCTGAGAGTGGACCCTCTGTTACTTTTGATGTCCAGCCTGCAATCTTAATGCTCCAGAATAATAAAAGTTTTGAAAGAGATATCCTGATAAAAACCAGGAACCAAGTTATTTCAAAAGTAAGTTAATGAATCAAAAATCATAAATGAAATATTGATCCTGAAAATGTGACCAAATTTGGTGCCTCATGAAATGGAAATTCTGAGGCAAGAAAAAAGTGTAGTCCTTGCTTTTAACGCATTTAAAAAACAAACTAGTAGAAGATATACAAATTATTATTATACAGGAGGAGCACAGTAACTATCTAGTGACATACATAAGCTTCATTTGTTATTGTCCATTCCGATTTTTCTTTTTTTTAACTGAGTCTCACTCTGTTGCCCAGGCTAGAGTGAGGTGGTGCAATCTTGGCTCACAGCAAGCTCCACCTGCCAGGTTCAAGCGATTCTCCTGCTAAAGGCACGAGCCACCACACCCAGTTAATTTTTGTATTTCTAGTACAGACAGGGTTTCACCATGTTGGCCAGGCTGGTCTCGAACTCCTGACCTCAAGTGATCCACCCTCCTCTGCCTCCCAAAGTGCTGGGATTATAGGTGTGAGCCACCGTGCCTGGCCTGTCCATTCCAGTTTAAATGATTAAAAAATGAGATCTCTATTGTATGGAGTGTGAGTCCAGAAATTTTCTTGGAGAAAGTGGGTCTTCAATTGGGCTTCAGATGATGGAGTTTAGTGGAAAATGACTAGAGAGAAGAACATCATGCTGGCAATTGTGTGGTAAGGATGTAGAGCTAGGTATGCACAGAACATATTTCTAAGAGAGAGAGAGAAGGAAGGCTGGCCTTTTGGGGTAGAGAAACCTATTTGAATAATTTTACTACTTTAACCACAGATTTTAAAAACTGAATCTCTTCCCCTCATGCTTTCATTTGTTTTTACATTTGCATTGAAATATCATACACCTCACCTCATTTTCACCTTGGATTTCAAATGAATATAGTCATAAATGAAATATTTTAGTAAGTGAGGAAATCTTCACACAAAAAAATTCACAGCTAATTGTAAATTTCAGCAATAAAAATTAGTTTATACACACCTACCCTAAATAAGCTCTAGATGCTGGAACATAAGGTATGGTCCTCACTCTTAAATAGGCTATTATCCCTCTAGAAGTGTAAAAATCCACATGTATGTGTGATCATATCAGGATCCAGTGTCTGGTGATAGTGGTAAGATAGTTCAGAGAAGGAGACACCACTTCATGCTGTGGGGATTATCACAGGGAGCAATGGAATGGATGAGTTTTGAAAGTTGGGTAGAGTTGCTGCAGAAGGCTGTGGTGGGTGGGGGATATCAGTGAAATGAGTCAGAAGGAAATGAAGATGAGAAGGTGAGAGCACACGCTTGTCTTTCTTTTCATAACCTGTTTGCTACTAAGCCTTTTTCAGAGTGTTGGTAAGGCCAATAGTTACAAAGATCATGACACAAATTAGTGAAGGTGACTCAAGGTGAAAGGCTTAACTTTCCTGATATGCATTAGGGAGCACCAGAAGATAGGGTATCCTTTAAACTAAAGCAAGATTGGAGTCAAACGGGGCCAGGAGAAGAGAAAACTCCGTGACCCTGTGGCCTGGCTCAGGTAGCAGTGTGGTAAAAATTGCCATTGGAATGATTGGTGATTGTTACTGTTTTTCACGCCCTTCAATTGGAATCACTGAGGGGATCTTGTTCTGAAAACTGTCAGAAGCTGTTGTGGGAAGTCTTGGACCCCAAACAGAGGGACTGGCTGAAGCCGTGGCAGAAGAATATAAATTGTGAAGATTTCGTGGACATTTATTAGTTCCCCAAATTAATACGTTTATAATTTATTACATCTGTCTTTACTGCAGTCTCTGAACATAAATTGTGAAGATTTCATGGATACTTATCATTTCCCCAATCAACACCCTTGTGATTTCCTATGCCTGTCTTTATTTTAATCTCTTAATCCCATCATCTTCATAAGCTGAGGAGGATGTATGCCACCTCAGGACCCCGTGATGATTGCGTTAACTGCACAAATTGTTTGTAGAGCATGTGTGCTTAAACAATATGAAATCTGGGCACCTTGAAAAAAGAACAGGATAACAACAATGTTCAGGGAACAAGGGAGATAACCTTAAACTCAGACTGCGGGTGAGCTGGGTGGAACAGAGCCATATTTCTCTTCTTTCAAAAACAAATAAGAGAACTATCGCTGAATTCTTTTTCTGAGCAAGGAATATCCCTGAGAAAGAGAATGGCCCCTGAGGGTAGGCCTCTGAAATGGCCGCTTTGGGGGTGGCTATCTTTTACAATTGAAGACGAAGGGATGAAATAAGCCCCAGTCTCCTGTAGCGCTCCCAGGCTTATTAGGATGAGGAAATTCCTGCCTAATAAATTTTGGTCAGACCGGTTGTCTGTTCTCAAACCTTGTCGCCTGATAAGATGTTATCAATGACAATGCATGCCCAAAACTTCATTAGCAATTTTAATTTTGCCCCATCCTGTGATCCTGTGATCTCGCCCTGCCTCCATTTGCTTTGTGATTTTTTTACCTTGTGAAGCATGTGATCTCTGTGACCCACACACTATTCATACACTCCCTCCCCTTCTGAAAATTGCTAATAAAAACTTGCTGGTTTTATGGCTCAGGAGCATCACAGAACCTGCCGACATGTGATGTCTCCCCCGGGCACCCAGCTTTAAAATTTCTCTCTTTTGTATTCTTCCCCTTTATTTCTCAGACCAGTCGACACTTAGGGAAATAGAAAAGAACCCACGTAGAATATCAGGGGTGGGGTTTCCCCCAGTAAGAAGCATTCTTCTGAGAATAGTTTTTGTGAAACTTGCAAGTTCAGAAGAGGGCAAGGTAGTAGAAACAAAGAAAAAGGAAAAAGAGAAAGGAAAATATTCGAGGGTTAAAATGAAAGAAACTGGATTCACTTTTAATCCATTTACATGATCTTGGGATGTTTCCACAGACTTGCTTCATGCTTTTAGCTATTTTCTACCAATTACACTGGGAGACATGACTGTGCTCAAGTACAGGGAAGACTATTTTCTGATCATTTCTCATTAAAGTAGAAAAGTGCTTTTATTTTGCAAAGAAACTTAAGGTTTGTCAGGTTTTTCTGATTTTGTGATTGAAGCTGACCCTTCTTTTTAAAAAATGTCTTTTGGTCTCATCTGCAATTACTCTAAAGGTCTTTAGAGACACATAGAAGTGCAGGTTACAGATTTTATTCCCACATCTTTGCTCTTTGATGTGGCTCTAAATGGATAATTGGAATGAGAGAGAACTCCTCTAGGAAGAAAAAGAAAATAGAGGTCTTGGTAGACACAGAGATTCTTTTTGTTCCATTTACCAAATTGGAAGTGGGGGGGTTGCTGCTAGAGGTCTTACTCTGGCTCAGACACAAAAATTCTTCTCTTACTAATAAGCTTTGCTCGATATCAACTTCACTGCATCCTATTACTCACTGTAGGCATGTAGCATGATAATTATGCCCTACACCCCTCTCTCTGCTTCTGGCCCCAAACGTCTTGACTTACATGGGATACAAGACATAAATTAATCCTTATTCTTAATACAGTCTTCTGTACTTCATTTACATAGCCAGAATATTGTCTCAACCCTGCCCCGTGTCATACTATAGGACTTGATGTAAATCATAGCATTAGATTTGGAAAGAAAACATTTCCTCTGAAGCATTTAAGGTCTTAAGATGAGCCCTGGAGTCAGCAAATAAGTAGTGCTACAAAAATGCCTACAAACAGAGGGAAAAAAACACCACAAATAGAGCTGTGTCAAGGACAATGCTAGTTTAGGGAAAGCAGGTGATGACAAAAAAAACTCAGGAGAGTTTGATTGGCATCTCTTAATGGGTAGATATCACCTCTACGTTGCAGATAAACTAATACTTTTGAGTATGTGCTTTGAGCTAGGGTCTTTCCAAGCCTCATTTACTTTTCTGAGTTAACTAATAAGGGAGAAACAATTACTCCCATGTGATGTACGGGAGGCAGCATAGCATAATGTCATGAGCTGGCATTTTGTAAGTCTCAGGAATAGCTGTCATCTATGTGTGATGTTGGGCATTTAGTAAAAGAGAAATAGCAACTGCACCTGCCCTCTCAGGAGCCTATGAAGATTAAATGTGATCCCACATGTAAAGCATTGAACCTCTAGCTCCTTTCAAATGCTCAAAAGATGCTAATTATTATCATACAAAAATCAGTCATGAGGCTTAAAGAAGTATATAATATTTGGTCCAATTTCAAGTAACTAACAAGTTCCATGACTCTCAACTATAAGCAACTAATCATTGACTAAATAATTCTGAGCAAAAATCCCTTTCTTATGCACCTCTGCACACTAGTACAGAGGAATTAAAAGAAGAATTGTTGGCAGATTACACCAAACCAGTTTTCTCCACAACGCCTCCTCTTTTTTTTTTACTATTTTTATCTGAAGATCAATTGTTCTTCCTGAGAGATGCTGTTCAGTTCATGCCCATGGCTAGGAAAGACCAGACCAAATAATGCTTTTCATCTGAGGCCAAAAGTTGGGCAGGCAACTAGAATCTCCTCTTGCTAAAGACCCAAATAAGCATGCCTGTGATCTTAGGTCCAGCAACCACAGAGAAAAGATAGTTCATCAACAGCATCACAGATCTTTACAGCTGGTTCGTCCATGCCTGTTACTGTAAATGTAGCAGGATTATAAAACTCAATTTGTAATTCCTGTTGCTCTAGATGAAGCCTTTGTATCCATCCTCAAGGCGTGGTGACTTGATAGTGCCCAGGAATGGAAAAAGAATAAAAACACTACACCTTATTCTATCGGGAAGAGACACCAACCCGAGATGTTACTAAGAGCTCTAAATAGGAAACAGTTTATTTTTTTTTACATTTCTATTTTATTTTAGATTCAGGGAGTACATGTACAGGTTTGTTATAAGGATATTTTGCTTGATGCTGAAGTTTGGGCTTCTACTGATCCAATCAACCAGAGAGTCGACACAGTACCCAAAAGGAAGGTTTTCAGCCCGTAGCCCATTCCTTCTCTCCCCCGTTTTGAAGTCCTCAGCGCCTATTGTTCCCATCTTTATGTCCATGTGGATCCAGGGTTTAGTTCCCACGTATAAATGAGAAAATGTGATATTTGATTTTCTGTTCTGTGTTAATTTCTTTAGGACAATGGCCAGCTGCATCTATGTTGCTGCAAAGGACAGGATTTCATTTTTTTTTTTTTTTTTATGACAGCACAGTATTCTATGGTGTATATGGATTTCTTTCTTTTTTTGTTGCTGCACAGTACCTCATGCACAGTACCTCATGGTGTATATGCACCAAATTTTTAAGAAATCCAATCCACCACTGAGGGGCACCTGGGTTGATTCTGAGTCATGATGTTTGGGACCAGAAGTAGGAAGAGGGGTAGGGGGTAATTGTCATGCTACATGCCTACAATGAGTAATAGGATGCAGTGAAGTTGATATCAAGCAGTGCTTATTAGTAGGAGAAGAATTTATGCATCCGGGCAGAGCAAGGCCTCTAGCAGCAGTGCCCCCGCCACCTGCCAATTTTGTAAATGGAACAAAAAGAACCTCTGTGTCTACCAATACCTCTGTTTTCTTTTCCTTCCTAGAGGAGTTCTCTCTCATTCCAATTATCCTTTAAAGCCACATCAAAGAGCAAAACTAGAACCAAGAATGAAAACTGAAACTCCCATTTGACCCAGAAATCCCATTAATGGGTAGATACCCAAAGGAAACAATTTCTAAGGGCAAGAGTTTCTATGTGACAATTCCTTTTTGATGAGCCTTTTTATTGCAGTAAAAAAAAATACTTCCCACTCCCTGCCAAAAAATAGTGATTTCCAATCAAGATAGCTCAGCATGTTGAACCCCTTCCATTTTAAACAGGCAGCAATGCAGGTAAATGCTATGGAGAAAATTTAGGTGCAGATAGGACAAAGCCAGGGGTCTGCTAACAGGTCTCATCATTCACCAAGAGTTTTCTTCTGCTGATATAACCACGACTTCATCTTCCTTACCTAGGTGGGAGAATTGAAATTAGATTTACCCAAATAAATTCAGAGGAAAGCAAGCTGATAGAAGCAGGTTTCTTATGCTGCTTGGAGTTTAGCTTATTTTAAGCATGTAGGCTTAAGGTTGAGACACATAACCAGGAACTAAAATATCTGCCTCCCTGGCTTCCTGAGAAGAGGGTCAGCCATCTTCCTACTCTCACCACGGGCAGGGAATACTGAGCCTTGATGCCTGATGTCCCTTTGGACTGAAGACTCTGGAACATGGCGAAGGGAGTTAAGGGACCTAAAGAGTGGAAGATTCAATGTGTGAAAGTATATTTCCTTCTTTAAGCGAAGCTGAAAATACAAATTCACAAGCATGTAGAGAAATATAACAATATGAAGGACAGCCAATAAAACCAGAGACCAGTGATTGCAGGATAAGTATAGTCCACAGGAAACTAAAACAAATTAGAAATGCAACTAAGATTTTAAAATAACTATTGTTGGCTGGGTGCAGTGGGTCACACCTGTAATCCCAGCGCTTTGGGAGGCTGAGGCAGATGGATCACTTGAGCTCCCCAGTTGGAGATCAGCCTGGGCAAGATGGCAAAACCCCATCTCTACAAAAAATACAAAAATTATCCAGTCATGGTGGTATGTGCCTGTACTCTGAGCTGCTCAGGAGTCTGAGGTGGGAGGATGGCCTGAGCCTGGAAGGTTGAGGTTTTAGTGGGCCGAGATCGTGCCACTGCACTTAAGCCTGAACGACAGAGCCAGAACCTGTCTCAAAAAATTAACCATTATGTCCAAATGGACGTATGAAAATAGTACACTATTGAAACAAAAGGACGAGAAGCCTGGCACAGTGGCTTATGCCTGTAATCCCAGCATTTTGAGAAGCTGGGGCATGAGGATTGCTTGAGGCCAGGAGTGTGAGACCAGCCTAGATAACATAGGAGACCCTGTCCCTAAATAAAGAAAAGTAAATCAGCCAGATACGGTGGTGCATGCCTATAGTCCCAGCTACTTGGGAGGTTGAGGTGGGAGGATCACTTGAGCTCAGGGGTTCAAGGCAGTGAGACATGAGACATGATCATGTCACTGCACTCCAGCCTGGGTGACAGAGGAGTGAGACCCTGTGTCTAAAAAGCAGGAAAAAAAAAAAAAAAAGTAATTGGGGGCCAGGCATGGAATAAAGATGGATTTTAAGAAGACACCATTGGAAATATTGAATGTAAACAATGTATTCTTTATATCTGTAATAATTTTTTAAAAAACTATACAAATACTAAACTGGGCAAATCCAAATACAGAATTTGTGACCAGGATAGAAGTGTGCAAAAATTACTCAGAGCCTAGCACAGAGGTAGAATAAAAC
The DNA here is from genome assembly GCF_000951035.1 of Colobus angolensis palliatus. NCBI lineage: Eukaryota > Metazoa > Chordata > Mammalia > Primates > Cercopithecidae > Colobus > Colobus angolensis. The sequence goes on along the minus strand of NW_012117866.1, from coordinate 3,091,684 downwards.
AAAAAAATATGAAAGAGGAGTTAAGCAATCTGGAGAACAGACTGAAAAACTACCACATACATTTAGTTAAAGTTCCAGAAGAAAATAAACATTTTAGAAAACGATAACTGGTTACTGTATTGAAATTAAGAAAAGCAAAATCAGTCCAGTCAAAACTGCAATCAAATATCAAGGAGGATAAATAAAAAACAACTAAATCCTAGACAATCATGGTGAAACTGCACAATGTCAAGCATAAAGATCAAATGACAGAATGTACCAGGTAAAAAGCAGTTTACCTGAAATGAATTGCAATTACAGTGCAGCAGATTTCTCATTTGCAAAAATAATGCCAGAAGGTAATGGAAATGGAAAATACATAACTGTCTCCTCTCAGAAATTGTTAGAACAAATAGGTTTTTAAAAAATCACAAAGGGCATAGAAGATTTGAACAATGTGCTCAAACAACTTAATTGATGACTTAATTGAATTCTCTAGCCCAGGGGTCCTCAACCCCCAGGCTGTGGACTGGTCCTGGTCTGTGGCCTGTTAGGCACTGGGCACAGCAGGAAGTGAGCAGCCTGCAAGCAAGCATTACCACCTGAGCTCCACCTCATGTCAGATCGGTGGTGCCATTAGATTCTCATAGGAGCACAAACCCTATTGTGAACTATGCACACATGAGATCTAGGTTGCACACTCCTTATGATAATTTAATGCCTGATGATCTGAGGTGGAACAGTTTCATCCTGAAACAATTTCCCACTCCACCCAACCTCACTTCTGTCTGTGGAAAAATTGTCTTCCATGAAAGTGGTTCCTGGTGCCAAAAAGATTGGGGTCCACTGCTCTACCTAATAGTAGAATAGATATTTTTTTCCAAAGAACAAATAAAACATTTATCAGGAGATGCTACGTTCTCAGTAAAAAAAAGTCTCAATTATTTTAAAAGGATTGAAAATATACACAATATATCCACTGATTTTAAAAAATTAGAAATAAATAACAAAAAGTATCTCGGAAATCCCAATATAAGCAACATGTTGATAACAATTTAAAAGACAAAAAAGAAATGACAAGGGATATTAGAAAATATTTAAAACTGGATGATAAAAGACTCAATCCATCAAAATGGGTGCAGGGCAGCTGAAGCATGCTTAGAGGAAAACTTATAGCGCTAGTGGCTCAGATCAGAAAATAAGAAAGGTCCAAAATCAACAACTGGAGATTGCACTCAAGAAGCTAGAAAAATAATGACAAATTAAATCCAAATAAAGTGAAAGAGAGTAAATAATTAAGACAATATTAAAAACCATAGAAATAGAAAAAGAACAAATAATGGCAAAATCAACCAAACCAAATGTGGTCCATTGAAAAAGATTAATAAAATTGATAAACCCTTTAGCTAGACTGATCCAATATGGGTCAGGGGAGGAAGGAAGAGGACGGGAAGGAGGAGGAGAGAGAGATTGAGTGATTTATGGTGTCAAGAAAAGAATGGAAGACATATCTAAAGTTATTACATGATATTAAGGGCATGGTATAAGGAATCCACGCCAATAAAATTAAACACTTAGCTACAATGGACATCAGCAAATTACCAAAACAGATGTTACCAAATCAGAAAAGCCCTGAAATTGAATTTGTAATTAGAACCTTCTTCCAAAGAAAATTTAAGACCAAATAACCTCATTGATGTATTCTAAGAAGTATCAAGAGAAGAAATAATATGAAACTTATACAAACTCTTTCAGAAAATAAAAGAGGAAACACTATATATTTTAATAAAAGTGGCATGACTCTAATACCCCAAACAGACAAGAATAGTTTATGAAATGAAACAGAAACACCAAAATCCTTAACAAAATTATATTCAGCATTAATGAAGAATAGAGAGGTAATATATTTGGCCAAGTGAGATTTATTCTTTATTCCACAAATGCAAGGTTAGATCAATACTAACAAGATCAGTCTGTTTAATTTGTTGTATTATTAATATAAAAGAGAAAAAGATAGTAATTCCGGTAGAGGTAGAAAGGGCTTTTGATAAAATTCAAGACCCAGCTATGATTTTGGGATTCTTATTGTGAAAGACGAAATAGTTTCCACTAAAACAAGGGATACAAAGACTATTCACTCTCATTTTTATCCAATGTTGTATTGGAGATCACAGTGCAGTAATGCAACAAATTGTATTATGTAAGGTAAGGTGAGAAGATTAAATCAATAGACGTAAGATTCCGTACTAGCAAAACATGTATAAAATGCTTAGGTATATACGCAGCTATTAGTCTTTGTATTAGTCTGTTCTTGCATTGCTATAAAGAAACACCTGAGACTGGGTAATTTATAAAGAGAAGAGGTTTAATTGGCTCATGGTTTGGCAGGTTGTACAGGAAGCATGATACTGACATCTGCTTGGCGTCTGGTGAGGCCTCAGGAAACTAACAGAGCAGAAGGTGAAGGGGAAGCAGGCTCATCTTACATGGCCGAAGCAGGAGGAAGAGAAAGAGGGAGGGGAGATGCTACATTCTTTTAAAGAACCAGATCTCACAAGAACTCACTATCATGAGAACAGCACCCAGGGGAATGGTGTTAAACCATTAATGAGAACTCTGCTCCCATGATTTAATCACCTCTCACCAGGCTCCACCTCCAACACTGGGCATTACAATTTGACATGAGATTTTATGGGGACATAGATCCAAACCATATCAGTCTTAATTAGTGATTTTAGCTTAGATACAGAATACAAGATCAATTACCAATGCTAGTGCTATCTCAATATACTAGTTATAAACAAACAGAATTCTGAAGACCAACATACTATCTACTGGTTACTATAGTCAATAATAATCTAACTGTACATTTTAAAATAACTTACAGAGTATAATTGGATTGTTTGCAGCTCAAAGGATAAGTGCTTGAGGGGTGGATACCCCATTCTTCATGATGTGCTTATTTCACATTGCATGCCTGTTTCAAAACATCTCATATACCCCATGAATATATACACCTACTGTGTACCCACAAAAATAAAAATTAAAAAAAATGCCATCTACCATATATACCATAATATCATAACACATAAAATATTAAGGATAAATTTAATAAAAGTTGAGCAAAACCTCTACTCTGAAGCTATAAAACATTTCTAAAGGAAAATAAAGTATACCTAGGTAAATAAAATGATCTATCATGCTATGGATTAGAAGACTATTATTAAATCTCATCTTCACCGATTATGTAGAGACTGCAATTCTAATCATATTTCCAGGAAACGTTGACAAAGCATTCCTAAAATTTATATGGAATTACAAAGGACCAAGGACAGCCGAAACAACCCTTGATAAACAAGAACAAAGAGAAGTCACATTAGTTGTTTTCAAGAGTTGTTTAAAGCTACAGCCATCAAGACCGAACCAGGACTATGTGGAGTCAGGGGCAGGACCTGAGAATAGACTCAGGGAACAAAACTGAGTGTTCGGAAACAGACTCACACCCACGTATATACATATGAGGAAATGGAACGGTGCCAAAGTAATTTTATGGGGAGAAGGAAAGACCTTCCAAAAAATAATAATGGGGCCGAGATGGATAAGCCAACTGCAACTGCCGTCTCTCAATTACGGTAAAATTTCTGGACAAAATACCAAAAACTAAGACGCGAGCCCTTTAAGGAGTACACAGCAGCAAGCACACTGGGGACTGAAATCAAAACGTCATTAAGGCCCCGTAAGAGGACCGAGTTTCCCATTTTTCCATGCTTGGTCTCCCAGCATTGAGCAGAAGGCAGAACCTGGCTTGGAACCGAGCAGGGAGTGCTGACAACATCACCTTGGGAGAAACCCCTGCTTATAGCCAAAGGAAGGGCCTCCCATGCTCCAGACTGTGAAGGGAACCCATATTTCTTTACCCTTTGCTTTTTCTTGCTCTCCTCTCTCCTGTCTAGTCCAAGTTGAGCAGCTGCACGGTGATGGAAGCAGTGGGGCAACTATAGGGCAGTCAGCTCAGCTCCAAGGCACGATCTCTCCAGCCCTCCCTCTGGTCAGAGGAACGAAGAAAAGGGCCCCATTTCCTGTAGAGTCTGAGGGAATACCTGTTGTCATTTTCTCTTTTTTTCTTTTCATTTTCTGTATTTTAAAAATTAAGTTAAATTTTTTAAGTTGACAAATAATAATTGCACAGGCATATGGGGTAGATAGCAGTGTTGGCATAAACACAACGTGTAGTGATCAGATCAGGGTGATTAGCACATCCATCATCTCAAGCAGGTATTATTTCTGTGTATTGGGAACATTCAATATCCTTTTTTTCTAACAATTTGAAACTATATAATTTATTATTGTTAACTATAGTCATCCTACAGTGGTACAGAACAGGAGAATGTATTCCTCCTGTCTAGCCATAATTTTGTATTCTTTAACAAATCTCTCCCTATCCCCCTCCCTCCCCTACCCTTCCCAGCCCACTCTCTTTTATCTCTTGCTCCTTTACCCCAAAGGTAGCCCTGGTCACACAGAACCACATGTACTAATGGCGAGTGAAACTCTAGGAGCAACCTGTCTTTCTGACCAGAAGGGTCAGGTAAAAGGGCACTTGGGAGCCAGACTGTAGGGTAGGCTTGGCAGATTTTGGAAACAAAAATATAGGATTCTAAGTAAAATGAGAATTTCAGATAAACCTTGTTATATTTTTAAACTTGCTAATGTATATTCCATGCAATATTTGGAATACACACACACACACACACACACATACACTAAAAATTCATTCATTATTTATCTGAACTGGGCATCTTGTATTTTATCTGGTGATTCCATATGGGGTTAATTCCAGAGAGGAAAGTGCTAGAGAAGTGTGTCCCCCATTTCTGTGGACAAACTCACTTGAGCCTGGTCTCACTCCGGAGCTGTGTATGCATGGAAAGTCCCAAGGAAGCAGAGCAAAGGCTTTGAGAACTTTACTGCCATTTAAGCCATCTCCCAACTTCCAGCCTAACCTCCAAAGAATACGTGTGCCAGGCCATCTCAAACAGCCCAGCAGGGCTTTAGAAACTGATTTGTCATTGGAGCTGCCACACACAGAATGCAGGAACAAGTGTAGGTCTGAACCTAACCGATCGTATGGCAATTCAAACACGGATTTAAAATAATTGGTGATGGAATAACAATTGGATATCTGCATGGAAAAATAATACACCAGAAAGCATCAGAGATGGAAACAGAGTATCTGAAGTCATAAAACTTCTAGAGCAAAACAAAAGAAAATAATATGATCCTGAGGTTGTCGAAGATTTCTCAGATTGGGCACAAAATGCATTAATTACAAAGGAATAGTAAATAAATTCTGTTTTAAAAAATAAAAAAACCAACTTTTACTCATTAAAATATGTCTGTAAAAGCAAAAAATAACACATGAATAGCAGGAAATAACCACACTACATAAAACTGACCTATGTCTTGCCTTATAATCATATATAAATAATTTCTGTAACTTAAGAAAAAAACAACGAGAGAAGGGCTTACTCAGACACCTCACAGGGAAAGGTATCACAATGGTCAAGAGAAAGTACTTACCATTGTTATTCATCAAAGAAGTGCAAATTTAAATACCAGAGAGATGCCGCCTAACACTCATCACAATGACAAAAATTAGAGACCAAGATGATCAAATTTTGGCAAAGCTGTGGAATGTCCACAACTCTCCTATGTTGCTGGTGGAGTTCATATACGGGGTTCATGCTTTCCAAAACATTTGGACAATTTCCTAGAAAGTTAAACATACACACACTATGATCCAGCAATTCCATTCCTAAGTAGTGACCTAAGAGAAAGGAGAATATATGTCCACACAAAGACTTGTTCTTGTAGGTCTTTTTCATAACAGCCACACACTGTATACAACGTAACATCCATCCACAGGAGGGTAGATGAGCAAACGGAGGTACATCTGTGCACTAACTGCTTCTCAGGAGTAGGAAGAAATGAACCTTGGCATGGGTGAGTCTCAAGATCTCTGTGTGTGAGGGAAATAAGGCAAACGCAAAAGAGAAACTGCTGTGAGATTATGTTTCCTGGATATTCAAGAAAAGGCAAAATTAACCCGTGGTGAAAGAATCAATATCAGTTGTTGACTCTGGGGCAAGGGGTAAGGAGAAATTAATTAGGCAGGTGCACAAGGGGAACTTCCGAGGTGATGGAGGTTCTGTATTTTGACATGGGTGTATTTAGCACAGGTATATGCATTTGATGGAATTTCCCAAATGATAGCACTATGCCAATTAACAAAAATAGAAACATTGAAAATGGGATTGATATGGTTTGGCTGCATCCCCACCCAAATCTCAACTTGAATTGCATCTCCCAGAAGTCCCATGTGTTGTGGGAGGGGCTCAGGGGGAGGTAATTGAATCATGGGGGCCGATCTTTCCTGTCCTATTCTCATGACAGTGAATAAGTCTCACAGGATCTGATGGTTTTATCAGGGGTTTCTGCTTTTGCTTCTTCCTCATTTGCTCTTGCTGCCACCATGTAAGAAGTACCTTTCACCTCCCACCGTGACTCCGAGGCATCCCTAGCCATGTGGAGATGTAAGTGCAGCTAAACTTATTTTTCTTCCCAGTCTCGGGTATGTCTTTAGCAGCAGCATGGAAATGGACTAATACAGTAAATTAGTACCAGTAGAGTGGGGCGTTGCTGAATAGTTACCTGAAAAATGTGGAAGCGACTTTGGAACTGGGTAACAGGCAGAGGTTGGAACAGCATCTTCAGCTTCAGTTCCATGATGAAATCATTGTCTGGCTATACCGTTAAGTGAACAGCGTTAGAGACCAACGTAAGCTCACACCATTGTGAGGTCAACATTAGCACATGGACAGGGTGGGAAAGAGCCTTTCAGTGGCATATATCACATCGCTAATATAGATCCTCACTGAGGTTACCAAAAATGTTACTCTCTGTGTGCTTCTGTAAGGCTTGAATAATTGTTACCCAATCTTGGATTACTGTTGTCACCAGGAAAAATTGAAGAATCAAAACCATCTGACTTGAGGCAAATTCTTAAACACACCCAAGTCAGTTTCCTTAAAAAGTAATCTAGGACTTGCTTTAAAATAACTGAGTGGGGCAGGGGACGGATCAGGTTTAGAGAGGGTAACAGGTAAAATGGAATCAGCTGACTTTTGTGGTGGTTGGAGCTGCATGATGAAAGCGTGGTGATCACTATAGTAGTCTCTCCACCTTTGTGCATGTCTGACAAGTTTCAAAACCCTCTCAGTTTGGAGGATGTCAGAAACCACTCCTACAGGATAGATGGACCTGAGGACATTATGCTTAAGTGAAACAAGCCAGTCACAGAAGGACGAATGCTGCCCAATTCTACTTTTATGAAATATCGAAAATAGTTACACTCACAGAAAGTAGAATGGTCATTGCTAGGGGATGGGGGAGGGCAAAATGGGGAATTGAGGTGCAATGGGCATGGAGTTTCAGTCATACAAGACGAGAAAGTGTATTAGGGTTCTCTAGAGGGGCAGGACTAATAGGATAGATGCATATATGAAGGGAGTTTACTAAGGAGCATTGACTCACAGGATCACAAGGTGAAGCCCCATGATAACCCATCTGCAAGCTGAGGAGCCAGAAAGCCAGTCAAAGTCCTAAAACCTCAAAAGTAGGGAAGTCCACAGCACAGCCTTCAGTCTGTGGCCAAAGGCCAGAGATCCCCTGGCGAAACACTGGTGTAAGTCCAAGACTCCAAAAACCGAAGAACTTGGAGTCTGATGTTCGAGGAAGCTTCCAGCACAGGAGGAACATGGAGGCCAGAAGACTCAGCAAGTCGGTTTCTCCCTCTTGCTTTATTGTAGCCACGCTGGCAGCTGACTGGATGGTGCCCACCCAGAGCGAGGGTGGGCCTGCCTCTCCCACTGCACTGACTCAAATGTTAATCTCCGTTGTCAACACGCTCACAGACACACCCAGGAACAACACTTTACATCCTTCGATCCAATCAAGTTGGCAATATTAACCCTCCCGGACAGTTGTAAGCATCCACTGTAGCACAATGGGCATATAGTTCACAATGCTGTACCGTGCACCTCAACATTTGTTAAGAGTGTGTATGTCATGTTTGTGTGTGTTTTACCACAAGTTTAAAAATACCCCTGATTATCTTATTCCATATACTTAACACCTTAGCAAACCTTAGTACTTCACTGCCCTTTTCTGGCTGCATGGCGTATCAGAGAAAGTGTGGGTTTGGAGTCAGACAAGCTTCGGTTCAAGTACTAGGTGATCTGGAACAGGTTACTTAGCCTGGCTGGTCCTCAGGGTCATCTTTTGTAAACTCAGGATGGAATAAGACAGCCCCATCTATCTTCCAGCACCATTCTAAGGATAACTCATAGGCATTGCTCAGTCATGGCAGTGATTATTGTTTTTTGATTAGCATCTAGCCCTCTCCCTGGACCATGGTAGGTGCCCAATAAATGTTTGTTGAATGAATAATTTAATTCATTATTAATGAATTTGTATTTTATTTTACCCTGCTCCTTGCCATTTTTTTTTAGTGCAATTACTCTTACCTAGTTTTGAGTTGCATCCAAATTCTCAATCTAGTTAAGATTCAAAATTACATATCAGCTTACTGGGCTAGCACTTTTCCTTACTCCTCTCCCTGAAGGGTCCCCAATTCTATTTCTATTCTGTGTGTCTTTTTTCCCCACTTCCATGAACATGTGTCCAGCGCCCCTTGCTGCCAAAGCCCTTCAACTAGTTATTCTCTGTCAGAACATTTTTCTGCCAGTGAAAATATTTTCTTTCAGGAATTGGCTAAAAGATGTTTTCATAAAAACTTCCCTATGTGAATTGAGCCTATAATTGTCTTGCTCTTTCTTAGGATTTCTGCAGAGCTTATGCACACCTAAAGCGTGCCAATTCACACTTGGTTCTGGGCTCTATAGTAAAGTCACAGAAACATGACTCCTGTCATGAATGCAAGCTAGGAAGTGGTCCCTAAAGCAGGGGATGTGTCTCGAATGCCTCTTCAGTCCTCGTACAGTGTCTAATACGGTGCTGCTTCCACAGCGTTGAGCAGCAGTCCTTAAGAGGGTGGAGTTTAGAATTTGATCTTTGCAGACTTGAGTTTTAATCCTGACTCTATAACCTATAAGCAGTATAAGAAAGGTACCCAAACTGTCTGTTTCATTTGTCCAGTGGGGACACTACCCATTTTACAGGGTGTGATGGTTAATTTCAAGTGTCAACGTGACTGACTCCCTTAAGGAATACGTCAGGAATTGGTAAAGCATTGTTTCTGGGTGAGCCTGCACATGTATTCCTGGGAAGATTGGTGTAGGCTGGTGGACAGAGTGGGGAAGATGTCTGCAATAGAGACAGGCCCCATCCAGTTCTCTGAGGGCCCAGAGAGGAGAAACAGAGCAGAGGAAAGGCACTTTCCTCCCTTTCTTCCTGGAGCTGAGACCCACCTCTTCCTCCCTCCCTCCCTCCCC
>NW_012117866.1:3034014-3079384 GCF_000951035.1 Colobus angolensis palliatus | reverse complement strand
AAAATCAAAATAGATCTACCATATGACCCAGCAGTTCATCTGTGGAGTATGTGCCCCTCCCCCAAAATGAAATCCACATCTCATACAGATATCTCCAGTACTAATTGTAACTCATTAATCACACAGGAAATTAGAGTTTCTATTTGAAAAGAATGGTTTTTTTTTTCACCATTCTGGTATCAAATATTTATTCTACACATCTCTTCTTATTTTTTGCTTTGTAATTACCTAGGTACTAGTACCCATTGACAGAACTAACTCATTACTCCAAGAAGAAATGAGAAATGTTGAGGAGAATGCAATGTTATACTTCTTTTCTTCAATCAGTTATTCTAGTTTTATGAAGGATTCTGTATTTAACTGTTACCCAGGTAGCTCTAGTTATCATATCCATAGTACCTAATCAACAATCCTAAAAAAGTAAGAGCACAGAATTGACTAGAATGGTCACTAAACTTTCTGTGTTCAAGCAGTTTTCCTAGTAATTGCTAGTTGTTTATTCAGCTGTTTGCCTAGGTACCACTAAATGTTTAGTTTTATGTCACAAAGACATAAGTAGTAGTATTCAGAAGAATTTGTTTATTCCAGGTACTGGCTTCGTGGAGTTATCTCTAGTTAATTACTCACTTGGATAAAGTAGATATCTATTGTATGAGGTAATATTTCTAACATGAGGTTGGAATTTTGCATTGAGGAAAATGGTTATTGAACTCCCTGGTATAGGCCAGTTATCTTCAACTTCCTAGGATCAATTACTTGTCTGGCTAATTCTAGCTATCTTTAGGTTGCTAATTACATGTTTACCACCAGATGTCTGTGGTAATTTATTATTCCAACAAAAAATAGTAGAATGATAAGGAAGGATTTTCCTTTTTCTTGGCATCACGTAGATATTCAAGTTATCTCGTTATTCTATGTAACTTTTTTTCCTGGGGAACACTCAGCACCTATCCTTTTAAGTTCTTATCTCAACTAAAACCAATAATTGAGACTTGCAAATAACATGAGTTTCAGGGTCAGGTTCACTTGCTATTGTAATGATTGTTAGCTGTTTCTATGTAACCAGTTTCATGGGAAAGCCCAGTTAAGTAGAATTTGTATATTAACTCAACACCAACAAAATTATATCTCACCAGACTAGATTCCCTATGTTCTACATTCCACTGAACTATTCTTGTTGTCTCTATTTTACTACTTACTTAGGTACATGACTTACCTGTAGTACTAATTCATTATTCCAGCAATAATTCAGCAGTAAGTGGTGAGAAGAAAGTGATTTTATTTTTAAAATTTATTTTTATCGAGGTAAAATATACATATATAATGTACCCTCTTTATCACTTGTAAGTGTGCAGTTCAGTGGTAATAAATAAATTTATATTCTTTTATTTCCCCTTCATCCCCCCTTCCCCTTCTGGCCTCTGGTAACCATCACTGTAGCTGCTATCTTCATGAGAACCACTTTTTTAGCTCCCATGTATGAATGAAAACATGCAATATTAGTCTTTCTGTGTCTGGCTTATTTTATTTAACATAATGGCCTCCAGTTCCACCCATATTGCTGCAAATGACCGTGTGTCATTCTTCTTATGGCTGGATAATATTCCATTGTGTACATATACCACATTTTCCTTATCCATTTGTCCATTAATGTGCATTTAGGCTAAATCCATATTTTGGCTATTGTGACTTGTGCTGCAATACATGTGAGCAAGTATTCCAGCAGTGGGATACTCAGATCATATAGTAGTTATATTTTTAGGATTTTGAGGAATTCCATACTGTTCTCCATAGTGGCTACAGTAGTATACATTCCCACCAACAGTGTACAAGGTGGGTTCCCCTTTCTCCACCTCCTTGCTAGCATCCTTTCATGCCTGTCCTTTTGATCAAAGCCATTTTAACTGGGGTGAGATGATATTGTAATGTGGTTTTGATTTGTATTTATCTGATGATTTGTGATGAGTATATTTTCATATGCCTGCTGGCCATTTGTGTGTCTTCTTTTGAGAAATGCCTATTCAGATTATTTGTCCATTTTTAAATCATATTGTTTATTAAGTTTTTCGAGCTCCTTATGTATTCTGGTTATGAATCCCTTATCAGATGGATAGTTTGCAAATATTTTCTATCATTCTGTGGGTTGTCTCTTCACGTGGTTGATAATTTCCTTTGCTATGCAGAAGCTTTTTAACTTGATGTAATCCCAACGGTTTACTTTTACTTTGGCTCCTGTGCTTTTGAGGTCTTACTCAAGAAATCTTTGCCCAGACTGATGTCCTGGAGCATTTCCCCAATGTTTTTTTCTGGTGGTTTCAGTTTCAGGTCATAGTTTTGAGTCTTTTTTTGTTTTTGTTTTGTCTGAGGAAGAGTCTCACTCTGTCGCCCAGGACCAGGCTGGAGTGCAATGGCACAATCTCGGTTCACTGTAACCCCCACTTCCGGGGTTCAAGCGATTCTCATGCATCAGCCTCTTGAGTAGCTGGGATTACAGGGATGCACCACCATGCCTGGCTAATTGTTGTATTTTTAGTAGAGATGGGGCTTTACCATGTTGACCAGGCTGGTCTCAAACCCTTGACCTCAAGTGGTCTGTCTGCCTCAGCCTCCCAAAGCGCTGGGATTACAGGCTTGAGTCACCATGCCCAACCAGATTCAAGTCTTTAACCCATTTTTTATTTGCTTTTTGTGTGTGGTGAGAGATAGGAGTCTAACTTCATTCTTCTGTATATACTTATCCAGCTTTCCTACCACTGTTTATTGAAATATCTGTCTTTTCAGCATTGTATGTTCTTGGTGTCTTTGTTGAAGTTGAGTTGGTTGTAAGCATGTGGCTTTATATCTGGGTTCTGTATTCTGTTCCATTTGTCTCTGTGTCTGTTTTAATGCCAGTACCATGCTGCTTGGTTTACTGTAGTTTTGTAGTAAATTTTGAAGTCAGGTAGTGTGATGCCTCCGGCTTTCTGCTTTTTGTTCAGGGTTGCTTTGGCTATTTGAGGTCTTTTATGGTTTCATATGAATATTATAAGTATTTTCCTATTTCTGTGAAGTATATCATTGGTACTTTGATAAGGATTGCATTGAATCTGCAAATCGCTTTGGGGAGTATTGTCATTTTAACGATATTAATCCTATCACTCTATGAGCATGGACTATCTTTCCATTTTTTTGTGTCCTGAGAAGATAGTGTTTTTAAAATTTTTGTGTTTAATTCGTTTTTCTAGCTATTATTACTTATTCCTAGTAAACTAATTACCTGAGTACTGGCAGGTACAGGTCGACCTTGTTTTATTGTGATGCACTTTATTGTGTTTATAGATATTGTGGACTTTTTAATATATAAATTGAAGGTTTCCGGCAACTGTCTGTTGAGCATGTCAGTGTCATTTTTCCAACAGCATGTGCCCACTTCATGTCCCTGTGTCACATTTTGGTAATTCTCACAATATTTCAAACTTTTCCATCATTCTTATATCTGTTATGGTGATTTCTGATCAGTGACCTTTGATGTTATTATTATAATTGCTTTAGGACTCTACAAACTGGGCCCATATAAGAGTATAAGAACACACCAAGAAGCATCACACTACCTGACATCAAAATATCCTACAAAGATATATTTCAAAATATACTACAGATCTACAGGAGGAGCAAGATGGCAGAATAGAATGCTTCACCGATTGTTCCCCTGGCCCTCTTGCAAGGACACTAATTTAACAAATATCTACACAGAGAAAACACCTTCATGAGAACCAGAAATCTAGTGAACACCCATAGTACCTGGTTTTAGCTTCATATAGCTTAATATGATTTGGCTGTGTCCCCACTGAAATCTCAACTTGAATTGTATCTCCCAGAATTCCTATGTGTTGTGGGAAGGAACTAGGAGGAGGTAATTGAATCATGGGGGCTGGTTTTTCCTGTGCTATTCTCATGATAGTGAAGAAGTCTCACGAGATCTGAAGGGTTTATCAGGGGTCTATGCTTTTGCTTCTTCCTCATTTTCTCTTCTTTTTTTTTTTTTTTTTTTTGAGACGGGAGTTTCACTCTTGTTGCCCAGGCCAGAGTGCGATGACACGATCTTGGCTCACTGCAAGCTCCGCCTCCTGGGTTCACGCCATTCTCCTGCCTCAGCCTCCCGGGTAGCTGGGACTACAGGCGCCGCCACCTTGCCCGGCTAGTTTTTTGTAGTTTTTAGTAGAGACGGGGTTTCACCGTGTTAGCCAGGATGGTCTCGATCTCCTGACCTCGTGATCCGCCCGTCTCGGCCTCCCAAAGTGCTGGGATTACAGGCTTGAGCCACCGCGCCCGGCCTTATTCCTCATTTTCTCTTGCTGCCACCATGTTAAGAAGTACCTTTTGCCTCCTGCCATGTTTCTGAGGCCTCCCCTCCTGCCATGTGGAACTGTAAGTTCAATTAAACCTCTTTTTCTTCCCAGTCTCGGGTATATCTTTATCAGCAGCATGAAAATGGACTAATACAGTAAATTGGTACCAGTAGAGTGGGGCATTGCTGAAAAGATACCCGAAAATGTGGAAATGACTTTAGAACTGGGTAACAGGCAGAGGTTGGAACAGTTTGAAGGGCTTAGAAGAAGACAGGAAAATGTGGAAATGTTTGGAACTTCCTAGAGACTTGTTGAATGGTTTTGTCCAAAATGCTGATAGTGATATGGACAATAAAATTTAGGCTGAGGTGAGCTTAGATGGAGATGCGGAACTAGTTGAGATCTGGAGCAAAGGTGACTCTTGTTATGTTTTAGCAAAGAGACTGGTGGCACTTTGCCCCTGCCCTATAGATTTGTTGAACTTTGAATTTGAGAGAGATGATGTAGGGTATCTGGCAGAAGAAATTTCTAAGCAGCAAAGCATTCAAGAGGTGACTTGGGTGCTGTTAAATGCATTTCATTTCATAAGGGAAGCACAGCATAAAAGCTAGGAAAATATGCAGCCTGATTATGTGATAGAAAAGAAAAACCCACTTTCTGGGGAGAAATTCAAGCTCACTGCAGACATTTGCAGAAGCAGCAAGGAACCTAATGTTAATCACTAAGGCCATGGGGAAAATGTCTCCAGGTCATGTTAGAGACCTTCACAGCAGCCCCTCCCATCACAGGCCCAGAGGCCCTGAAGGAAAATGTGGTTTCATGGGCCGGGCCCAGGGTCCCCATGCTGTGTGTAGCCTAGGGACCTGGTTCCCTGTGTCCCAGCCACTCTAGTCGTGGCTGAAAGTGGCCAATGTACAGCTTGGGCTGTGGCTTCAGAGGGTGGAAGCCCCAAGCCTTGGCAGCTTCTGCATGGTGTTGAGCCTTCAGGTGCACAGAAGTCAAGAATTTAGGTTTGGCAACCTCTGCCTATATTTCAGAAGATGTATGGAAATTCCTGGATGCCCAGGCCAAAGTTTGCTGCAGGGGTGGAGCCCTCATGGAAAACTTCTGCTAGGGTAGTACACAAGGGAAATGTGGGGTCAGAGCCCTACTAGGGCAGTGCCAGGTAGAGCTGTGAGAAGAGGGCCATAGACCTTCAGACCCCAAAATGGTAGATCAGCTGACAGCTTGCACTGTGTACCTGGAAAAGCTGCAGACACTCAATGCCAGCCCATGAAAGCCGCCAGGAGGGAGGTTGTACCTTGCAATGCCACAGGGGCAGAGCTGCCCAAGACCATGGGAACCCACCTCTTGCATCAGCATGACCTGGATGTGAGACTTGGAGTCAAAGAAGATCATTTTGGAGCTTTAAAATTTGATGGCACTGCTGCATTTTGGACTTGCATGGGCCCTGCAACCCCTTTATTTTGGCCAATGTCTCCCATTTGGAACAACTGTATTTACCCAATACCTGTACCCTCACTGTATCTAGGAAGTTACTAGCTTGCTTTTGATTTTACAGTCTCATAGGTGGAAGGAGCTTGCCTTGTTTCACATGAGACTTTGGACTGCGGACTTTTGGGTTAATGCTGAAATGAGTTAAGACTTTGGGGAACTGTTGGAAAGGCATGATTGGTTTTGAAATATGAAGTTTTGGAGGGGCTGGGGTGGAATGATATGGTTTGGCTATGTTCCCACCCAAATCTCAACTTGAATTGTATCTCCCAGAATTCCCACATGTGAGAGGGACCCAGAAGGAGGTAACTGAATCATGGAGGCCTATCTTTCCTATGCTATTGTCGTGATAGTGAATAAGTCTCACAAGATCTGATGGGTTTATCAGGGGTTTCAGCTTTTACTTCCTTCTCATTTTCTCTTGCCACTGCCAGGTAAGAAGTCCCTTTCACCTCCCGCCATGATTCTGAGGCCTCCCTCACCATGTGGAACTGTAAGTCCAATTAAACCTCTTTTTCTTCCCAGTCTTGGATATGTCTTTATCTGCAGCATGAAAATGGACTAATACAGAGACACTATTTCCTTTTGTACAATGGAAAGCATCATAAATAAGGCAAAAAATAAGATACAGAACAGAAGAGCACACATGTAACTTCAATTTATTGACTTGGATAGTTTCTAGATGATATATACATACATATACACATATTTATACCCAACAAATTAGTAATTTAAAAACTCCTCAAGACATTTAAAGATGGGAAGATTATATGGAATAAAATTTATTGAAGACAAAACCCAAATGGATAGTCATCACAAAAAATCTGGTGTCACTGAGAGTCAAGGGATTACAAAATATCACAAAGGAATACACTTCATTTGCAAACAGTGGTAATGCTGTGTGTTGATGGAAACATGTAACTGATCTTTTCTTTGGTTGGCAACTAGCAATATTGAGGACAGTTAAAGATGTATGTATCCCTACCACCTGAACCACCTGGAAATGCCATTACCATGCTTATATTCTAGAACAGAAGTTCTCTGCCATGATTGTACATGAGAATCACTGCTCTAGAATATGGCATAATACACATTCATGCGCATTATTCCTTGTCCAGCAAATGCAAGCGTTTCTCTAGAGGAGGGGCTTATCTCAATCCTAGGCTCCTGTTAGAATCTCTTCAGGGGTTCTTTTACAAAAGTAATATCTAAACATTACCCTCCAAATCTGATTAAGTTGGTCTGGATGGAGTCTGACGGAGGAACCCTGGTTGCCTATTAAGTTCTTCCAGGGAACCACTGAAAATCTTGACACCTGCATTGCAATCCAAGATCTCCGGATTTGAGCCCCAAGCTTTGTGTAAACAAATTACAGCCTTGTGTGTAATGGCAAAAATCTGGAAGCCACTTAGATGTTCATTGAGAGGAGAATGCATAAATACATTGTAGGATATACCTATAATAAAATCTATCCTGCTCTTAAAATTAAACAAATTGTGCCCTCATCTATATCTATGATAGGATAGGTTATGTACCTATCCTATCATATATACAGACATAAAGAACTTATGTCCATATATTCTATATTCTTTATAGAATATATAGACATAAATATATAGATTCTATATTAATAAAATATCTATAGACACAAACATATAGAATATATATTTATAAAATATGATCTATAGACATAAATATATAGAATATATAGAAATAATTTCTGTCTATATATTCTTTATGGTATAGGATATCATCTAAATAACATAAGCATTTCAAACATCCTATTTATTGTTTACAGATGCATTTGTGTACTAAAGGTATGAAAGTTCAAAGGCTGGATGCAGTGGCTCACGCCTGTAATCCCAGCACTTTGAGAGGCTGAGGTGGGCAGATCACAAGGTCAGGAGTTCAAGACCAGCCTGGCCAATATGGTGAAACCCCATCTCTACTAAAATTACCAAAATTAGCCAGGCATGGTGGCAGGCGCCTGTAGTCCCAGCTTCTCGGGAGGCTCAGGCAGGAGAATTGCTTGAACCTGGGAGGTGGAGGTTGCCATGAGCCAAGATTGGGCCACTGCACTCCAGCCTGGGAGACAGAGTGAGACTCGATCTCAAAAAAAAAAAAAAAAAAAAAGTATGAAAGTTCATATAGAGGCAATATAAGTCAAGTAAGGGTTAGTAGTTACAGCTGGAGAGGGAAGGACAGAAGGAAGACAGAGGTAACAATAAGATCTGATGTCACTGCAAAAACAGAACATTTCAGCTCAGTGTTGGAGTCTCATTGATTTGTCATTGCTTCCAGACCCTGCACCCAAACATGTTGTAGTGTGAACTGAGGACACCTTTAGCAAGATTTGACAGCTGTGATCATTCAATATTTTCAATGAAAGAGCTCACAGAGCAGTTTCTCAGCTTACCAATAGACTTAGGAAGCATCAGTCTTCACCATAAAATGGAAATTTTATTTTCCTTGAATTTAATATATTATTTGAATAATTTATAAAAAGTTTGCCTTGTTTTCTTTTCTCATTTGGAAATGTTGCTCTGTAGCTGTCAAAACTCCTTCTCACTTCACTACTGAGAAATCTAAGGCAGTGGAGAAAGAGTTCTGGCACTGAAAATGTATCCAAAACAGTTGCTCCTTTTCAAAACTTAAGAATAGCAGTTCTCTTAGACTGGAACAGCATGTCAGGATGACATGAGGCTCCATGGAAGCATGTTCGTATAATCTGTGGCCACCTAGAGTCCATCAGCAGTAACCACAGCGGAATCAGAGTTGGAATGAATTGCACTGGGCATAACTCACCAGTTTCCTTCTGCAGTGACGGGGGTGACAGTCTATCTATCCACATTCTGTGCATGCACATTCAATTCCTACCGAGAAAGGTTCGGGGATGCATCGGGGATTCCATGAAAGGGAGAGAAACGTGCATTTAAATGCATGTTATGTGCCAACCATAAGACTACTAGAGTTACATAGATTGTTTGATGTAATCGCCACATAGTTTGAAATAGACATCCTTACCCCTTGTCTTTTTTTTTTTTTTTCCATAGGGGAAATGTGAAGTTAGAGTGGTCAGTTTTCTCACATTTGCGTAGCTTGTTTGTAACAGACCCCATATTGACATAGCCTGTATCATTCCAATGCATGCCTCTCCTCTTCAGTGATTCTGTGCCACAGTCTGTGCATCTCCATTTTCCTTAGCCACTTATTTCAGAGTTTATGCTTCTCCATGCTCCCAGCTGCTCCTTCTCCTCTTCATTTCATGCCTCTCCTAATTTGAAAATTTGTCAGAAGTTTTCTCAGTCTTAACTAAACTCAATTTCCTCTCCCATGTCGTACGTTTTTGCACCAAACCTGCATTGAGTGGGAGGACGCCATGAGTGGAAATTGTGGTATTTTCAGTTGGACACAGAGGAAATTGAATTCAAGCCCTTTACATGCAGCAGTGTGATACCGGACAAGTGACTTAATGATGGAGAGCTTGAGTTTCTTCATATATAATAATAAATACTTTTCATGGAAGATTGCTGTGAGAATAGAACAGGGTCACATTTGTGCAGTGGCTGCGTTCCAGTGCTCACCTGGTGAACATTTGCTCCCCTTCCCTTCTAACTGTCTCATAAGGTTTCCAGTGGGGATTGCATCTTCTTGGCCTTGCTTTAAACTTGCTAACGAGATTCAGAACTGGATCTGTAACAGATTTTCAGTTAACACATTTTGAATATAAAATGTTTATATATCCAATCGCTTTTAGGGGTTCTGTTTCCTTTGCATCAACTTTTAATTTTTGAATAATTTTAGATATAGAGAAAAGTTGGAAAGACAGTGCAGAGAGATGCCACGAACCCCTCGCCCATATTCCCCTAATGTTAACATCTTATGGAACCACAGAACATCTGTCAAAATGAAGATATTAATATTGGTAAGTTACCATGAGCTAAACTCCAGACTTCATTGGGATTTCCTCTGTTTCCATGGGCTCCCTTTCTCTGTTCCAAGATTCCATTCAGAATCCCATGTTGGGATCATGTGATTATGGTTCACTGGCTTCCTCCCATGAGTGGCAATTAATTAGTCTTTCCTTGTCTTCATGACCTCGACAATTTTGAGGAGTACTCCTCAGATATTTTGTAGAATGTCCCTTGATTGGACTGGGTTTACCGGATGCTTTTGTGAACATTATACTGTGGTTCTGGGTTACAGGGCAGAATACCATAGAAGTGAAGAGCTCTTCTCCTCACACCGTTCCAGGGGTACAGGATGACGGTGCCCGTTTTAGGTGACTCAGAGCAATAATTTGCTATTAGTGAGCAACTTGTTTGGGAAGAGTCAGTAAAGCTTCTAGAAATAGCTACCTTTTTTTGGAATGCCTTGGCTCCGATGTCTTATCACACATAACATTCTTGGCTGCATTGGGATCATGGGATGTCATACACTCCCAATCAGATGCTTGAGCAGAAAAGGAGCTTGTAAGAATTGAGCTATTAGGCAAACATGCAAGCAAACAAACAAAAAACCAGGTGGGCAATGTACACTTTGGAAAATGCTGTCTTGCTCTATTGGCTGCCATCGTGAACCTGTCTTTCTAACATCTGTTATAAACAGCGGTACCCTTCTGCAAACAGTGCCACCTCATGCACAGAGAGAATAAATTTTCCTGGGCATTTGTGGCTCTGTGTGTGGCCCGGGAGGCAGCTCAGCCTGGGATTTGGGCCTGCAAAAATAGAATCATTCTTTCCACTTGCAGAGGAAATTAGTCCTTGTGAAACTTTAGCTTTGTTGAAAGGACACACACAATGCACAGATTTCCTGTCTACAAAATTCATCCCACAGATACTATGAGGAGATATTTTTAAATGTACCCATACTGGTGGCTGGATTTTGAGATTTTTGCAAAGCAGAAATAGATGTAGTGATCTCTCCTTCTTCCTTCTCTCTCTCTCTCTCTTTTTTTTTCTGCACTCTACTTTTTTCTCTCTCACAAACTGAAGTTTAACTCAAAATCAGTGGTCCTCAATTAGGTTGACTGCATCCCCAAGGGGATACTTGGCTGTGTCTGGAGAAATTTTGCATTGTCCATATTAGAGGAGGGGTGGACATCTAGTGGGCAGATGCCAGGGATGCTGCTAAGTAAGCATCTTACAATGTACAAGACGGGCCCCACCAGAGAATCATCCAGCCCCAAATGTCAACAGTGTCAAGGCTGAACAATCTTCTTGCATTGCTTCCCCTCTCTGCTGCTAGTGGAGCCTGTGACCCTGCAGTGGTCCTGCAATTTCCCCCCTCCCCCTACTTTTTAAAAAGATGAGGTCTTGATTTGTCACCCAGGCTGGAACAACCTCCACCTCCCGGGTTCAAGTGATTCCCCTGCCTCAGCCTCCCAAAGTAGCTGGGATTAAAGGTACTCACCACCACATCTAGCTAATTTTTGTATTTTTGGTAGAGACAGGGTTTCTCCATATTGGCCATGCTGGTCTCGAACTCCTGACCTCAAGTGATTCCGCAGCCTTGGCCTCCCAAAGTGCTGGGATTGCAGACATGAGCCACTGTGCCTGACCTGTGATCCTCTTGGAACTCCATTCTTTGCCTGCCCAAGACTGCCCTCAGCTCTTTCCTCCAAACCTCCCTTTATGTTCTTGCTAGAGTTCAGCGAGTTCCTTCTCCCATGCCTATGACTCCAGCTCAGAGTTCCAACGTGTATTTCTCCTCACATTTTTCTTAGGTTACATTGTTTTGTTTTATTGCATCTGACATCCCTTAAAAATTGCTTATCAAGTCATTACATCTACCTGCATTTGGATGTCCTCTCCTTTCCTAAGTCAATATGTCCCAAACTGAATCCTTCCTCCTCTTGCCTCAATTTTCCCTGGCATAACTTCATTTCTGCAAATGACACTGCAGTTTCCCCAGGCAGCCAGGCTCAAACCTTCATCTTTCAGTGATTCCCTATCAAATTCATCATCCATTCTCCAGTACAAAATTTACCAGTTCTTTCTACCAAACTCCTTCTGTAGTTATTTCTTTACTGCCTCTTCAGCTTTGCACAGGGTTCTCCTTCATAACCTTTTAGTCTTTGGTTCACCAACCTCCTAACTATCCCCTCATCCTTGATCAGCTCACCCTCAACAATGGGTCATCTTCCTACTGTGACAACACAAACCCCAATTCCTGCCTTTCATTCCTCATTTCCCTGCCTCCTCCCCTGGCAATGATTCCCTCTAGAGAGAGAGAGAGAGAAAGAGAGAGAGAGAGAGAGAGAGAGAGGGTTCAGGATTACAAAAAAGATGCAAAGATAGTCCAGAGAGTTCCATCTACAGCTCACTCAGCTACCGTTAGTGTTAAAGTTTTCTGTCACTGTGGTTCCTTTGTCGCAACTAATGAATCCATGTTGGTACATTACTCTTAACTAAACACAGGTTTTATTTGGGTTTTGCTAGTTTTCCTTTCAAAGTCCATGTTCTCTTCTAGGACTCAGTTCTGGATTTATCATTGCGTATAACCATTTCTCCGTAGTCAAGGCCAGGTGTGAAAATTTCTCAGACTGTCCTTTTGTTGTTGTTGTTGATCATGATGATCTTGACAGATTCGAGGAGCCCTGGTCAGGCATTTTGCAGAATGCCCTGAGTTTGAATTTACCTGATGTTTTTCTCATGACTAGACTGGGATGACTGAGCTGATGAGACTGTGGTGTTTCTTCTCTTTCAGAGAAGGAGACCTCAGAGGAGAAGTGTCCTTTTCCTGATATTTAATCACAAGTGCATGCTCTCAAAATGAAGTCACTACCTAAGGTAATGCTTACCTGGGTTCTCCACCTTGAAGCTACCACTTCCCCCTTCCCATATGCTAATTTTTGGAAGCCAGTCATTAGGTCCAGCTCATTACACACTCAAACGTGAGGGAAGGAAAACATTCGATATACTTAGGCAAGTTTACTTCTAATTCTGTTTTTCAATGTCTATTTTTAATTGAAAATTAATAAATTATAGTTGTATATATTTATGGGGTACCAAGTGATGTTATGATTTATGAATACAATATGGAATAATTAAACTGAGCTCATTCACATATCCATCACCTCAAATACTTACCATTTTTTTGGTAGTGAGAACATCTGAAATTTACACTCTTAGCAATTTTAAAATGCTTCCAGTTCTTTTTTAAATTCCACCCAGAGCATATTTATGCTTTCTTTAATTCTAGTTCTATCTGAAGGGCCCAAAAGCTACTTTGTCTGTAGGGCACTCTTTGATTTCTTTTTGATGAAATTCTCTTATTATTTATCAAAAACACTCAGAAACTAAATTCTACCTGTACCCAGAATATTTCAGAGATGTGTGCTTCCCTTCATCTCAGACCACATCTATAATTTATGTATTTATTTTCCCTTGCATTTCACATAAGTGTTTTGTGTTACTCTGATCATTCCTTGTTGGCTCCTGGATTGCTTGCTGAATTAGTTCTGTCTAGTCCAAAACCGTGACAAGACACACTCAAATGATACTTGCCAAGGGAATGAAGGAGCCATTCATTGACAGCTGATGTTTATATCCTCACACACAATATCATATTTCTTGCACCAAAGCAGGACTAATGTGGGCTTAATTAAAACAATGTTGAATACTTCTGGTTGCAAAGCTGGGCATATACAAGGACTCCCAAATGCAGCACAGTTCTGAATGCTTGGCAGATGCAAAATATATAGGTGTGTGTTCCTTTTTGAAAAATTCATGCCAAGAAAATGAATGCCTGTTTTAGGAAAGTAGTGAAAAGCAGTTTATATATACAAACAGGAGTTAGCATACACTGAAGGTGGCATGGCAAAAACTCAGCAATGCCTCTGCAGAGCCAGGTACAGCCTGGGATCTTCCAGAAAGGCTTTCCTCACTATTCCAGTTGGAAATCAATCTCTTCTTCCATAGAAATCTTTTTTTTTTTTTTTTTTAGACAGTGTCTCACTCTGTAGGCCAGGCTGGAGTGCAGTGGCACTATCTCAGCTCGTTGCAACCTTCGCCTCCTGGGCTCAAACAATTCTCCTGCATCAGCCTCCTGAGTAGCTGGGATTACAGGCATGTGCCACCACGCCCGGCTAACTTTTGTATTTTTAGTAGAGACGGGGTTTCACCATGTTGGCCAGGCTGGTCTCGAACTCCTGACCTCAGGTAATCCGCCCTCCTTGGCCTCCCAAAGTGCTGGGATTACAGGCGTGAGCCACCGTGCCCAGCCCTTCCACAGAAATCTTACAGAATCTGTTCCTGTGTTCCCCCTTTGCTGCTTCATTGACTACTGTTATTTAGCATTGCACATTTACAAATGACTATTTTTGCTTGTCACTTACAAATGGGACGCCTCATATAATTCACACTGTTCCTGTGCTTCCTGTCTCTGGGTATGAATGATATCAACAGGTGATGATTGTATATCAATATATTTTGTGAGTGCTTTCTGCCACATGTGTTCACTTTGCTTATAGCACAAGATGTTAGTCTTGAGTTTTCACATGGAAATACCAACAGCTACTCTTCTTTTAGGTAAGAAGACCTGAAAGACACACATTGGCCCGTTGCTTAAGCACAGTAAGCTACTTTTTCAAAACGAAACCCACACAGAGTCCTTATTATAAAATGTTTCTTCTCCTGAAACATGTTATCCTGGCTACAAAACACAACTTTTATAAAATAACTTTAGGATACAGTCTTAACTCCAACTCTGTCTCTCAGTACATATTTGCTATCTGACTAGTCAATTTCTCCATGGTCTTTGCACTCACAGTGGTACCCCATGGAAAATATCAGTTTGTTTATTGTTCTTTTGAGGCTTTGAGAGTTTCCAAGAGAAATGGCAAGGTTTAATAGAAATCTGCTTCCTGGGAAACCTTCTCTTCCTCCAGTCTTTCCATTGGTGCATTTCTTGCTCCAGTCTTTTCACTGGTGCATTCCTTGCAATAGCTCCATTAACTATTAAAATTACCAGAGACATTCCCAATTTTGTTTCTCATAATCAAACATAGAAAATATACAAACAACATTTTGAGTATTCTTCAACTGTTTTCTTCATGCCTGAACTAGACATTGGGCTCTCTGGAAGTAGAAGTCGTGATCATGTTTATTCTAAATGTGATCATTCACACTTAATGATTAAATAATAAATTTCATTATTTAAAGGATTATATATGTTAAATATTGACTATATTTTGAGTGACTCTTCCACTTTTCTCCCAGTGCTTTTCCTGGCTTCATCTCATGTAAATTCTCAATTCATACGTGTCATTTTGTATCATACAGACATGTCTAAAATAAGATAGCAGCTAAATCCATGTTGTTTGCTTTGGGAGAAGAATTCTGTCACTCAAAAGACAAAATGACACCTGAACTTAGTAGCCATCACACAACTTCCTGTCAGATGGACATATCCTGTGATTTAATAGTCTTTTAGTTCTGAGCTGAGCCAACGTGATGTCCCGTGTGTGAAAGCCTTGTCTAAATGCATCCATCACAAGAGACATCTTACAGCAGAAGCCTCTGATTTTAACTGTTGTTGAAATCTATGCATTGCTCACATTTGGCTGTCTATAAACGATAAAGTAGAGAATTGAGACAACTATTTAGTTAATTTTTTAAAATCTTAATTTTATCATGATCTTTGTAGTCCTTAAAGTAAGAAGAGATTTGAGTCTTTCAAATAGGTAGAGATAAGTGGTAACTTAGACTATTAAAATAGAATTGATTCCCATGTAACTCAAATGCTAACGTTAAATTTTAATATTATAAAGACAACAAAACCAAGACATAATATTTGGATAGGAAAAATGCGCTCTCTCTCTCTCTCTCTCTCTCTCTCTATATATATATATATATATATCTTCTGATATGTATCTGAGGGCAGTATTTTACTGTGTAAATAAAATTTACATGCACAAAAAATATTGAGGGAACTTAAAGGATCAAAACCAAGTACTGAATTTTCAGAAATGGATTCCTTTCGGGGATACTACATATTTTATTAATTTAAGTACATTACTAACCTTCTAAACCACTGACAAATGATCTTTCAAATAATGTTCCACATGTACATTGAGTAGAAACTAATACTTGAAAAATACACATAGTCAAAATATATCAGGAAATGAGTAGCTTGTTTCCTTTAGTGGTCAGAAAACATTTTCCCCCACTTTACGATATGTGCGTCATGTATTTCCAATAAATAATTGCTGAGCTTAATACATAAGTGATAGGTTGATGGGTGCAGGAAACCACCATGGCACATATTTACCTATGTAACATACCTGCACATCCTGCACATGTACCCCAGAACTAAAAATAACAATAGAAAAGAGAATTGAGGTGGACAGATTCATTTATTGAGGGCTTGCTTGCATGATGGTGGTTACTACATGTTTCAAAATAATATGCTTAACCTCTCTAATCTTGTATCTGTTTGACAAATGATTGAATGTTGTCATTATCCATGTCAAAATCAAATAATTTTAAAGTTAAAGGAATATGTAGACATCGACCCGTTGATCTTTCCATATTTGACATGTTCTTGGAATTTTTTTAATAGCACAATTTTTCTGCCACATCAAAAAAATATCGATTGATAGTAAAATACTTACCATATTTCACATGGAAGAGACTCTCTCTCCCATATTGGGAAACCCAAAACAGAGCCATGTTCAAGGCAGGGAGACATGCTATTTTGATGCCCTAGAGACTTGCTATATCCATGAATTCCACTCCTTATTAATTCTTTAAGCTTACAGTTCTTATATTGGACTCAGAAAAGGTGTGTGTAGTTGGTCCTGTGCCATGCGTTGGGAGGCTGACCTCCCTTCTAGATTGTACAAACAACACAGTGGGCTCGTGGCATTCCCAGACTCAAGTCCTCCTTTTGGTCTATTCATAAGTGACCTTCAAATTCCACAGCAAGAAATGAGTATGAATTTTGCCAAGGCATTGATTCAAATTCTTGGCAAGTATGGTCTGCATAAACACATTCCCTAGCTTCATGGTGATGTGAGCAGTAACTCTGGACTTCCGTGGTTTGGAAGTCTATAGGTTTTTTGTTGTTCTCTACTCATCATGGCAAAGGCTGTTTTTCCTATGGGGCATCCTCACTTTATCTTTGCTGTCTAGATACTGGCAAAAGGTACCGATAGCCATCTCCACCATCTGTATGGGTTAGGGTATGAACTCTGCTGGATCCCATTAATTTTGAAATTTGCAAAGATTTAAAAACATATCCCTTGCAAAAATCAAGGCTCCATTTTAAGCACACACTTACAGAGCTCTGTGGGTTGATAAGGTATTTCCACTTAAATGGTCTTTTTTAAACCATCATGGACAACATACATTGTTGTGCTGTAGGGCTTTATTTCTCATCAACTAGGACACATTACACTTTCCAGATTAATAATAATTAATTTGTGTGTGTGCATGTATGTGCACACATGCAAACCTGCAGGTCTGAAAAGAATGACATTTAATTTTAAAATAGACAAATTTGCATTTTGAAGTACAGTTGAGAAATAACAATGACATGATTACATTAAACCTTCGAGAAACAGTAGAGCCCATGAGTCAATTTCGGGAGACAGCAATTATTGTAAATCAGAAGTGATGCTTAAATGATTTCAGGTTAATTAAAGCAGGGCTTGACCTTATTGCCCCATCAACCTCAGTAGGCTGGCATGACCTGGGTCAGAAATTCCCTGAAGAAGCCTGTCTTATCAATAAATAAGCCATGAGTGCTGATATCATTATTTTCGAAACTACAGCAGGTGACAGACACTTCTGTGCTTTAGAAATCAATGTCAAATTAATGAGTTCAGAGTCAAACGAAAGGTGTACATCTGCATCATCTAAGCCAAATTACATTACTGAAGACCAATAAAATATTAAATAATATCTCAATTTCAGTAGTGCTGACTTTCAGGCCATGTTTTCCTACTTCACAAACGAATTTTAAAAATAGAGAGAAAGAAACAAAAGAAAAATGCATACAATCAGTTATTAGATCAAATCAAATTACCTGTCCCTTGAAGAAATATTAAATATTTATTTCTGGATGACTCTTTTGAAAAGGTGTTCATGTTGATGGGTGCACATCCATTTTCATTTTTAAAGTACACATTAGTGAATTACTAATACAGGCATTAAATAGTATAATGCTTCAACTTATAAAGCAAGATGGAACATAATTTACATTTTTTAGTATGTAGAGCATGTAAAACCCATACAGAAAGTGAGGTTATAAAAGTGAAATCCAGTAAAAAAATAAGTCACAGATTATTAATATTTTAAAATTCATGTACTTATTTCCCCTCCAAAGAGAAGAGGAACGGCTTGAGGATGCACACATGGCTTTCTGCAAGGGTTAAATTGGTAAAATTGCCCCAAACACAAGAAGGAAGGAGGCAGCTGAAAAAAGGGATGGAGTATGCCTTGCTGGAAAGATGAATATGACTGCTACTTGTGTGAGAACCTGAATTGTAGCTCATATTTTTTGTTGCCCGTGAACAGAAAATCTGTAAATAGGAAAGAGCACAATAAGTAGGAATATATGAATGAATGAGTGAATACATTTGTCCAAAAAAGAACTCAAATATATGACTTGACTTTATAAGTGAATGGTAAGAAAAGTTGGCTGATATTTTAACCACAGTTACACAGTGGCAAGCCATCATCATAGTGTATTCAACCACGGGTGGGTTCATTTTTTTGTTTTTTCTTTTTTTTTGCACTGAAAAAGATCCTTAAAAACAAACTGTGTATCTCCTCAAGAAATATCTAATATTCCTTCTCCAAATGGACATGTATAATAGGTGAAAACTGCATTGAACAGAATCAAACTTGAGTGTTCTGAATGAGCTTTACAAGGGACCTTGGAGTGAAAGAAAGAAAACCTTGTTTTCGGTTGTGCCTGCCAGTATTTCAGTGTTCTTATAAGAGACAGGTCATTTATCCAATCAGATGCTTAGATTTCTTCATTTCTGAAATGACCTAATCAACAGATTTCTAAAGCATTTCCACATAATGTATAGATGTTCATTAGCACTACCTGCCTAGATAAGTTGGGGTGGAACCAGCAATATTGCCATAGATGCCTTCATTGCAGAATTTAGCTTTAGCCATGAGAATTCTGTTGGTACAAATGAAGTGGAAGGGAAATTTATTCAGTCAGGGCTCGGCAGATGGTTTAAACAGGTGCACTGTTTGGGGGGTGGGTTTCAGTTGTCTTGCTGTGGGTTGCACGGGGGTCAGAGGTTATGCTTCAACAGCAAGGTCTTGGATGCCTGGCAAACCTCGGCAGCGCTTTGTGGGGAAGAAAAAAATAGAATGGATTCTTTATGAAATTTATGGGCTGCAAAAGACAACTGTACCTGCATCTGGTTTCTCTTACTGAAAACACATGAAAGCTGTCACCAGGAATAGAAAGCTCAGCTCCCTAGTTCCTGAAAGTGAACAATGCAGGAACCTCAAGGAGATCTGGGATGTGTCAGACATGTACAAAATAATCAGCTGATTGCCGCAAAGCTGCCATTGGGACCAGCCCTAGCACACATATACTTCAGGGACACCTGAGCTTTTGACCAGGAAATTCTATGAGAACAAAAAAGTTCAACTTTGAGTGGGAGCTACACTTAATCTATATGACATGTACAAAAAGGATTCCAAATGTTTCGAGTCTGCCTATGAATCTCTAAATTTCTCTCTTCATGTAGTTGATCAAAGGTAATTTTCCTGATTGGAAGTTATATAATGTTGAATAGAAGTGTTTTTTTTTTTTTCCCCAGTACAATTCATGTTGCTGTACGAGAATTTGTTGGGATGTAAAATCAGTCCTGGCATTTCAAATACTTCAGCTGTATTTGCAGATTTAAGCCCACACTGCCCAATATGGCTGGTACTCACCTCCCTCAGTTTCTACTTTTGAAGAAGAAAAATGATTATGGCAACTCATCCTGATAGTTTATTAACAATTCATGAAATTGTTAGGCAGTTAATCAACTACAGTTTTGAGAACTTTTCATGAGTTGGGCACTTTGCCTGACATTTGAAACTCAAAGACATATAAACTATACATCCCTCAGGATTGATGGTTAGGGTATTTCATTTTAGTTCATTACTGTGCATATCCATTTCTTTCCTATGGAAATAGCCTCCACTTTTCCATGAAAGACTGAATTGAGAGACTGCAGATTTTATTCCACCTGACAACAATGACTTAGTTAGTTTGGGCCTTTGTATTAGGTTGGTGTAAAAGTAATTGTGGTTTTTACTTTAATGGCAAAATCGCAACTACTTTTGCACCAACCTAAAAATTGCGTTCCACTCCTTGAACTTCAGTTCCTTCATCTAAAGTGAGGAACTAGAGCTATAGATTGTTTCTATGGTTCTTTACAATTCTCACTATCAAGAATTTTGTAATTATAGGTGGCCTCCTAACACTCAGACATTATCCTGGGAGTTTAGCTTTGCTAACTAGGTAATACAATGGTTAATGTGTATCGGAGATTTCTCCTGACGACATGTAAAAGCCCTATTTTGTGATACTGGAAACTTATATTTGCTGGGTGATAATTCTCACCCTATTTCCCTGCTGGAATGGTCTCCAGATACCTTATGGCAGTTTTCAGATTCTAAATCCATCTTTATAAGAGTGTTTATTTATAAAATGTTTATTGAAATAAATGTGTCTTGATTCTTGATGAAAATTCTAAGACATTGTGGGTCATCTAAATATCACTGAAATAATTGCATAACTTAAACTAAACGCTCTACCATCTACTGCTCCAATCCAATTAATTGAGATTTTCTTGTATGTACAATGCACTCATGTCTTATTGGCTTAGCATTTATTACACAGGGGCACAATAATGTAGTAATGTTTGATTGTCATATATTTCCCTATCCTTAAGCAACAATATTTGGCAAAATGTCTAGCAGAGAGTAGCAAATACATTAAGTTTATCTTCAGACAACTATGGAGAAAATAACTGGTTCTATTTGTTCAAATAAATCTGTTACACAAAGTGAGAAGCAGATGTGGTTAAAAGTGTATGGGAAAATATTCAATCTCACTATCAAAAGAAACACACATTATAAAAAAATTACCAGGCTTCCAATTTGTTAAATTCATAAAACATTTGAGAAGATTACCTATTGTTTGTGAGAGTGTGTGCAGTGGATGTAAATTGTCATTTGGTGAACTTTTTGACAATATGTATCAAATATCTAAAACATATGTATACTCTTTATTTGGCAATTTCCTATCTGAAAATTTATCCTAAAGATATTGAACATAAGCAGCTATCAAATGATCAAATATTAATGAATGTCAACAAAATTGAAACAATGTTTGTCAAATCTTAGTCAAAATAGCCAAAACTAGTGACAGAAAAGTATGTAAATAAAAAATAAGATGGCATACCATGCAATTGTTAAAATGTTTGGCATAGGTATGAAAACATAAAATGAAAAACGGGTTAATACATTTTAATAAATACAGGACAAATAGAAAGCAATACCATTGGTAAATATGGACTCATATAAGATAATATGTGGGAAGTCCGTACACTAGATAATAATTGTCAATAGCTAGAGGACTATACATATATTTTTAAATTGCTTATAAGTAATAGGTATTGATTTTATAACGTAATAAAATTAAATGCATTTTGTTTAAACACAGGCATTACAAAGCTATATTTGTCTTTTCAACATTCATTTAGGTTTTTAGCACGGTTGGGAACTTGTTCTTAAATCTGCTCTCAAAGCTAATGCTACCCATAATTCAAGCTAATGTATACACTAGCATTGAGCCAAACTCTAGCTCTTTACTAAATTTTTTCCTATCAGTCCATTTTTAAAGGAGATACATGAATTCGGCTTAAGAAGCCAGCATGAGAACACGAAAGTCACCCTGAATAAGCTGTCAAAAATAATGTAAGTGGACAAGGTTTTGGCAAATTACTTTAAAATCACCTGTTAGCCAGGGGGACTTAGGTCAATTCACCCAATGGATTGACCAATCCTACACACTTTTAAAAGAGTCTAGTTTGTGGGATGAAGTGAACCCAGGCAATATTTGTGGATGATTCCCTTTGGTGTTGGTGATAGAATTGTGGTTGTTGGGTTGTGCAGTACCACACCAGTAAGAGACTCTCCAATTGTAATCTGTTCCCATGGGTAATATCAGAGGAAGACTGCTTAAAGCCCAAATGATGAGACCACTAATAGGGAAACATGCCATTGACTCCTGTGGCAAAGGAAGGTGAGTAAAAGTAGGAAGATGATAGGTTACTGTTGATTGACACGTGCCTAATAGGCACAATCTTATGCTAAGATTAAATATGCATTTTTGTGAGCACTTTAGTTCTAGTCTTTAAAATCATGTCCCTAAGATGTTTCTTCAAAATATTTTGAGCAGCAACATCAAGTTTTATGTAATAGGCTATTTTTGAAG
The DNA here is from genome assembly GCF_000951035.1 of Colobus angolensis palliatus. Taxonomy (NCBI): domain Eukaryota; kingdom Metazoa; phylum Chordata; class Mammalia; order Primates; family Cercopithecidae; genus Colobus; species Colobus angolensis. The sequence goes on along the minus strand of NW_012117866.1, from coordinate 3,057,095 downwards.
CTTTTTAGCATTATTACAAGTAGATAGTAACAAGAATTAATACCCAAAGTCATATGGAGTGAAATTTGTATTGCATCTTAGAAATCAAGAAATCATTGCCTAATTATGTTCTCTAATTTTCCCAATAATGTAGTGAGGTTGGACTGTATTTATCATGTTTTCATAGGTTAGAGGTGGGCTGAAGAGTTAAATAAAAGGTTTGTACAATTTTGTGTTCTTCATAAAATATTGAAAATAACACACATTTTTATTAATCCACAAGTTCAATGAATAGGAAATAGAGAATAAAGGGAAAATAGCTCTTCCTACCCTATCCTTCCAACCCTCTACTCTCCTGATGGTAACCAATGTGTACAGCCTTATACATATTATTTTTGGTACATTTAGCACACATTTCAAAATACAAATGACTGCATTATGTACACACATTTTCTGTACTACTCACGTTTTTCATTTAAAATCATATATTAAAAAACTTTCTAAACCAATGGAGATACATACCCTTCTTCTTAGTTCTTGTTGGCATTTCTCTATGCTGATATATGATTTCCTTAACCAGTGCTATACTGTTCATTGTTTAGGAAGTTTATAGATTATACTCTCAATGATTTGAAGAATTATCTTGTGCATTCATCTTGTATGACTGTGATGCAATTTTGAAAAATTTGATGGAATTTTTTGGTTCCAGGTGTGAAAATGTTAAATTTATATTCTCTCAAATTGCATTTTGCACTCTCACTACTGGTTGTACAGAAATACAAGTTTCTTCACACTATTTCCAATATTTTATATTACTTTTGCTAATTTATCTGTAGTCTGATAGATTCAAATGATATCTTTTTATATCTTAAGTATTTCTTCTACAAGCATTCCACATGCAATTTGTAATTCTCAAAATTGTCTGTTATATTCTTTATTCCTTTCTTCTGCTGGTTTTGTGGCTTTCCTATGGATCTATGAGATTTTTTTACATAATTGTGCAAGTAAGAATAATGATACATTTTATATTTAATTTTATCATCTACATTGCTTGTCCCTTGTGTCCACACCATTGTTAGGAGTGGAGAAAAGCATTGAATTTTATGTATTTATACCTGAAATACAACAAGTGAAATTTATAGAATGATGAAAGAAAATTTCAAAGACTCCAGTTAAGATATGGTTCTCAAATCTCACATGGGGTACCTGCAGGTAAATGGAGGATAAGCATTGTCTAGTGTCCTGTCTCACCTATGGGTAACTGTCAACTCATATGAAATACAAATTTCTCAACTAATGAGAACAAACAGGCTACTTTTAGTACTGACAGAACTACTGTCCTACCTTTTCCCACATTCTAAACTAACACTGGTGGTATCATAAGAAGTAGGTGTAGTTGAGGATACATTTTTAAAAATAAAACTGACCAAACAATATATAGGTGATAGAGTTTGGATTTGTGTCTCTGCCCAAATCTCATGTCGAATTGGAGGAGGGGCCAGGTGGGAGGTGATTGGATCATGGAAGCAGATTCCCCCCTGCTGTTCTCATGATAGTGAGTTCTCACAAGATCTGATGGTTTAAAAGTGTGTGGCACCTCCCCACTCACTCTCACTCTCTCTCTCTCTCTCCTGCCATTATATGAAGAAAGTGCTTGCTTCCCCTTCACCTTCTGCCATGATGGTAAATTTCCTGAGGCCTTCCAGTCAACCTTCTTGTTAAGCCTGTGGAACTGTGAGTCAATTAAATCTCTTTTCTTCATAAATTACCCAGGTTCACGTAGTTCTTTATAGCAGTGTGAAAACAAAATAATACAGTAGCTAATGAAATTAATACTTCCAATGTGCATACTGACATTAGTAACACCTAACCAGAGCACAATATACTTTGCAGAATGCTTTAATACCTCTTCTGCTTGACATCTAAAGAAATCTGACTTGCTGTCATCCTTTTATATTTAGCAAGAGGAGATGTTTTCTATGTCAAGAAGTGTTTTTATGTCATCTGTCATTTCTGTGGGCCCTCCCTTAGTTTATCTACCATTGGAAAGCAACTTGTAAGTATCACTTTCAAGGAACAAGAAAATAATATATTTCTGCTGTGATAGAAGTCACTTGTAATCCTGCCTGTTACATTCCTTGCATAATGTCAGGTCCATATTCCCAGACGTCTGTTTGAACACAAGGTAGACGCATCTAGCCATTCCCAAAAGTGAGACACCTACAAAAACATCCAACATTGTTTTGGGGTCTGATCTGATTGATCTACATTGAATTGAGTCAAACAGGAAAAAAAAAAAAAATGAGAAAGGTTTTCCATTTTTCAGTTTCCTGTAACTGTACAACAGAAAACTCCAATCATATTTAGAGTGGTGATTCAATGCATAGTAGTAACCCATGCTTTCCAATACCCCATCATGCATAAAATAAAAACAAACCAAGCTGGGGTTATAGAGGTGGACTTTTAATCACTGGCTTGTTCTGAATTTCCCTGCATAAATACTTTTGGGTAGAATCAGTCATCCTTTGAAAAATATTCTCAATCGTTAAAAATCACAAAACAGAGTGAATGTTATTTAGCCACAAACAACTGAACCTACATACTTCGGCTGCCATGCAGCTACCATTTTCCTATGTAGCATTACGAGTTGCTTGCAATGCTTTATTTGCACCCACCATGCCTAGAATATTTGGTATGTAATAAAATTGACCCACAGCCAAGTGAATGGTTTGATTTTTGCCTGACTCATTTACTGAGATTTGTTATCCATCTGTCCTAGAATGGAGTATTTCTGCCTTGCTGTAGACATGTAAAAATGAATGGTGAGAATTCTTTTGGTTTCAAGGAATGGAAGCTACATCAATCTAGCTCTCAATTTCATGGGAATCTGGGAGAAACTGAGCAACCAGTACTTAGGAAATGTAGGCACCTAACTGTTACAGTAGATAGTTAGGCAGACATGAGCAGGATGGGAGACGGCCCTCTCACCCCCCAGGAATATCAGAGGACCATCAGGTAATGGTCAGGGGGTTGTTAAACTGTCTCTCTAAAATAATAATTGGTCACAGCCAAGTCCAGGGACAGGTCAGTCTCCTAACAGATAGAATCTGGTGATTAGCAGCTTCCCAATAAGATCTCAGGAATTAGGTGAATGGGCTCAAGGATGTGCAGTACAAGGCAAAATGGTGGAGTTTAACTGGTCTATGACATTCCTTTAGGAATGCTCGACTGGTAAGGGGAAAAAGCACCTCAGGTGAGCACGTGCACAACTTCAGTAAACACACTGTGCATGCAGCCCCTCCCAAGTGCTAGCAGGCCACTGCACATGCAGATAGCCCACCCTAAGGGAAGAATCAAAGGAGAAGAGACCCTTCCAAGACCAGTTCAGTCAGGGAGACCCTAACCCAGTAGCGCTAGAGGAATTAAAGACACACATACAGAAATACAGAGGTGTGAAGTGGGAAATCAGGGGTTTCACAGCCTGCAGAGCTGAGAGCCCCGAACAGAGATTTACCCATGTATTTATTAACAGCAAACCAGTCATTAGCATTGTTTCTATGGATATTAAATTAACTAAAAGTATCCTTTATGAGAAACGAAGGGATGGGCCAAACTAAAGGAATAGGTTGGGCTAGTTAACTGCAGCAGGAGCATGTCCTTAAGGCACAGATCGCTCATGCTATTGTTTGTGGCTTAAGAATGCCTTTAAGTGGTTTTCCGCACCTGGGTGGGCCAGGTGTTCCTTGCCCTCATTCCCGTAAACCCACAACCTTCCAGCTTGGGTGTTAGGGCCATTATGAACATGTTACAGTGCTGCAGATATTTTGTTTATGGCCAGTTTATGGTCAGATTTTGGGGGGCCAGCTCCCAACAAGACCCCTGAACCATGCCATTGTAAAACCCCAAGTCAAAGGTCAACTATATACTTGAATCTCTCACGTTGCCTGCTTGACCCTCTTCCAAGTGTAATTTACTTCTTTTCATTCCTGCTCTAAAACTTTTTAATAAACTTTCACTACTGGTTTCAAGCTTGCCTCAGTCTCTCATATGCTTTATCCCCCTTAGTTGTATTCTTTCTTCTGAAGTGGCAAGAATTGAGGTTGCTGCAGACTCGTATGGATTTGCCACTGCTAACATAATAAAATATGCAGTCACTCATCTGCTGTCATCTTTCGAACCTCAACGCTGAGACCAGCGATATTTCTTCCAGATTGGCAGCTTTCACAAAGTTGATTTACAACCACAGTATCCTCAAGCAAATGTTACTCAGCCATACCACAGGCCAACTTTTGAGTCAGATGTGAGATCTTAGAGACTTGGTTTCACACCATCGAAAAATTATGACAGTTCTTAAAGACATTTCCCAGACATGCCACTGTTTTTATGGTAAGAATATTAATATAAAACAGCATTTATTCAGAAAAAAGATGTCAACTCCTTATCCCATAATGCAATTAATTAAGCCTTGATGGGTGTGAATACCCCTTCTCTTGATTTGAATTGGGGAAAGGGTGTGGCCTAGTGGGGTGTACTTATTGCTGTTTTCCAGATGCACAAGCACATGCATCTTAACACATTTGGAGAGATGGAGTTGTAAGCGCCTAAACCATTGAGCTTGACTTTCCCTCTGTGAAGGAGGCATCTCACATTTGACCTAGAAAAATCATGTAAAATGCTTGAAATTTTAATGCAAAATGCTCAGTCTCAGTATTAATTGTCCATTTTGCTCAGATATATCCTACTTCCAAAACCATACTGCTATAATAGATGATTTTTTTTTTTGTTATTAAGTTGCTTTGGTTTAACCGCACATTTTATAATAACTAAGCCACAGGACATGTTGGAGATATCTATCTGGAAACACTGGATCTTGTTATACAATCGCCTAGCAATGCATTATTACCCTCTTTCCTAACATTTTCATTTCTATGACAATACTTCAAAGTGCTATTCCTTTGTAAAATAATGTAAGATAAGTTATTTATTCATTTTCTATCTGATGAACAATTATGTTTTCATTTTATACTAAATGAAAATGAACACTTGTATTTGTGTATCTATACATTTATATCTACTCATTCTTTTTTGTTTGTTTGTTTGTTTTTTGTTTTTTGAGACAGGGTCTCACTTTGTCACCCAGGCTGGAGTACAGTGGCATGATCATGGCTCACTGTAGCCTAGACCTCCTGGGCTCAGGTGATCCTCCCACCTCAGCCTCCTGAGTAGCTGGGACTACAGGTGTGTACCACCACACTGGCTAATTTTTGTATTTTTTTGGTACAGATGGGATTTTGCCATGTTTCCCAGGCCGATCTTGAACTCTTGTGCTCAAGTGGTCCACCTGCCTCAGCCTCCCAAAGTTCTGGGATTACAGACTTGAACTACCTTGCTTGGCCTCTATTCATATTTTCTAAATAGCCATATCTTTGTACATTATCTCCAACGTTTTTCATAGACTAGTTTATTTGAAAATCACATTGACAAGAGATATATACTCTTTAAAATTACATTTATAGAGTGAATAAGTATATTGTGAAAATTTGCATAAATTTACACATTTATAACACCACTAAGATTATATATAGGTTTCCATTTCAGCCTGTTTAAACAAACATGAATTACCACTTTGTCAAATATATGCCAAAATCATAGGGACAAAACAAGAACCTCCCTGGATCTTTTCTGTGTATGTGTGTGGAAGGGATAGTAATGAGGTTGAACCATTTTTATGTTTACTAACTATTTTTCTCTCTTCTGGAAATTGCCTGTTTATAACTTTACCCACTATTGTTTTAGCCGTAAAGGCAATTTTTGGGGTAAGGAACAGATGTTAACTTCTTGCTTATGGACATAGCATGACCATTTGTTTCCAGATAATAGTGTCATTTTGGCTTGTATATAGTACATTTTCCATGCAAAATGAGTGACTGGTCAGGATTTTTCTTCACAGTTTTCTTATTACCATACCCAAAAATGCCTTTCACAACCAGAATATTACAAAAAAGTCACTCATTTTTTGTACAGTTATAGTCTTGTTTGCTACACATGAATTTCTTATGTGTATCTAAATTACAGTTTGCTGTGCTGGGTGAGGTATGAGTACAATTTTCATTGAAATAATTCATCTTTTCACAACTGGTTTGACATACTAGCTTTACGCGCTACTGCGGTCTATCTATCTGGTACAGTTTCCTGACTTTTGATTCTCGGTTTATTCCAGATTCTATGTACTCTGCCTTTTGTTACAATTTTAAAACCCTACATGTTCCAGTGCTCCCTCCCCCCATGATTTCCTATTTCATTATTTTTCTGGCTATGTTTTTCAATACAGGTGAATTTTAAAAGTCAACAAAGGGAGTTTGTTTGGAGTCATTTTGAGTTTTTATTAATTAATTTAGGCAGTTTCAACATTTCTACAATATTGTGTTATCTCACTTACTGATAATTTATGTTTCAATTTTCTGAAGCACTTTTTCTTAAGCTTTATGCTTTTCTTCACATTTTTCATTCCTGCTACTTACTAAATTGGCTCCCGAGAACATAATTATTTTGTTTGCTACTAAGAATGTGATTTTTCTCACACAATATTTTCTGAGTGACATTTAGAGGAAGAAACCTTTTTATGTAAGTATCTTTCTGAATTCTTCTGAATTCATGAGTTTTGTCTAATCCTTTTCAAACTCTTCTATAAGGCTTTTTAAAAACAAGCACCTTCATGAGATTATTTAATCATTTTTATGATAGCAGAACATACTTGTTTATTCTGATTGTGCTTAAAAAGATTTTCATTGCTTCAGTGCTTAGCATGAAGATGGTATTTGTCTTATGTCATCTTTCAGATCAAGAAAGTAGTAAACTCTTCTGAGTTTTGTCAGATTTGGCTTTTTAAAAATCGTTTAAAAGCTGGAATTTTCAGCTTTTTTGCCAAAACAAAACTATCCATTGGGATCTTTGGCACCAGAGTATCCAAGAGAACCCCTTTAATCTCTTTTTCATTGTTTATGTAGAACCATATTGGGGTTTCCACAGTGCTCTTCCTCTTCTAGGTGTGGCCATTTTATGGGCTCTTGTGACACCTGTGCATACTTCCGGCAGCACAATAATGTACATACATACATATACATAGACACACACCATATATATATACACACACACACACATACATACACACACACATATGCACACAGTTGATTCTTGTTATTTATGATAGTAATGTTCTATGAAGTCACTGTGAATGCTGAATTATCATAATACCATTGCTCTTAGGAGAAACATAGGCTTAGGGAGTCTATGAAGTCTCTGATCACAATATTTTCATCAACTGGTCAATACATGACCTTGGTTTGTGTGTCTCTGTTTAAAGACACTGTATTTAATATATATAGTTGATTCATTCTTGTTGAATGCACAGCCAACAACACTATGACTCATGCCTGAGAAAAGCATAGAACACACCCATCTTCTCTGTAGGACACATCAGGGCTTTTTTGTGCTTAGCAACATGAGACGGCACTTCAGCACCAGGCTTGGGTGCATCACCAACAAAAAGCACAAAAATGTGAGCAATGTGGGTGTCAGTTATGGAAAATTGTCACCACTCTGTGCATGTCTCTGGATGACTATGGAAGTGCTGGATTACAAATCAATTTTAGTAAGCAAACTTGCAAATATGGAAGTCAACAAGTGATGAGGATGAGAGTGTGTCACATGCAATAGACTGTGAACTTCTCAGTGTAGGACACAGACATTTCTCGTCCTTGTTCCAATGGAAACAGCATCATGCCTAGCACTGGGTAATCCATAGACTAAGCTGTTCTTAAACTTTTTAAAATTATAGAGTTTTTTTAAAACTTGCAATGCAAATAAAATCGATAAATTCAAATAAAATAGGTAATAGTAGATTTCCTCTGCTTGCTATTTGGTCATTCCCCTTTTCCTTTGGGCAGGTCAAGTGAATTGCAAGAGATTATATTACAAGCAGGTAATTACAAGCCTCCAGAAATGATGCTTTTCGGATTCTAGGATCCTAGTTAATTAAGTGCATTTTTCTTTACTCGAAGCTGTCTCACTTCCCATGCGCTCTTATGATAAACTCAATGATGTAACCTCTCCCAGAAAACATCACTCATAATTCTTAGTTTCATGTAATTCCTGAGCTCTTTGCAGTGTGAACATGTCTAATACATACCAGCTGGTATTAAAATGACGATTTCACCACAAATTGCAAATTGTCCAGTCAGGATCTCAAATGCCGTTTTCCCATCAGGAATCATTTGGTAACATAGTCTCCTGGAAATAATAATCTCTGCTATATATGGAGCCTCATTAGGGAGGAGTGAGCCCCCATTATCAGTTCAGATGCGTGATTTAAGGATACCCACACCAAACTCTGCCACTAACATAATTATCCATGTGGGAGGTCTTTGGGAAGGCTTTCCACACATTTTTATCTTATAACTCACCCCTGTGTGGAGTTAGAAGAGGACTGTGTTTAAATGCTTGAGGTTTGATAATGTAAAATGAAGCAAAATTAGACCTTAATCTGTGTCAACACCAACTAAATGAAGTTTTCAACATATTTAGTCCCTGGTCCTGGCAGAGAATCGGGGTGATGTAGCCAAGAGTTCACATATGTCTGCCAGCTCAGCTTTCCTTTGCTCTAAGGGCTGCATGAAAAAGGGTTCCCATAGACCCAATGGCCCCAGAAGCTGCCTGGAGCAAACCATTCCCTTTCACAAATCTAACGTTCTGGGAGAAATGCCGACTTAAACAATGTGACTCCATGAGAGAAGATCATCAAATTCTTTCACCTGCTCATCTCCTATAAACCCACAAGGAAAAATGCTCCGTGTAAACTTCAGGAACCTTATTCTCATGTTTATGGTAAATGTCAGGAAACAAGAACATGCTTCCTATCTTGTAGTTCTGTTACCTACAACCAGGATTCCAACATTATATGAAGCATTCAGCTTCTCCTTGACTTCCATTCTCTGGATAAGCATACATTTTAGAGAGATTATATTTTCACATGAAAAGTTGACTAAAGTCTCATTAACTTGGACCATATTTCACATAGAAATGTTGTGTTTCTCTGGTGCTACAGTCATTGCCTACAAAGAGTGAAGACAAACTAAAGTACTCACTGTAAAGAACTGCATCACGCTATTCAATGGAAGGGATGTAACCTACGATCTGAGGGTTAAACCTGTAGCAAGGAATCCAGGATTACAGAAAAGTTAAACTTTGCAGATGTTCTCATGCCAGGAACCAACTTAGCTTTCAGTAAGTTATGGGAGATGAAAATGTAGTTGGTTTTTAATAATCATTGATCTTTTCTTTTGTCTATCTATCTTGCTGGTTACCAGAAATAAAATTCTATCTATCTATCTATCTATCTATCTATCTATCTATCTATCTATCTATCTATCTATCTATCTATCCTCTGTGTGTATCTACCTATCTATTCACCTATGGATGGATGTATCTAGCTATCATCTATCATCCATTTCTATTTAACTCTCTCATATTTCTACATACCTATCTAATCTCTATGTCTATCATCTATCATCTATTTATATCTATCTAATCTCTATATCTATCCATCCATCTATCATCTATATCCATCCATGTATCTATTTATCCATCATTAATCTCTGTGTATCTATCTAGGTACCTAAGTATCTCTCTCTCTCTCTCTCTATCATCTATATATCTACCTACCTATCCATCTATATGTTTTTATGTATGTATTTATGTATGTATCTATCTATCTTCTGTCATTGATCTCTATCCATCCATCATCTATATATGTATGTATGCATCATGTATGCATATATCTGTCTATCTACCTATCATCTATTTCTATCTATCCATCCCTCTATGTATCTATCTACCTTTATCTGCCTGCTTATAGCACACATCTATCTTTTGATGGTCTGCATTATTCATGCAAGAAATGTGAACAGGGTGCAAGTCTTTTTTCTTGTTTATTTGGGTTTTGCTTGCAGCATTTTGAAGAAACAAAACCCATTTGAATGAAACCATGATGTGTGCAGTCTCCAAGAATACAGTAAAACTCCTCAGCAATTCACTTGCCCCAGTGTGTGTGTCCCTGGGAATGTGGTGAAGCTCCCCAGCAATTCACTTGCCCTAGTCTAAGAGAGAGATTTTTTTCATGGTATAAGTATGTAAGTGTTGAGTGTTTGTTGTATTCATAACTAATACAATTTTAGGCATTCAATACAAATCTACACAATAATATATTCTGTTTAATAAGAATGTTTACTCAAGCCCATAGTTAACTTTATGTGGGTCATCTTGTGAAGTGGCAGAAAATCCAAGATAACATAATGTTTGTGAACCTGTATTTACTTACCTTATAGTACCACTTATATCTAAACGCCTGGAAAAATAATCATTTAAAGTGAAACATTAAAATACTATATCTTTAGGTCTCAGTGTTACAGTAGAGTCAAATGCAGCTATTTAGGATCTGCTAAGGTCATATGTAGTCTTCAAATATTGTATGAAAGGAGAAAAATTCAGCTTCATTTCCTGAAACCATGGGGTTTATAAGGAGAGTTTATTACCTGATAAGAATAGACGTTTTGTATTCCAAAGCAGGTAACATTTAGGCTTTTTAACTGTTCACAAATAAGTCATGTATCCATAAACTGGGAGAAATAATAAAGGAAATATCATTCCATCCCTTTAATTTTAAGGATCTGAGACTCCTTGAGTTTGTGTTCCAATAAAAGGATGTAAAAGCTGTATGCAAAAGCTTTTAAATCATCTTAGATACGTGCTATTGCTAATATTAGCTATGCCTTTGAAGCGTCCATGGGTTGCAAATTTACAAAGTCCTCCACATTCACTATAGTCAAACTGTTCTTTGATATACTTCTGATTTTCACGGGAATCTCAGGAACTTAAAGCATGTTGCAAACACTAATTACATGTAAGTATGTGAAGCATGTAAGAGAGCAAACTCGAAGAAGATAAATATTAACCCCACTTGATCGTGATGTCAAAAAAGATGTAGAGGCTGCCCATACTTATGCCAGATCTCTAGAACTGGGGGGTGGAACCTTTATCAACTAGATTCACAATGTTGCTGGCTTTCCTCATTAGCTTGTGAAAAGAATTATGGCAAAGCTCTATTTCAGTACTGTACAAAGTGCTAGGTAACTGTAAAAAGTTACTTAGAATTGAGAAGTCAAATAACTATTAAGATTATAGTTCAACTTACTTAGAATTGAGTTGTCAAATAACTATTAAGATTATAGATCGACTTTCAGTAAAATTCTGCCTGAGTCTGTCTTCAGAAATTAATAACAAGGAGCCACATACTCATGTGTTCAGATGTTGTTTGTGAAAATTAATACAGATGCAGAGTCCAACTCTTTTAATTTCCTAGAATAGGGGGCCTATCACAAGCAAACTATGAAACCTAAACAAATACAGCAAAATGAATACAAGTGATCCTTGAACAACATGAGCTTGAACTGTGAAGTTTCACTTATATGAGGATTCTCTTCCACCTCTGTCACCCTTGAGACAGCAAGACCAACCCCTCCTCTTCCTCCTGCTCCTCAATCTCCTCAACATGAAGACGACGAGGATGAAGACCTTTATGATGATCCACTTCTACTTAATGAATACTAAATTTATTTTCTCTTCCTCATAGTTTTCTTAATAACATTTTCTTTTCTCTAGCTTACTTTACTGTAAGAATACAGCATATTATATATATATATGTATATATATCATACAAAATATGTATCAGTTGGCTATTTATGTTACCAGTAAGGCTTCCAGTCAATAGTAGACTATTAGTAGTTAAGTTTTTAGGGAATCTAAAGTTGTACATAGATTTTTTAAGTGCATGGGGGCTGGAATAAGGCCTATCTTTGTTAGGCATTATGGACCATAAAGAATTAACCACGACCCTTGCCTTTAGGAGTTTGCCTCTAAATAGAAAGAATGGACCTCATTTTTTGGTTTTTTTTTTTTTTTTTTTTGGGCCGGATTTTTTTGTTGCCCAGGTTGGAGTGCAGTGGCAAGATCTCAGCTCACTGCAACCTCTGCCTCCCAGGTTCAAGCGATTCTCCTGCCTCAGCCTCCTGAGTAGCTGGAACTACAGGTGTGCACTACCAAGCCCAGCTAATTTTTGTATTTTTAGTAGAGACAGGGTTTTGCCATGTTGGCCAGGCTGGTCTCGAACTCTCGACCTCAAATGGTCCACCTGCTTCGTGGCTGGGATTACAGGTGTGAGCCATCACGCCCAACCAGGATGGACCTCACATTGACCACATAGGCTTTAAATAACAAACTGGGAATTGACACAACAGACAGCCTTGAGTTCAATCTCTTGAGGCTTGGGGCATGCAGCAAGAAATGTAGAGCATCTAAGTCTTCCCTTTCTGAAGATTAAGTTAGTCCCAATCGGGGAAGAAACTTGCATAGTGCCCTTCAATCTCAATTCTCTAAAGCTAAAAATAGAGGAAAATCCTCTGCTCACCTGAGCCAAAGGCTCCTCCTCTGCCTCCTAATCTCTGCTCCTGGATCTACACCTCTCATGGGCAGTTGGAAATGGGAGTTGCCCCTCTCCTTAGGAGAAATGCCTCCTGCTACACACCAGTGGGTCACCTTTGCTTCTGGTTCCTACAGAATAATCTCATCACAACATCATAGTTTCCTCATCTATTGATTCGTATCCATTCATTTATTTGAGTATTTACTAAATACTTGTGTGGAAAAGCTCAATTCCAGCACTGGGTTTTGCAAGTATGGTGCTGAACTAGACAGGCCTGGTTCCTGCCCTCGGGTATTTTGCACATCACTACTCATTCCAAGGTGTAAAGTTGGGCTTATCCAGGCTTAAATAGCTGCGCATTTTCTGGGCCAAAACTTTAGGGTCCTGTACATCCATCTTAGGTCTTCATCTTTCAAAATACCTACTCACACACACAGGATAAACACGACTGAAGTAAGACAACCAAGTATCTTTTAATTGCCATATATACATATACATATACATACATATGTGTATGTATGTATATGTATATGTGTATGTGTGTATGTGTGTGTATATATATATATATATATATTTGGAGACAGGATCTTGCTCTATCATCAATGTTGGAGTGCAGTAGAGTAATCATAGTTCACTGCAGCCTTGAAGCCATGGTCTCAAGCAATTCTCCTGCCTCAGCCTCCCAAGCAGCTGGGACTACAGGTGCACACCATGACACCTAGCTTATTTTTACATTTTTTTTGTTGTAGAGTCAGAGTCTTGCTATGTTGTCCAGGCTAGTCTGGAACTGCCGGCATCAAGCAGTCCTCTAAAAGTGCTGGGATTACAGGTGTGAGCCACTGTTCCTGGACTGTATTTTATATTCATGTTGAGAAAAGCAACATCCTGTTGGAAAAAAAACCCACATTTCAGAGAGACATAGCTGTGACTCAACCAATTCCTGTCATTTATTCTGAAGGATCAAATTCTATCTTCTCAGGCTTCTCCTCCTCAAGGACTGAGGGTTAGTTGAGGAGTATTCTTAGCTTTGTAGAAGAGGCAGGATTGTCAAGGAGGGATGCAGCTGTGAAATGCTCCTATGTGCTGCCTTCGAGCTGCTACTTTGAAAAATCATTATGAGCCGTGCAAGTCCCTTCCTCTATTGGAACTAACTGAATCTTCAGAAAGGTGAGGCTTAGACACTCCATACTTTTTGCCCCTTCCCTTCCCCCACTGAAAAAAACCCATGGTGATTAAAGATACTTGGTTGTCTTAGTTTACCAATATGAGATGGGGTGACCCAGGACTCAAAGAAGAAGCCCTTATGATGTATGATGAGAAGTCCATAGGCTTCTGTGTGTTGTAGGGCTGGAGAAGGACATGCTTGGGAAGTGGAACAAGGTGACCATGACCTTGGAGTTCAGAAACACTGCTCCAGGGAATCAACACCAGGAAAGTGGGTTCCTGGTGAAGGGTAGTGGGAGGAGAGAGTGGATAACTGGTTTAGCCCACCTGTGTAAGTGCTGAGAGTTAGACTCTACTTCTCGCCTCTCCCACGTCGGTTTCAGAAGCCTTGACTTCCAACTTGAGGTTGGCGAGTTTTTTCTGGGGATACTGGGGAGACATAAATGACAACTCAGAAGTGGTCAGAGTATCAGCATGGGCGGAATGCACTGTGTGGTTTGTCATCTGTGGGATTTCCAAGAAGGACACATACAAGCCACATCCTCTTACCCTCCAAATGTTTGGGTCCCAAGCTCTTCCATATAAGCCGCATCCTCTTTCCCCTCCACTGCCTGGGTCCCAAGCTCTTACTCTTTCCCTGCCACATTTCCTATTGACTCTCAACAAGTCAGGAGCATCAATCTGAGGCCATTTCCTAAGCTTTTGAAAGGAATCCTGAGTAATGTCTTTCAGACCGCGGACATTCTGACAGCTGATTTACCAGAGGGACATTTTTTACTCAGATAATACCTGAGGAAAATGAATGTCTGGTTGGTATTGATACCCAGTCGTAAAGTAGAAAAAAATCACAGTGAGAAATTGTGTACACACAATAAGAAATACAGTATTCACAGGTTACTTTCTTTTATTATTTATTTGACATTCTGTTTTAGAAGAATTTTGTAGCTTTCTATAGTAAACCCTACTTTCATCTTTCTGCCCAAGGAAACAATAGTTATGACTCAAGGAAAGTGTGAGGAAATCCAAAAGAGAGCATGTCCCCGTAAACCTGATCAAATTCTGTAGAGAGTTTGGCGTTAATTGAATGAAGTGGCAGCCTTTCTGTAGTTGAATACGTATCAAAGTGAGGTACAAGTTGTTTTCCCTAAAAGAGTGTATGTGTGTTTGAGAGTGAATATTTGCACACAGATACATATTTATAAAGATCTATAACAAGACAATGTGGTTACATTGTGTTTGAATCAACATGTTTTGGATTAAGTCTCACTTCATCAAAAGCTCCCATTGAGACAAAAAGTGTCTCTCTACTACTCTGTTTTCCTACATCATTACATAAAACTCCACCACCCTTGGTGGGGAAGGAAAACTCAGAAATCTATTTTAAATATTCAAGGAATATATGCAGGAAGTGTTATTACATTCTATTAGCTACACCAACTGCTACATAGAGAAAAGTCAGTTCAAAACTAACCGATATCCAGTCCTTGAAGTCTTCCGGGTGAGATTTTGCAGTGAGGGTCTCTAGAAAAGAAAGAATTGCTTACTTACTACCTTGAAGCGTTGGAACTTAGGTGTGTCAACCTGAAGATGGCTTTCCCATCTGTGTTTTAAAAACCGTATCAAGTCTGTGCATGTTCAGGACCTGTTCATGGGTGAGTGTGGGGCAGAAGCAGAAACTGGCACTCTCTATCTGTTCTAAAACAAAAACAAGGCTTTTGAATTACAAATTTGGAGGCAGAGTTCTGGCTCATGAGAGTGTTAAGGGAAATTATTTGCAAGCTTGGACATAAAAATATGCAGCAAAGTCTAGATCTGTTTTATTTACTTTCTTTTTTGCTGCTGCAAAAGTCTTTTTTAAAATCTATCTTTCTCTCTTCAGGTTAAAAGAAATGGACTGAGCTGGCATATTTATCAAAGCAATTTACTGAGAATGCACTTTGACAGACTGCGTTAAGAATGTTGACTTGTGAAAACAAAGGGTTGCTTTATAATGCACATAAATTATATGCTTTAAAAAAGTGAAGGGTCTGAATTTTTTTTAATGATCCTCTAGCTAGAGTAGAATGGAGTTTTGCCTATTTTTCATTTTAGCACTTCAAAAGGTCTTCTCAGGATCCCATGGCTGACATAACTCAAGCAGAAAAGATAGCACAACTGCATTATGCTTTTCTACTTGGATCTATTAAAATTAGATTTAAGTCAACATATATTTATTAAGTATCAACCATGAACCAAAGACTGTGCTGAATGCTTTTAAGGATACAAAGATAAACTAAACAATGTCAGAAGAAGGTTGAAGGGAAATATCTCCTCAAATAGCCTACCAGGGTATACTAAAAAATGTGCCCTCAGAAGAACAATATAGTTTCAAAGAAGCAATTGATTGTGTTTGGTTGAGGGCATGTAAATTATCTTATTTAAAACCAAATTTTGACCTCCATGTTTCTTGAGGGATGGATACTGGAAGAGACAGAAATTAAGGCAGAAGGGGGAGTCCGGAGGCACTAAGCAGCCTAAGCAAAGGTAACGTTTAAGGTCTGTTAAGGTGACTGGTTTGACTTGGTGTCCCAAGTACACATAGAGGAAGAGGAAGAGGAAGATGTAGGACTGGAAAGAGTGCAGCTTTGACACATAATTGATGGAAAATATGAGGAAGCTATGAAGATCTGGTAAGAAAATGCTATGCTGAAGGTGATATTTAATAATGGTTAATCCTGAAATGGTGTATGGTTGAATTGTTGAGGGATATGACTGAAGTTCCATCATGGGAGTATAGTAAAAAATTGCTGAGAAACAGTTGTATCTGAAATGCATGGGAAAACATGAGAATGGAAAAGAAGATGGATGTAGAATATTGTCTATATACGTTGGTAAGTGTTTGTGGAGTGAGGAAAGAGTTTAAAAATTACTTCCACTATTATTGGCTTGACCAAGGATTAGGGTCAAATAGTTCTTTCATAATTTAGTAAAACCTGACAATGATACAAGGAACAATGAGTTAGAAATTTAAATGGAAGGGAACAAATAAATAAATGAATTCACATGTACACACAAATCGATCTAGTTAATTATGTGAACAGTTCTACACAGGAAACAACAACAAAAATGCTCAGAGAAATTAAAGACCTACATAGGGAAATATATCATGTTTATAGTCTGGAGGACTCAACATTTTTAAGATACCCATTTTTCCAAGCTTGTGCAAACCCTATCAATATTTTACCAAGGATTTTGTGGAAATTGTGAAACTGACTTGTAAAAGGTATTCCAAAGCCAAAGTACCTAAATTAGCTAAGGTAGCCTTGAAGAAAAACAAAGGTCAAATACTTAGTTTACTAGCTATCAAGAATTACAATGAAGCTATGATAATCAAGATAGTAGCACAAGAATACACTAAAAGATACATAGAAAATAGAGTCTAGAATCTAGAGTACATCCCATATATGCAGTCGACACATTTATGAAAAAGTGTTACAGCAATTCATTGGAGGGAAAGAATGGATACTTAGATAGGTGATGTTGGTTCCACTGGATTTCAATATATTAAAAATAAAGTTTTACCTCTACCTCAAATAAATTAATATGAAATAGGTCACAGATGATCTGTAAAATATGAATGATGAAACTTACAGAAAAAAAACAAGAAGAATATGTTTATGAGCTTGGGATATACAACAATTTTTAAACAGGACACAAAAATTACTAGGCATAAAAAACTGATAAATTGGTTATCATTAAAATTAAGAAATTTTGCTCATCACTAGACATTTACAGTTAAAGGATATGATAAAGAATGAGACATTATAGTCTCCAGAGGACTGATATTTAGAATATATTAAGAAATCCTATAAATTAGTACAAAAAAGACAACTCAACTAAACATTTTCAGAAGATTTAGACAGACCATTTCCAAATAAGGATTTCTGACTGGCCCATAAGCATATGGAAAGTTACTCAACATCATTCCTTATCAGGAAAATATAAGTTAAAGCCATAACAACATGCTACTGTCCAGCTACCAGAATGAATGAAATTGTGAAACGATTGACAATCCCAAATATTTGCATATGTCTGTGGAGTCACTGAAATTCTCATATATGGCTACTGGGAGAATGAATTTGATGCAGGACAGGCGAGTCCCAAAGTGGGGCTTAGCCTTTCAGGATTTTTGGTTTTGCCAGGGATTCAAAGGTAAGCCAGTGGTAGGGTAGAAGAAAACAGCTTTATTGAAGCAGCAATAAAAAGAATTTTACTTAAAAGATTTGTACAGTATCCGCATGCTATGTCTAAAACATGATGATGATTTTGAAAACTTACTTTATCCCTTATGTAGAATGTTGTAAAATGTTCCATTTTAGCAACAACAAAACAATTGTAAAGGCATTTTTAAGAAAGGAGGCAAAAATCTATTTAGTTTATTATTTTTCCCAGAATCTTATTGACCTACACATTTCCACATATTATGCATTTCAGTAAAACAATGGAGAAGAAATACATTTTCTTTACTTTAGAAAGAAAAAAATAACCTCGAGGCTATTAAGAAGCATAGCAATGATTGGAAGCATAAAAACGAAACTATCTTCGTTTATAAAAATGATTGCCCTGATCATATTATATACTAGCGTTTCAAAAGAAATGTTACCCAATAGAATTATACTGTACCTGACCGCTCGCAACTCTCATTTTATTTCTAATCTGTCTTGTAGTTATCTCCGGAAAGAAAATGACCCTCTGCTAATATATGTGACATCATGTGCTGAATTTGCAAAGAGGGGTAATTTTGATGAGAATAAATTCATAATAACATAATACATTTCAAGTATATAGGCCAATACTCACTCTAATGTCTGTACCTTTTCTCCAGTCTAGCATCTGATAGCATTTATGGAAAGTTTCACTGACTGATCAAAATGTTCATACCCGAGACTGGGCAATTTACAAAAAAAAGAGGTTTAATGGACTCACAGTTCCACATGGTTGGGAAGGACTCACAATCATGATATAAGGTAAAAGGCACATCTCACATGGTGACAGACAAGAGAACTTGTGTAGGGAAACTCCCTTTTGTAAAACCATCAGATACCATGAGACTTATTCACTATCGCAAGAACAGCACAGGAAAGGCCTGCCCCCATGATCCAATTACCTCCCACGATGTCCCTTCCACAAGTAGGAATTGTGGGAGGTACAATTCAAGATGAGATTTGAGTGGGGACACAACAAAACCGTATCAATACGCATAAGTGTTTTCAGCTATGCTGACTGAATAATGAATGACTTTCCAAATATGTCCATGGCCTTAATCACCAGAGACCATACCTGTGTCACCATATATGGCAAAAGGGACTTTGCAGTTGTGATTAAGTTAAGGACTTTGAGAAGGGGAGATGATCTTGGATTATCTGCCTGTGTTCAAAATAATCATTAATGCCCTTTAAGAGAAAGGCATGAGAATCAGAATCAGAGAAGGAGATGGGACAAGGGAAGCAGAGGTTGGAGTGATGGAGGAGGAAGCCACAAGCTAAGGAAGGCAGGGAGCCTCTAGAAGCTGGAAAAGACAAGAAAATGAATTCTCCCCAGGAGCCTTCAGAGGAGACACAACGTTGTCAAAATATCAGTTTTGGCCTCCTGAGACTGACTTTGGACTCCTAACATGCAAAAATAAAAAATAATGTTTGCATTATTTTAAGCAACTACATTTGTGATTAATGGCAAAGGAACAGTAGGAAACGAATACCTCATCCTAAAAGGGAATTCTAGGATTAGGATGATTAAACTATGAAAAATTAAACTCATTTCAGAACCAACTTTTAAAGTTTGGGGAGCAGTTGACAAAAAAACCTCATCCACAAAGATTCAGACATCTAAAAGTTTTCAGTTATAATTTAAGAAAAAGAATTTAAAAGCCCTGCTGAATGCATGTTCATATATCTATTTATAAGTAACAATTTTAAGACTTTTAATGGCCACTTTAGCTAGCAAGAGAAGGAAATATTGCCATGTGTATTTACATATTTTGAAGCAAAAAGCTTAATACTTGGAGAAGAATCAGAAGGACCTACGCTATTCACTGGCATAAACAAAATATCTACTTTCTGCCTCTTCAGTCACAAAAAAGGGCCTATCTCTTGCCGCTTCATGCAATTAAAGAAAGAAGGATGTGCCTGGGTGTTTATTCTGGATATTCAGCACAATGGGAGCTTGTAATTAATATGAATCTTTTCCTTTTGTGGCTATTTTAAAGTCAGCAGGAAGTCATCTGAAAGGAAAGGCTGTATTTTTAAACTTCAGGTAATGTTCCCAAGCTTGGGAGGTTCACACTAATAAAAAAAGTCTTTTGAAAAAGAATATAGAGCTAGTTATATTTTTTATATGTTATGAAAGAAAAACAGTCCTTGGAGGACAAAGATCTCTAACCAAGCCTTATCCTCAGAGCTGTGGAGAAGCACCAGGTCAGAGACTTTCAATTCTAAACTTTAAAGTCTACATCTCTCCTTGTTTGGGCTACACCAGATCCTGGCTGCACAGGTTCGCCATTCCTCCACTATTCCTCTGTTATCAGTCAGGAGTTCTCCCAGCACTTTGCATGTATTTCAGTCATGCCACTGAGCGTGTCTCATGGTGTTGTGGCAACTTGTTCTATTATTTTCATCTTTATGTCCATGTGTACCCATTGTTTAGCTCCGACTTATCAGTGAGAACACGAAATATTTGATTTTCTGTTTCTGCTTGAATTTGCTTAGGATTATGGCCTCCAGCTCCATCTATGTTGCTTCAAAGGACAAGGGTTCATTCTTTTTTTATGGCTGTGTAGTATTCTATAGATTATATGTATCATATTTTCCTTATCCAGTCAACCCTTGATGAACAGTTAGATTGGTTCCCTGACTTTGCTATTGTGAATTATGCTGCAATGAACATCCTAGTGCAGATATATTTTTTATATAATGATTTGTTTTCCTTTGAGTAGATACCCAGTAGTGGGATTGTTGGGTTGAACGGTAGTTCTATTTTTAGTTCTTTGGGAAATCTCCATACTGATTTCTATTGAGGTTGAACTAATTTATATTCCCACCAATAGTGTGTAACAGTGTAGTCACTTGTTCTGAGTGCATTCCCCCCTATTGGCCTCTTAAACAATCAGAAATTAAGAAACAAGGTCTGCCAGGCGTGGTGGCTCACGCCTGTAATCCCAGCACTTTGGGAGGCTGAGGTGGGCGGATCACGAGGTCAGTAGATCAAGACCATCCTGGCTAACACGGTGAAACCCCGTCTCTACTAAAAATACAAAAAATTAAATTAGCCAGGTGTGGTGGCAGGTACCTGTAGTCCCAGCTAGGGAGGCAGAGGCAGAAGAATCTCTTGAACCCAGGCGGTGGAGGTTGCAGTGAGCTGAAATTGCACCACTGCACTCTGGCCTGGGTGGCAGAGTGAGACCCCATCTCAAAAAATAAAAATAAAAAAGCACATTGAAAAATAAAAGATGTTTCCTGCTTCCTCAGTCTTCTCTGAATGTGCGTGTATTATCCAAAACACTTTTTTTGTTGTTGTTATGTTTTGTCTTATCTTGTTTTCATGTTTAGTGAAGTGACTTCATTGGAAGGCACAAGAGTGAGAAGAATTTTAAGCAACAGAATGAAGGTAGATGCCATAAAATTGTTCTGAGAGGCCAGTGCAGTCCCAGGGCCAGGATGGAGTGCCTGGTAAGGAGCCTTGGTCTTGGTGCAGAAGAAAGACAGCGTGTCATACATGCTTGAGTGTACAGGTCCCCAGAGGAGGATTGGGAGAACAAGCTCCCTGTGCCATGAACAGTGCCAGGGGTCCACACAGACCTGCATGGAGCAAGAACGAGGAGACATTGACCAACACTATTGAATGCCTATTGCATACCAAACACTGTAGATAGGCTTGCAATAGAGAAAAATGAGAAAGGGGGGAAGGAACATGTCAATGATCAGACCCAGACCTTGTTTCTTTTTTTTTTTTTGAGACAGAGTTTTGCTCTGTCGCCCAGGCTGGAGTGCAGTGGTGTGATCTCAGCTCACTGCAACCTCCACCACCTGGGTTCAAGAAATTCTTCTGCCTCTGCCTCCCTAGTAGCTGGGACAAGAGGCACCCACCACCACGCCTGGCTAATTTTTTGTGTGTGTGTTTTTAGTAGAGATGGGGTTTTACCATGTTGGCCAGGCTGATCTCAAACTCCTGACCTCAGGTGCTCTGCCTGCCTCAGCCTCCAAAAGTGCTGGGATTAGAGGCATGAGTCACTTGGCTCGGGCCAAAGTGCATATTTTTAAAGTATACATTGTGGATTTCAATTTAAGTCAGAGTCTAAGGTGGGGTTTTGGGAAGCTGGAGGAGGGACACGTGGCAAGTCTCATCATTCCTCATTGCCTTAGCAGATGCTTTTTGTACCTCAGGCCGGGTCTGTAGAGAGAGCTGCAATGGAATGCCAAGATTTAGCTGAGGGTAGGTTAGGGATGTGGGCCAGATGAAACGTGAACGTGGGTGTGCTTGTGCTACTGAACCTTGCCTAGTAAGAATACTCGGGGCTGAGAAGAAATATGCTAGCAATTTTATGAGTTCAAATTTAGGAATTTAAAATCAAGCTTTGCAAACATGTACTCCACTTAGAAGGGCACTTGTCATGAATTCTGGCTGGGCCTTTCCAGGTGTTGAGAGAACCCACCACTTATACAGTTACTTATTTCTTGAGGAACAAAGATTCTTCGGGCTGATTTTTAGTGTTGGTGCCAACACCACCTTTGCGATTTTCCACAATGGCAGTTGTACGTGCCCAATAATAAACATCTCCTTCACATCATCAATGTGCAGGTAATAGGATGTTTCAAGTTTTAAACTTTTGAAAGAAGAGATCATTTCTAATATTTAATACACTTTATTTTCTGGAGCAGTCTTATATAGCTTTAGGAGGCATGATACTTATCAGTTGACTATTTACTCTCATGCCTTTTAGGGCTTTGCAAATTCATGTTTTATTTATTAAACTTTATGCATACATTTTGAAATACTTAGAAGTTACTAATTTGAAAGCAACTCTTATCATTCGTTTTAAAACTTGATAGAAGAAAGTCATTATTTTATTATTATTTTTTGAGACAGGGTTTTGCTCTGTCACCCAGGCTTGAGTGCAGTGGTGTGATTATGGCTTACTGCAGCTTCTACCTCCCTGGGCTCATGTGATCCTTCCACCTCAGCCTCCTGAGTAGCTGAGACTACAGACGTGTACCACCATGCCTGGCAATTTTTGTAGTTTTTGTAGAGATAGGGTGTTGGCTTATTGCCCAAGCAACCTGCCTGCCTTGGCCTTCCAAAGTGTTGGGGTTACAGGCATGAGCCACTATGACCCACAATCCATTATCTGTTTTTTTTTTTTTTTTTTTTT
>NW_012117866.1:3001871-3033434 GCF_000951035.1 Colobus angolensis palliatus | reverse complement strand
CAGCCCAGTACTATTTAAATACTGGTTAAACATGCACATGTTCACCCCTTCCTAAAAAAGACCTAATACAGCAGAATCACTAAAGAGAAGACCCCCAAATCTGCACATAAAACAATATCCCTGTGAAATTCTTCTGAACAAAGTTTTATAAGTAAGGGGAGGAGCAATTTTATTAAGTAACAGATGATTGCCAAGAGTGTAAGGTGCATTATACACATTATCTTATTATGGTTCTGACAATACTCCAAGGGCAACGTGCTGTCTGCTTTTTACAGATAAGTACACAGGACCAGGGAGAACATGATTTGTGCAATAGCGCCCAGCACACCTTTATGCACACAAGATTCTTGTCATTACTTGTTATTTCTGACTCCCTTGACCTTTTCCACCTTTTTCCAATTCTGTGATGATCTTTTTGACGTGCCAGCTTTGCTAAGCTATGGTGTCCAGTTATTTAAACTAACGTAGGCATTGCCATAAAGATATGTAATTAAAGCCCATAATCAGTTGACTTTAAGTAAGGCAGATTATCCCGTTAACCTAGTGGCCCTTGTTTATTCCGGGAAAAGGCCTCCAAAGCAGGGCTGATGCTTAAAAACATGTAAATAAAAAGCTCTGCCTCTGGGGAGCAACCTCAGTCTATGTGGTGAGTTTCAGGTTGTACTTCCTGCTAGCTTGCCCTGTGGGATTTGGACCTGCTTCTCTCTCTCTCTCTCTTTCTCTCTCTCTCAAATAAATAGAGAGCTAGCTGAAATAGTTCTAGATAGATTGATAGATGAATAGATGTATGGATGAATAGATGGATAGATGATAGATAGGTAGAATAGATCTAGATAGATAGATGGATAGATGAATAGATGTATGGAATGTGTAGGTGAACACAAAGATAGATTGCTGGAATAGATATAAATGGATGGATAGATGAGTAGATAGATGGATAGATAGATAGATGATAGGTGGAATAGACCTATATAGATGGATAGATGTATATATGTATGGATGGACAGAAAGATAGATAGCTGGAATAGATATAGATAGATGAACAGATAGAATAGATCTAGGTAAATAGATGAATAGATGAATAGGTAGCTGGATGGATGGAAAGATAGCTGGAAGAGATATAGATAGAGAGATGGATAGATAAATGGATGGAATAGATCTAGATAGATAGATGGTGACATGGTTAGGCTCCGTGTCCCCACCCAAATCTCATCTTGAATTGTAATCACCATAATTCCCACATGTCAAGGGAGAGACCAGGTGGAGGTAATTGCATCATTGGGTTGGTTTCCCCCATGCTGTTCTCATGATAGTGAATTATCATGAGATCTAATGGTTTTATAAGGGCGTCTTCCCCCTCCCCTGGTCATTTGTCCTTCCTGCCACCTTGTGAAGAAGGTGCCTTACTTCCTTTTCACCTTCTGCCATGATTATAAGTTTCCTGAAGCCTCCCCAGCCAAGTGGAACTGTTGAGTCAATTAAACCTCTTTTTTTTTTATTTTAAATAAATTACTCAGTCTCGGGCAGTTCTTTATAGAAGTGTGAGAACAGACTAATGCAGATGGATAGATGAATAGACGGATGGATGGATGGATGGATGGATGGGTGGATGGATGGATGGAATAAACACATATACAGATAGATGATAGCTCTCTAGCTTTTTCTCTCTTGCTTTCTCTAGAAAGATAAATAGATTTCATATATTTTTATCAATCATAGATGTATAAAGAGGATATATATATGTGTATATCTCTCTGTATCCATATCTACATTTATATCTACAGCTTTAGCTATCTTTGTAGTTCTGCTTTCCTGCCTGCATCCTGTTTTACACGGATATGATATTGTGTGGGAAATCTAGGCAACACTGACACTGTTAATGTTCATAAAATGACTGCAGGGGCCAGGTGCCATGGCTCACGCCTGTAATCCCAGTACTTTGGGAGGCTGAGGCAGGTGGATCACTTGAGGTCAGGAGTTTGAGACCAGCCTGGCCAACATGGTGAAACCACGTCTCTACAGAAAATACAAAAATTAGCTAGGAGTGGTGGCACGTGCCTGTAATCCCAGCTACTGGGGAGGCTGAGGCAGGATATTCGCTTGAACCCAGGAGGCAGAGGTTGCAGTGAGCCGAGATCACACCACTGCACTCCAGCCTGGGTGACAGTGAGACTCTGTCTCAAAAACAAACAAACAAAAAAATACGACGGCAGGAAAGTGATGATTTCACTACGGAATCATTGAGAACTCACTCTAAACAACCAGCACGTCATCTTAAGGAGATGACTCATTAAATTTCCTCTTGGTATGTAAGTGCAGCTGGTTGGCACCCATGAGGTCAGGTGTTGGCAGCTACCTTTTGGCTTTGATTTATGGAAAGAAAATGTGGTTGCTTTCTTGGGGTCTTTTACAAACAAACACAGAGAAAAACTGCTCCATGTGCAGGGAAATAAGCCCCTTGATTCTGTGTGAAGTGTGTAATCCTGAAAAGGAAAATGAATGAGCCTTGGAGATGCTCTTCAAGAGACACGAGGGAAAACAGAGAACTAAAGGGAGATGTGAAACTACTAATTTAGGAAATAAGAGAACTTCAAATACCTTGTAGGTTAGTGAAGGTGAGACAAGCTTACAGTCAAGCAATCAAATGCTATTATTTTATAGTCAAAAGTGCTATGACAAGGGTTTATTTAAATGGATTCAGCACTCTAGTAGCAGTACTACAGTAAAAATCTAGGCATTATGATATCCATTGCAATGGCATTTCTACTAAACTGCATTGCTTCTAGTAATTTGTTTGCTATTTGGTGTCCATGGTATCAGTGTTTTGGAAGATGAGGTGAGGAATGTGATCTTTAAGGCCCAATATTGTAGAATGGGCCGTAATTCAGCCAGAGAAACTTGGAGTCAGTGTATTTTAATCCTCTTTAACTCAGACAGTTGCATTGCTGAATTTAAGTGCCCTTCATATCAGGAATACTGATGTTTTTATAGAATCAGAGAGCTGTGAACTGAGGGAGGCAGAAATGAAGTTATGTAGAATTCGAACTGAGGCTGTAGAACACAAAATGCCTCCTAACTCTAAAGTTGCCTTTTGGACCTATGCTTCAAAATTTTTGGCTCATCCTCCTGCAATTCCTACCCCTCACTTCCCAAAGATGCGCTCTTCTTTCCTTACTACCTGCATGTATCCTCATGTTTTTCTATCATACACAGTCATGTGTTGCTTAGCAACAGTGAGAGGTTCTGAGAAATGTGTCCTTAGATGATTTTGTCGTCATGTGAACATCACAGAGTGGACTTACACAAACTTAGATGGTATAGCCCACTGTATACCTGGAGTATATGGTATATCTTATTGCTCCTAGGGTACAAACCTGAACAGCCTCATCCTGTACTACATACTGTAGGCAATTGTAACCCAATGATAGGAAGTTGGGTATCTAAATATGGAAAAGGCACAGTACAGTAAAAACACGGTATTATAATCTCATGGGGGCACTGTTGTATATCGGTCTGTTGCTGACATGTTGTTAGAACAAGACTATATATAGATAGATAGATATACATATATTATATATGTGTATAAAGCTGCTGTGAACGTATTTGTACAAGTCTTTTTTTTTTTTTTTTTTTTTTGAGACAGAGTCTGGCTCTGTCTCCCAGGCTGGAGTGCAGTGGCCGGATCTCAGCTCACTGCAAGCTCCGTCTGCCAGGTTTACGCCATACTCCTGCCTCAGCCTCCCGAGTAGCTGGGACTACAGGCGCCCGCCACCTCGCCCGGCTAGTTTTTTGTATTCTTTAGTAGAGACGGGGTTTCACCGTGTTAGCCAGGATGGTCTCGATCTCCTGACCTCGTGATCCACCGGTCTCGGCCTCCCAAAGTGCTGGGATTACAGGCTTGAGCCACCGTGCCCGGCCTGTACAAGTCTTTTGTGTATATATGCACTCATTTCTCTTAGGTCTATATCTAGGAGTTGAATTTCAATGTAAATATCCATTCAAAGGAAAATGGATGAACACAGTATGGCATGCTTATAGAATGGAGTGTACACATGTTGGTACCAACAAAGAAAAAGCACATATGACAGACAGAAGCACAAATATGACTGAACCTCCAAAACGTTATGTTGAGAAAAATAGCCCATTCTTGTAGTCCACGAGGGGAAAGAGCCCTGGGTGGAAAGTCCGTCTAGAGGACAGATGGAAGTTCTCCAGCACTCCAGCCTTGCCTGCAGAAGAAAGATCTTTAGGAAAAAGAGATGAAAGATGTCAGATTCAAGGGCAAAATAGTGACGCCAGGCTGTGAAATATGATGGAACATAAATTGGTCAGCTTGTCTGTGGTGACTGTGTCTTTTTTCCCCTGCTCTTCATGATTTAAAATGAAGCCTAGTTAGCATTTTAACCTAAGGGTTGGTTTTTCCAAAGGGGGAGCAAACCACAATTTTTCAATTCAGTTTTGATAAGTCTAGAAGCCAGATTTCAGCTTTTACAGTTACAAAGGAAAGCAACATAGGAGAGTTATGATTCCATTTTGATGGTTTCTCTGGTAGCTGAGACAACTTTGCTGGCAGCTTCTAACTCAATCCAGGCACAACATTCTACGTCTGGGTGTTTGCATCAAGAAAGGAAAACCCTGGAGATAAGACTTTTCCTTGGTATGATCAGGTACTTTGTATTCGATTTCTCTCTGCAGGAATGCATAGTCTTTTTCAACCTTCCTTCGCCCTGCTATGCTTTATTTCCTGGACCCTAAAGATTATACCTGTCCTCTCTGCCTGCCTTCCCTCCTTGGAATATTACAAATGCTTTCTTCCTGCTATTTTTCTGCCTTTCCTCATATGGTTTCTTTAAGTAAGTAAAAAATTTTTTTGAGATAATTTTAGTTTTACATGTAGGTGTAAGAAATAATACAGAGACATCTCAAGTATCCTTCATTCAGTTTCCCCCAAGAGTAACCTCTTGAAGAAAGAACTACAGTACAATGTCACAACAAGGAAGCTGACATCTGCCAACCTCATTCACATTTCCCTGGTTTTTCATGCCCTCATTTCTGTGTTAGAGTATATGCTTGTGTGTACTTCAGTGCAATTTTATCACATGCATAACCCTTTCTCTGTAAAATTTTGATTCAAGTTTTTGTTGACGCAAGTCTCTAAAAGTTCACTACTTTGAATTAGAGGTAAGTTTTTTAACACTCATCCTTTAACTCCCTAAAAATTCAACGTGTCAAAATTTGCCCAAACTCCCCAGGAGCCTAATTACTGTTGGCACTCAGCTCAGATCCTTTTTAGGACACGTGTGAGTCTTTTAAGATGCTGAAATTCCTTTCAATTAACCAGGAGTCAATATATTGTTGAGAGGGATTCTCTGCAACGGTGCGCAGTCACCAGAATTTGGAGTCATAGGACTCACTATGACTCCTCACACCTAAATGTCTCAAGCATCTCCCACTGTGATCTATACTTTTCTATTTTTTAATTATTTAATTACATCACAGTCCAATTTTGGACCTTGAAATAACAAAATATAAAGGCCAGTAAATTTGTTAACTGGGGGCAAATGTGAATGAGAAGGTGGTGAAGAATATTTCACACTATTTGATTTCATTTTGTTTCAAAACTCTAAATCAGAATGGGGACCACTCAAGCAACAAAAAATATTTAAAGAGTCAGTATCAGATTGTATTCAGAGTGCAGAATAAATTCTACTAACCAAAAGGAATGCATACGTGCACACACACACACATAAGTACACACATGACTATACACACACACATGCAGACACACATATAAAATTTTATTTGCCTGCTCAGCAGGAAAGTTCCTGAAAATGACATAGAAATAAAAAGAATGACCTAAGAAACATCCCCCACGTTAAGGCAGTCTTCAGTTGTAATAAATCGCTTGAAAAAGGTGGACAGACATTTGCAGGGTGTAGGTGATGGCTTCCTCTCTAGTTGAGAGACCAATGTTCTCCTGCAGACAGAGGGTGGCTCTATAGTAATTTTCCTTCCTAATGAGAGCTGAGAAGCAAAATCACAGCCACATACTTTGGAGCCTGGAAACAGAACCACGTCCTACCAGGGTCTCGTGCCCAGAGGAAGTTATACATAATGTTGAGTATTAGTAACACTTCTCTGGTGGTTTCACGTTTAAGACAAGCCATGTTAACCACTTCCTGGTGAAATAGTGTGAATTGCATTCTGAGAGCTCAAGGTCGAGCCAAAAGATTTTGGCAGCCTGTTCCTGCCTACCTCCACCCTACATAGATTCCTAAATCAGCATCATATGCTCATGTCCAGGTAAACAAAGCGATCCTGTCTTCCATGTTGTAGATGAGAAGGGTGGGAGGTAGGTTGGCTTGCTGTCCAATAAACAGATAAAAGGAAGAGCAGATACTCTATAGAAAAGTTTCACAGTCATAACATAATTATTAAAGCCAGCACAGAAACTATACAAGTCGGGCTTATGCTTTAATGGTTTAAATGGAACTATAGTGACCAAGGAGTCCATATTTCTAGGAGAAACTCCTCTAGTGAAGAAAAATAAAGTGTCGACAGAACAGAATCAATACTAACCTTTAGGCTTTAATACAACATATATTGGACTTACTCCAACTATGTCCCCTGGGCTCCCCCATCTACCCTGTGAATCAATCCTCCTTGTTTGATCAAGATTCCAGCTCCCTTGCTCAGGCTGTTTAGAGAAATAACAGTTCAGATATTCCGTACCTCAGCTTTAACCAAGAGGAAAGATCGTTCTGCACTGCCCTTTCTTCCAGCAGCCAAACTAGCATTTCACAACCTTTTCTTACCACACACAAGAAGCAGAAAACTTCCTGCCAAATAAAAGGCCTGGATTTGGCTGATTGCATTTTGAGCTGGAAGGTAGATGATCTGTATTCTGAAGCTCTCAATAGCAGGCACAAACGTCCTTTTCTCTGAGTCTGGCTTTCCTCCTCCAGAAGCAGGGATATATTTTCTATCTACCTCCCAGGTGAGTTGTGAGTTTTGAACGAGATTTTTGGGAGCCAAAATGCCAATGTAGAAAGCTCTATCCAAACAGAGCAGGAAAATTCTGATTTTCTTTGGCGTGACCCTTGGAACTTGCAAAAGGTGATTAATAAAAACGTATAAAGCTGTGGTCTGTAATTTAGGAATGTCAACAATCGCCAGCAATTTTTGTTACTGGGATCCAAATGGCAGGCAGCGACAATGAGCAAGTTTTCCTTCTGTATCAGAACTTGCAGTCTCAGTTTACGTGCACAGCACTGCCAGCTCCAAGCCTGTGTTATCAGGAGACTCAGGAAACTTGGGCACATTCTTTGGTGTCTTCTTGGCACGGAGCTTGGAATAGTTTCACCTCTTAATCTGGATTCCCTTTCAGTTCAGCAAACACAGCCAGCAGCTTCAATAGAGGCTTTGCCTGGTTCTAAGACTGCAGATCACGCGGGGCTGCACGAATCACTGGGTGGAGATCAAGTTAAATCAAGATACACATTGTTGTACACTGTAGGTTGGCAGACTGAGAATGAGAGTTTTCAAACAAGAACCTGGGTCTTTTCTTTCCTAAATGATATTTGTTTCAGAGGCTACCTTTTAGGTTATGTTTAAGAAAGGGGTTTCTGAAAAGGAAAAATCTCATCTCGAAAATTTCCCAGGAGGGACTGGACCACGAGTCTGTGATCTTGAGAGAAATGCCTTGGAGTATGTTTCCTCTCATCTTGGGACTTTTCTGGCCAAATGCCAGCCACCTCCTTTCTTAGAGAATGCCTCTTTTGGGGCCATAGAAAGAGAGTGGGTAGTAGGTGGTTTTGCTATTAAGCCGGGGGAAAAAAAAGAGGGGGGTGGGGTTTAACGATAATGTCAGCTAACAGTTTATTTCAAAGG
Source organism: Colobus angolensis palliatus (assembly GCF_000951035.1). Classification (NCBI taxonomy): domain Eukaryota; kingdom Metazoa; phylum Chordata; class Mammalia; order Primates; family Cercopithecidae; genus Colobus; species Colobus angolensis. The sequence continues at coordinate 3,025,544 of NW_012117866.1, read as the reverse complement.
TTTAAGGAAAGAAGTCTTTGCAGTGCTGAAAGTAAATCCTCTTTACACCTTGACAAATGTAGACAGTCTCCTATTCCTGGAAGATGGCTTAGAAAATGGAAACATTCACTGGTCTGAATAAAAGTTTGTCTGTGTAAAATTAAAGGAAAAAAAAAGAGAAAGAAAACCAAGTCCTGGATAGGTTAGTTTTCTGCAAATAAATTCAATGTTTAGAATAGAAACACATTATGAATGGAGGACACGGCTTCCTTCCCTTCCCCTGGGACACAATCTCTTCTTGAATGCCAACCCCAGGACAGATGAGGGTCTATTTGGGGTCTTCTAACTTCATTCAATCCTTGAACATTCCTGAGAAGACAGGCTAAATCATTACAAGCTGTAGTGGAGGCCAAGAAGGCTATCTAGGCAATAAAGGGTATGACGGTCACAAAGCCCTTGAGACTTAAACACTGTGCATGCAGGCTAAAAAAATTCTAACTATTTCCAAAGCAATGGAATGTTTTTCAGTGTGAACAGTAGTCTCTCAGGTTGGGATATTTTTAAGTAATTTATTTTTCCTTTATTTTTCTCAGCTACCATCTTGAAAGGTAGATTTGCTTGTATTTGTTCAGCTCAGACTTTTAGGTTAAGAGCTTTGTTCATACTCTGGTGCAGGGCTTGGAAGAAAAAAAAAATTTTTTTTTGTAAAGTTGTAGATGGTAAATAGTTTAGGCTTTGCAGGCCTCAGGGTCTCTGATGTGAGTACTCAACTCTGTCTTTGTAGTGTGGAAACAGACATAGACAATATAAAAACTAATGTGGCTGTGTTCCAATAAAACTTTATTTATAAAAACAGGTACCAGGCCAGATTGACCCATAGACTTTTTTTTTTTTTTCTGTCAGTTTGCTGACCCCTCTAGAAGCTGATGTAGTCCAGATGTACAGAGCCAGGGGTCAGTAGTTTTTGGGTAATAGCTTGAAGCAGGGGTTAGCAAACTACAGATGGTGGGCCATATCTGTCCTGTTGACCAAGTCTTAGCAGTTTATCCAATGAAACGTTACACAACAAGCAGAGTAAATGAACTACATTGAACTATGTTAACACCTAACAATATGTTAGAAACTTGACACTAACTGAAAAAATCAAGCTACTACAATATCACTTTTCATAAAGCACGGAAGCAAATAAAATTGATGTGCTTTGGTGTTACCATACATTAGTTTTACCTGTTGTAATTTGAAAGAAATGAAATCATGTAGGTTGTTCTCTTTTTCATCTGGTTTCTTTTCCTTAAAGTCATATTTTTGAGATGTATCCATACTGTTGCATGTAATAATAGTTTCATTTTTATTGCTGAGTATTAGTCTATCAGTACGCCACAATTTGTTGATCTATTCTCCTGTTGTTCAATTTGTTGCTTCTAGTTTGGGACTTTCATTAATAAAGTTGCTGGAACTTTTGTGCAAACATTCCTTTATGGACATAAGTTATCATTTATTTGGGGTAAATCCTATAAGCGAAATTGCTGTGTAGTACTCCAGGTGGTACATTTGACTTTTAAAAAGAAAATGCTAAATTGTTTCACAAAGTGGTTGTGCCATTTTCATCCCCCAACAGCTATGTGAGCATTCCAGTTGCTCCATATCTTCAACACTTGGTATGGTCAGTCTTTTCAATTTTCATCATTTTGCTCAGTGTGTATTGATGCTTGGCTGTGGTTTTAATTTGCATTTTTCTGATGATTCATAATGAGAATTCTCTGTCAATAGTTGCCTTGAGATACAGAGGAATGGCAGCCATTAAGCCTAAAGGGGGATTAAATAATATTTTAGGGTGATGAAAATATTCTCCATCTTTTGATGGTGATTGTTAAATGAGTATAAAATCAAGAAAAATAGATGCCCACAGCTGTCCATAAAATAACCTCAACAAAACTAATATAAATATGCTAAATTGATTTGAAAACCCCATCAAACAAAACATATTTAGGGACAAATATGCATATAATAACATTATATATATAATAAAAAGATATATTTATTTACTTAAAATCAAGAGAATGGAAAAGCACAAATTTCAGAGCAGTGGTTTTTTCTGGGAAGAGAAAATGTGATAAGATAAAAGAAGGTAGGAGAGAAAATATTTCTTATTCATCACAGGGTTTATGATGGAAATACCTATCATAAAAGAGAGACTAACAAGAGAAAAACACACTAATTTATTTAATATAAGCTTTATGTGACATGGGAGCCTTCATAAATGAAGACTCAAAGAAACAGGAACACTGTATTTTTATGGGAAGTCATAGAAGAGTATAATTGGAGGATACAAAGGTTTGGGCTAATGGTGATAAATTGGGGGCAACTCAGCAAGTCCTATTTATTCAGACTCTTGGCTTCTCTGTGTCTTGAAGGATATGGATGTTCCTTTTCTCCAGGTATAGGGAGGATATCTCTGAAATGAAGGTCTCATGACCTATGTCAGAGGAAGGTCAGAGACTTCTTTTATGAGCTGCATCAGGGGAGAAGGGTGAAGGGAAGGTGACTTTCCTGCTTTCTGCTTCTGCTGTTTCCTCAAATGCCCAGGTGCCTATATTGGGGTAGCATGTCCTAAACCCCATTACAAAGGAGTATAGAGATATGTTTAGCTTCATAGGTATTTGGAGGGTCCATTGGGTTAATTTTATTGTGTTTCATAATTTATGCATACACACATTATTTGGATACATAAAACAGTACATAATAAATTCTACTTATAAAAACATGCTCTTAGTGCTTGGGTTAGAATCTCATACATGGGCAAATTCCAAGTCACTTAAAAAAAAAATCCCACATCTTTTCAATGTGGGATACATTGTGGTGGTCTGCAATCTCAGGGTCTGGTCTGATAGGACAAGACTGTTCAGAGAAAATGTTATATGATTTTGAGGACATACTAAGAAGTTTTCAGGGGAAGTCAATAATTTATTTAAAACGGAAGGTGGTGGTCACATAATCTGATTTATGTTTTAAAAAGATCACTAGGGCTGCTAAACAGTGACTGCGTGAAGTACAATCAGAAACTTTTAGGGATCTACTGTAGTTTGCACTTGGGGTGAATGGTAGAGATGAAGTTGAATAGAAGGAGGTGGATTTGAGAGGATATTCTAGAATTAAAGTTGATGGAATTTGCTGAGGCTAGGATATAATTTTAAAATACCTCCCATGCAATATGCCTTATCTTCCCCTATCAAGCTTTACAAAATGCTTAACTTCTTTTAAAACCTATTGGCTAGGTTGCTAGGTCATTCTATGAATTCATAACCGTCATTTCTGTCTTACGTTGTTATGAGATTTAGGGTCCAGATTTGACAGCTAAAAGAGAGAAATGATGACCAGGAAGCAGTTAATATTTTATTTTGGACATTAATTTTATATTTGTCTTAGAACAGTAGCAGGCAACATATGACATTTTGGAAAACCCATTCATTTAGGGCTTCCTTTTGCCTTCTTCTCTGAAGGAATGTGAGTGATGAGAAACTTCTATCAGTCGAAAATAATTCATTCAGAACTTTCTCTATAAAGACCACAATGCTTGGCTCAATAGGAGGAGAAAAATACTAAAATATGAGCTTTGCATATTGTAGAATTCCATCTAGTTATAAAAAATGTATTTTTCCCCAAAAACTTTCTTTGTCTAACAAAGTGGTTTTAAATCGAGGGTCAAATTATTACAAGAAAAAGAAGTTTCTCAAAGTCCACACCCTGCCATAACATTTTCATTTTTCCTTCCAAAGTCAATCATACCGTCAGGAATTTCCATCCATAGATTTTGGGAGCATGCACATTTTGGTCTCCACCTAAGGCTGTCATTTATTGAGCTCTATTACTCCAGTCATCTCTTCCAGATGTTCAAATGAATCTTTCAAACTTGAACTTTCAGTTCCCCAATCTTCAGTGCATTCTATTCTCTCCGACCTTGGCTTAGTGACCTATGTCTGAGGACTTTTTGGATGAAATCTGGAACTTTTTAAGGAAGCTGGCACTTTTTATTTTGTAAATGAGGACCTTACAGTTTTCTTTTTCTTATCGAACCCCTTCAGTTTTAAAGAAGGTACTGTGCCAAGGGAATGAACACTTAGCACAAACGTCTATGCTTAAGCTGAGTTTGAAGTTACAGCCCAGTGACTCTTACGCCATGAGTAAAGAGAAGGCAAGTGTGTAAATTGAAATAAATCCCACTTCCTGTCCTCCTAAGTACATGCATTTATGGTCATGATTACTAGTTATAAAGCTCACTGGGAATTTGAAAGTAGCCAATTTGATAACAAACTAAGTGAATACGGATAAAGTTTTACTGATTGTAGTTTTGTGAAAAGCAATGGTAGTATATGATTCTGTTTGGATTTTTTGTTCATCAGTTGCTAATACTGAATGGAAGTGTGGTAAGAAATGCACATTTCAATCCCAGTATATTATAAGAAGCAAACAGAGGACGGTCAAAGTGCAATTTTCTTTATTCATGCTTGCCTTTAACATGCTGGTGGTTAATTGAAAAAGTACACAGTGAAGAAGAACATTTCACAAAATTACAAATATTCTAGGAAGCATCAGGAGGGACTGGGAGAGGTCAATTGGCTCAATCCCTGTCTTACAACAAATATCAAGAACGCAATGACCCTGAATCTTAAGATTCATTAAGAATTCTACCTTTCTCTCAGTAACTTCTGCTCTTTGCAGGAAAGATATTCCAATTGCCCTGAAATCAAACAATTCTTACAATTTGAAATGATTTATCCAACTTTTTATTATATTTCCTTGGAAGGTTGTTTCAAACTGGGGATTTAGGAGATATATAGGATATCCATCTATCCAACTATCCATCGATCTGTCTTTCTATCTATCCTCCTCTATGTATCTCTGTATCTACCCACCTATCTACATACCTGTCTGTTGATATTGGCTAAAACTGCCTAATGTCAAAGTTGTAACAGATTAAAAATTGACAGACATATTCAATCTTCTTGACAAAATTTAGATCTGAAAAATATTGACAAAGGAAATTGAACCCAGTAGAAACAGTTGACACAAGTGAACATCCAAAAAATTAGAATTAATAATTGAACGGAGGATACAAAGTAGCAAAATACGGCATGAACATGTCTACAATTTAATGTACAACATTAGATTCTATAACCATGGGTAAAAAATTATGCTGTATTTCAGATTCATGCTAAATGAACAGATTTTAGCTGCTCTTGCCATGGGATAGTTGGAGAAATGGGTATCTGTGTGAGATGATGAATATGTTAATTTGTTTCACTATAGTAACCTTTTTACTATCTTATAACATTGTGCTGCATATCTTAGTACATACAATGATATTTGCTTAAAAAGTAAAAATAATAATTAGGAAAATTTGATATGTCTTAAATAATCATTGAAGTAAATATGAAAAGAAACAATGGAACCAGTTTAATCATATTGTACAGAAAATTGATCAAGGGATTCCATTGCACGTTGGATATGCACCACAAAAGAGTCTAAGAATTGTAGTACAGTTTCTCTGTACAGTTTCTCTAAAAAATGCTTTGTTGGTAAAAAAGCCATAAATATTAGTATAGTTCTGATTAAAAGGACATAAATTGAAGTTGTCTTTGAGGGAAGAGTGATACCCTCAAAACAAAAGTGTAAAAGCACCCTCAACTAGATAGGTCTGATATGCAGTGGTCAAAATAGTACTATAATATTGTGTTCCTCTCAACTCTGGAGCTGTGGAAGCTGGGTATAGTCAACAGACAAACGAACTCACCCTTCCTTGTATTTGTGAATCAGCTAGATGTCAAGGAGGCAGCAGAGAGAAGTGTTTTAAATGATGTTAAAAAAAAAAAAAAAAAAAGACTGGCTGGACACAGTAACTCAGACTTGTAATCCCAGCGCTTTGGGAAGCCAAGGTGGGAGGAACTTGAGCCCAGGAGTTCAAGGCTGCAGTGAGCTATGATCGTACCACTGCACTCCAGCCTGGGCGACAAAGTGTGACACTGAATTAAAGGAAAAGGCTGATTTATGAAAGCAAATACATATTTAAAATGTGCATTTGCATGAATAAAACTGAAAAATGAAAACCCAAAGCTTAAAAATATATTTCCAACATGTCAGATGGGAAATAGCCAGTGAAAGGACATTCAATATCCACTTTTCTAGAGCTTTACTATGTTTTCAGGGGTAATTTTTCTGCCTAGAGTTCAACAGATGTTAAGAATAGTGACATTATAAAGTTCGGCTTGATGGCCAAAAATTGGCAATTCAGGATAATGTTGTCTAAAGAGGAACATAAATTATTTCCTTATTATTTGGTTGGCAGGTATCATTTTCAGCAAGATAGGTTTTAAAATCCACAATGGGACCTTTATATAAAAATGATGCCAATACATATTAGTTAAATTACCTTGTATGCATATTTTATACTGATGGGATATAAGCTATTTGCTTGATGATGAAAATAAAGCACCTGAATATGTAAAGTTGAGTAGATTTCACCTGCTGGGAAATATATTCTTAGTGTTAAAAATGCGGCATCACATGGAGCTGGAAAGTCTTCTCGTATCCCAAAGGGTAATAACATTGAGTAGGAGAGAGTTTCAATTATTCCCCTAATAAGCAAATAAAGCAGCCACTTAAAAGTTAGTATGTTTGCAATACTGAGACTTAGTTCTGTGTTAAATTCTGCCTTCCAGTCTCCGAAAATGTACGTAACCTTTTACTATCTTAAATGAGATTTTCTTTAATGTAAGTTTTATGATGAGCAAGTTGGGTGAATGTAATTTTCCATAGTATAAGTGAAAAACACAAATTTCATTAACAACGAATAACATCAACAAAATGTCCTTCCAAATGAGGAAACGAAAAACAGCAGATACTTGCCAAAGAGCTAACAGAAACAAAGGCAAACGGAGAAAACTTTGGATACAAAATTAAAGAGGCGCAAGTGTTCACGGTCCTTCCTTGAAGTGGTGGGGGTATGCATATTTCTGAGGAAACCCTGTCTGGTAAAAACCATAATTTGGAGTATTACAGTTGTGTCTACATGACCACGTAAACTTTCCCAGTGGCTACCTTATAAATGGTGCCAAAGATTAATCTGACTTCAAAGGTACAGAGCAACTATGTCATGTGTTTGAAGTCAAGAAGACAATGAATATATTCATTTCTATAAAGTAGTCATTTAAGTTAAGCTGTTACTTTTTCTTCTTGCTGCCATCCAGTGATTTCAAAGTTTTCAACCGCCTAGCAAGAATGTGATCCCAATTCCAATGCTGTAGATTAGGATTGTACATTATGCTTATGCAAAGTTATGGCCAATGAAAGATTTCCTTGAAAGGTTGTTTCAAACTGGGGATTTAGGAGATTAAGGAGATATAGGAGATATATAGGGAACATTTATAGGCAGAAGCCTAACTTTTTTTTTTTTTTTTTTTTTTGAGACAGAGTCTCAGTCTGTCACCCAGGGTGGAATACAGCGGCATGATCTTGGCTCACTGAAACCTCTGCCTTTCAGATTCAAGCGATTCTCGTGCCTCAGCCTCCTGAGTAGCTGGGATTACAGGCGCCCGCCAGCACGCCCAGCTAATTTTTGTATTTTTAGTAGACATAGGGTTTCACCATGTTGGTCAGGCTGGTCTCAAACTCCTGATCTCGTGATTCGCCCATCTCAGCCTCCCAAAATGCTGAGCTTACAGGCTTGAGCCACTGTGTCTGGCCAGTTACATCTTTTACATCTTCCCCAGTTTCATAAATGTAAAATACAAAAAAGAGTATCCATTTTGAGAGAGAGTATTTTCTAATATTTGTAAAACAGAAGCAAAAGATATAGGTGGATTGAGATTTTTTTGTTTGTTTTCTGTTTTGTTTTGTTTTTTGAGACAGGGTCTCACTCTGTTGCCTGGGCTGGAATGCAGTGGTACGACCATCGCTCACTGCAGCCTTGACCCGCGCTCAAGTGATCCTCCTGCCTCAGCCTCCTGAGTAGCTGAGATGACAGACGTGTGCCACCACACCTGGCTAATTTTTTAACTTTTTGTAGAGATGGGGTCTCACCATATTGCCTAGGCTGGTCTCAACCTCCTGGGCTCAAGCTATCCTCCCGCCTCAGCCTCCCAATGTGTGAATTTCTAAAATATTGAAACTTCATAAAGTCCACACAAGAATAAGACCGCCAAACTGATATATTATTTATTAAAAAAAAAACAACAACTATGGCTTCTCTTTGTATTGCTTTGTGTATATGTGCTCACCAGTTTAAAAAATGTAAAAGAACTTGAAACTTTGAGGTGGTTGATCTGGAAGCACATGTCCCTCTCGTCTGGAAACAAGCCACTCTCTAATAGAGAAACATTGAAGCAGACACATACTGTCATTATTTTTGGTGACACAGACCTCTCTGTGGTGCACTGAGAGAGGGAACTACACAATGGTGTGACTAACAGGAGGCCAAGTTCACTGGGGACGTCTTGAAGACAAACTACCCCAGTTTATAAATATATCTTAACAGATCACCTACATGTAAAACCTCTTATTTATTCTCACACATATCCAAATTTTTATTTTTTTCTTCTAATATAAAGATACAACATTTCTGGATAAAATAAGCCATGGTTTTAAGGCTTGTGGAAACAAGAAACGTTTTAAGCTCAACTGAAAGTTCAAAGTGTCTTTGAAATACGTTTGGTTCAGCCAACTCTGAGGTACATTGTGCCAAGGTCAAAATACCTTTTACTTTAAAATCTAGAGAACGTTTAGGAAATTTAAGTTATATGGCATTGCTCATTCTTTTATTCAACTCATTCAATATTTTCCTTTATAAGCCACTTAATGTCCAAAAGTTGTTCTTGCCTCATTGCTTAGGGACAGGAAGCCATGTTTACCAGGAGTATATTAAGTTACATGTCTGCAGTTTGGAGTATGGTTTACACTTTCTACCTGCTTGGAAAACATGTTGATTCAACATTTTAAAAATTTAATTCTGCTTTCTTTGAAGACTCTTCCTAAATATCGAGATGTCTGTTCATTAGTTACAACATAAGTAAAACACAATCAAAATAAAATCATAAAAAGAATACACAAATCAATCTAGAAACATAAATTCGTATAAAAATAAAATGTAAGGAATAAAAAATGAATCAATATTTTTCAGGACCTCAATGTTGGGCAATGTTTCCATGATCTATTTTCATCTTTGAAATGAGGAGTTTTTACTTAAAATTGAAAGTCCACAGTACCACTGAACACTTTTTGGTTCTCCATAATTTTGACCCACTTTTAAATTATCCGTTTCTTACCCTAAGTATGAGAAGCACAGGAATTATATTGGGAAGAGGTCCCTATTGTCAGAGTGCACAAAGAAGGAAACTGAGACCTGAGAGGAACATGTCCTAGTTCACGGGATTGGAGCTCCAGAAAGCTGGGGAAATAACTCAGGGCATCAGAATCAAAGTCCCACCAGCAACGCTGTCCTTAGGAGAGACAGCCTTGAAGCTAGACCTGCATTTAAACCACTAATCTGTTGTGGCCTCTGTAACATAAATGAATGCCTTAGAATATTGTTTTCCATATTGATGAATATAATAATATTAATAGCTCACACTTCCCTTGCACTTATTCAGCGTCATGAATTGTTCCATTAACTTTTATTTTATTGGTGTGTAATTTTCACATCAATCTCACATGTAGGGTACTGTTGTCACCCCCATCTTACAAATGAGAAACAGATACAAGGAAAGGTTAAGAAACTTGCCTGAGGTCACACAGCAAATGAGATGTGAGTCTTTTCCCACAAGCAGCGCTCTGACCTGCTGCACTGTTTCCTCTCCTTTAAATCTAGAGCAGAGTTGCTGGAGAGCTAAAATAGGGAAGGAAGTTTGAGTGTTAAATACAGTAAACTATGTGGACAGTGGACAGTTTCTTCCTTTCTTAAAGGCTAAACAGTCAAATGTGAAAATTTTTATATATAATAATGTCTATGTGTATGTCTATATGCCTATACCTAGACCTAAACCTATGCATGTGTCCAAATTTTGTACCTACATCTCTTCTAGTTAAACAGCATCACACGTGCCAGAATGCCATACAAATGTAAAAGAGAAAGTGTAACAGCCTGTTACTTTTAAAAAATATATATTTTATTTTAAGTTCTGGGATACATGTGTAGGACCTGCGGGTTTGTTTCATAGGTAAACATGTGCCATGGTGGTTTGCTGCACCTATCATCCCATTACCTAGGTATTAAGCCCCACATGCATTAGTTATTTTTTCCTGATGCTCTCCCTCCACCTTCTTCCTGACCGGCCCTGGCGTGCATTGTTCCCTCTCTGTGTCCATGTGTTCTCATTGTTCAGTTTCCACTTATGAGTGAGAACATGCAGTGTTTGGCTTTCTGTTCGTGGGTTAGTTTGCCGAGGATAACAGCTTCCAACTCCATCCATGTCTCTGCAAAGGACATGATCTCATTCCTTTTTATGGCTGCATAGTATTCCCTGGTGTATATGTACCACATTTTCTTTATCCAGTCTATCATTGATGGATATTTGGGTTGATTGCATGTCTCTGCTATTGTGAATAGTGCTGCAGTGAACATACACATGCATGTATTTTATAACACAATAATTTATATTCCTTTGGGTATATACTTGCTAATGGGATTGCTGGGTCAAACGCTATTACTGGTTCTAGGTCTTTGAGGAATCGCCACACCACCTTCCACAATGGTTGAAATAATTCACAGTCCTGCCAATAGTGTAAAAGTGTTCCCATTTCTCCACAACCTCATTAGCATCTGTTGTTTCTTAACTTTTTAATAATCACCATTCTGACTGGCATGAGATGGTATCTCATTGTGGTTTTGATTTGCATTTCTCTAATGATTAGTGATGTTGAGCTTTTTTTCATGTTTGTCAGCCGCATAAATTTTTGCAATCTATCCACCTGACAAAGGTCAAATATCCAGAATCTACAAGGAACTTAAACAAATGTACAAGAAAGCAACAAACAACCCCATTGAAAAGTGGGCAAAGGGCATCAACAGACACTTCTCTGTTACTTTAGATAACAGAAATTCAGAATGTTTTGTGAAAGTTGCCTTTTCTTAAAGAGGGAGTCAAACTTCCAAAACAAACGAACAAACAAATAAATAAACAAGCATTTTCAATTAAAGAAAGTCAAAGATTAGACAGACCAATGCAATTTGAGCAGTGCAAGTAAAAACACGTTTTGTCTCTTGTACATAAGTGCTGTGGAGATTATACAGTGTTTTATAAATTTTGAATGACACTTTTACATAATAACTAATTATTCTGATGTAACATTTCAAACTAATAATGCTAGAGGTTACATGTGAGTCTCATCAAGTGAAAAACAACATACTGTCTCTCCAGCCTAAATTATCTACACATCTGTGGTTTACCCATTTGGTAGTTAATTTTTTTTTTTCTGAGTAATATAAGAAATAATGGCATATATTTCATAAGGAAGAATATCATATGTTAAAGCTGGAAAATGTTATCCTTTAATTTTTTCCTTGTGTTTTTCATAACTTTATGATAGTTTTATTATCATTTTTTCCCCTGAGGATTACTTTCTGCAAAGTAAGGACAATTCTGGGCTTTCTATGAAGTCCTCTTGATGACCCTTGATCTGCATTGCACCAGGAATAACAGAAATGGCATTTAATTAAATGTTACTACTTTAGGGCAAAGCTCTGTTTTAGAGATAAACAAAGAAATTAACATTAGTGTTCCTGTTAAGTTCTTGATGGTGTTTCTCAATGTCTAGCATTCAGTGTCAGACCAAAAAGAAAAAAAAAAGTTGAGGGAAGAGCATATGTTTTTTAAAATGTCAGTCTGTGTTGAAACCAGCAGCAATGAAAAATGGCAGCCTTGAGCTGAAACGTTGCTTTTCCTGAAGAGATGGGGAAACAGTTGACGCTTGAGGTCAGGGTCTGCAGAACACAAGGCAAATGCTGCAAGTCTCTGCATCCTGTTTAACTGGAGGTCTATGTGTGTCCATCCTACCTTTGATGAATTGTTGTGAATGAGGTTTTGTTAAATTGGACCCTGAGGTGATTTAATTGTTCCCTCCCCTTGAAAGCATTGAATGCTGAAAGAATGCTTCCTCCACAGGAGTGAACCCAACATCTGTTGAGATCAACCAGCAGAAGGAAAAGAGCTTGAATATAATTGAGAGCTAATAAGTAAATTAAATAAATAGCGCTGACCATCTCAGTATGAAACTTGATTTTTTGGTGATTGTTGCCAGTAAAATCTAGCGACTTGGACCACTCTAACAGTCATAAACATAATAATAATAAATAATTTTTAAAAATCTGCTCCTTTCACCCATGAGTATATACTATTACTTCATATATTGAGTCTGGATTCAACTTCCAGACCATGACATCAGCATCAATATATCATCCTAATTTGCCAACAAAATACCGATATGTGTTGCAAAAGGGAAAATATGTTCATGATGAAAGTCGACTTCATGGTGCAGATTTGCAATTGTTATTATGATTGTAAGAATTATGTAAGCTGTCAGGAAAGCAGTATTCATTGACTGCCCACGAGGTCACTGCATACAAAACTTCAATAGTTATCTATATGCTTATGTTGGAGGCAAAACAATAGTCAAATTCATGACTTTCCTTTATTTCTTTATTTCTTTTAGCTTCATATCACAAGTCTTTTTCTTTCTATCAGGTGCCAAATGTCTATCTTTTAAATATTTAATGTCAGAAAGTGGTAAATAGAAATGACCATGTCTGTTCAGGTAGTGTAAAATCAGAGAGTGGCAACCTGATTCCCTCAGTCACGGTAGTGTCCTGTTTCTTAAATGCCCTTAGAAATGCACATCCTATACCACTGTTCTTCTAGGAGAAAGCCCCAAATCCTAAATCCATGCCCTCCATAATCAGGCTTTACCTAAATTAAAATATGTCTAGGGTAGGTTGGATATTCCTGTGATTGGCCAAGTCTTGGAGTTTAGAGAATGGCAGGGCCAGCATCCTTCAGACTGGTGAATGGCTGAGATGAATGTGTGTTGGGGAGAGGAATTGAGGGCAGTCGGAGTGACCCTGATGCTGCACAGAGGGGAATCCTGAACACTCTCATTCCTATAATGCCTTAGCATTTGCAAAGCTCTCACACAGACATCATGTGTCAGGATTCTCCTCAAATCCCTTCAGGGTCAGTAGGGCAGCAACCATTTCCCCGAGCCCAGATGCAAATCACCCATCCTCACAACCTGTAACTTCTTTCCTCCTTATGTTTTCATTGTTTTCCACTGTCCATTCCTCTGCTATGGCTAGTAGATGGTAAGATGCTTGTTATCAGAAAAGTTGTCTGCATTGAGAAAAGTTCTCCTCCCTCTACCTGGTACATTCCAGGTGCATCAAACCTATTTGTTTGAAGAAGGAATGTGCCTGGCAGGAAGTCATTTACGTAAGCTGGCAAAGCCAGGCCTCCAACTTCAAATCGTATCTTCTTTTTAGAAGTGGGTGATTGTAATCTAGAATCTATCTGTTTGACTTCAGAACCAGGAGAAAGTGAACAGAAATACCAGGAAGGAAATTAGAGAGGGAACAAGAAAGAACGTTCAATTAATGGAGCTGATGCTATGGATTTAGTGTCTGTCTGCCAGTTTCCAGTTGAGTTAAGCCAAAACTAAACCCATAGCCACCCTGTTACTTACTTTCCCTGTTTACATATCTCCTCCATTCACCAGAGGCCGTTTTAAAACCGTTCTACTCTCTTTGAACTTTCTATTATTATGTTTAAACTTTCTCAGTCTGAGTCAAGAGAGAGAATAAGTAAACGTTTATTGAGTTCTTACGAAATGTTAAGAGCCAGTCTAAGCACTTTTAATAAATTTACTTATTCAATCATCACAGTAAGTGTATGAATTGATTACTCTGGTGGCTTTTTTTGTTTGTTTGTTTTTGTTTTTGTTTGTTTGTTTTTTGAGACAGGAACATTTGGTAGGAAGAAACATTCAAACTATTCCTGGGAGTAAAAACACCCCTGACAGAGTTCCACTGTTTACACACTCTTTATCCCTTTAATTACTATCTACACTACAATCGATAACTAAACATTTTCATGTTTATATCATCAACCTAAGCCTGGGTCTCACTCTGTCACCCAAGCTGGAGGGCAGTGGTGTGATCATGGCTCGCTGCAGCCTTAATCTCCCAGGCTCAGGTGATCCTCCCACTTCAGCCTCCCAAGTAGCTGGGACTACAGGCACACACCACCGTGCCTGGCTAATTTTTTAATGATGATAATGATTATTATTTGTAGCAGTACCATTTCGCTACATTGCACAGGCAGATCTCCAACTCCTGGGCTCAAGCAATCCTCCCATCTCCACTTCCCATGCTGGGATCATAGGAGTAAGTCACTGTGCCAGACCTTTCTTACTTTTTCATTTCATAGCTAAAGGAAGGGAGGCTGACAGAGGTTAAGTCCCCTGCTCCAGGGTAGGCATCTTGAAATGGGTGAAACCAGAACTTGAAACCATGGGTGTTTCCTTAACTCCTTCTACTCGAAGTAATTAAAGCTGTCAGTGCATTCTCTTTATAACTTCTCTCCTTCTCCAACAGAGAAGACACACCACTTCTTTTGGAAGACAGCTGTCCCACCAGGGCTCATGACTCTCACCTGTTTAACCCACTTTAGGACTTTAGGGACCAGGTTGCTTTTCCTGTATCTTCAACCTCTCCCCTCTTCTGGTCTCTTTCCATGAACATCCAAATGTCAGGTATTTTCTGCAAAGTCTTCCCTTAACTCTGTCTTTCCTTGGATCAACCAGTTAATGCCTCACCTTCCTTTCAGGATCACATTTATATTTATTTTCTCTCTCTCTCTTTTTTTTTTTTTTTTTTTTTTTTGAGATGAGGCCACACCGTGTTGCCCAGGCTGGCCTCCAACTCCTGGGCTCAGGCAATCTTCCCCACTCTGCCTCCCAAAGTGCTGGGATTACAAGCGTGAGCCACCACACCCAGCTCAGGGTCACATTTCTTAAAAGATGTGTCTTCATTTTCCATCTCTCCTTTGTCACATCCTGTTCAGTAGTAAACCCACTGCAGCACAACACTGTCATCATGACATTGATATAGTTGTTTCTGCTAAAGTCCCCTTGACCTTCCACTTGTGTGACCCAGCAAACACATTCTTGGTTTTTTTGTACTTGATATCTCTGTGACATTTGCCCCTCTTGTTTATGTCTCTTTTCTCTTTCCTTAGTTTCTCTGACACCTCAATGTCCTGATTTTCTATGTCTCTGGTTGTCTCTCCACAGACAGTTTTGTGGGCTCCTTTCCTAATACTTTTCCTTTCAATGCTGGCACATAACAAGATGCTGTTCTCGAACCTCAGTTCTCTCCTCTGATTGCTCTGCATCATGGTTTCTCAACCTTAATATTATTGACCTTTTCAAACTGTGTAATTCTTTAATTCTTTGTTGTGGAGTTGTGCTGGGTTCATTGTAAGATGTTTAGCAGCATCCCCGACCTGCACTCACTGCATGCTGGCAACATCCTTCCCTCTGACTGTAAGACTAACAATGTCCCCTGGCATTGCCAAGTGTGTCAGGAGTTTTTGCATTGCTATAAAGAAATACCTCAGACTGGGTACTTTTAAAGAAAAGAGGTTTAATTGGCTCAGGGTTCTGCAGGCTGTACAGGAAGCATGGTGCTGGCATCTGCTTCTGGTGAGGCTTCAGGAAGCTTCCAATCATGGTGGAAGGTGACAGGGAGCCAGCATGTCACATGGTGAGACTGGAGCAAGAGAGAGCGAAGGGAGGTGTCATACTCTTTTAAACAGCCAGATCTCAAGATAACTGACTCACTATCGCCAACACCAAGCCATTCATGAGGGATCCATCCCCCGGTACCAAATCACCTCACACCAGGCTCCACCTCTGACATTGTAGATCATACTTTGACATGAGATTTGGCAGGAACAAACATCCCAATGATATCACCAAGTGTCCTCTGGGAGTAAAAACACCCCTGATTGAGCTCCACTGTTTACACACTCTCTATCCTTTTAATTAGTATCAACACTTCAATCCACAACTAAGCATTTTGATGTTTATATCATCAGCCTAGGCCTTTCTCCTCCATACAAGATTCTTCAATCCTGTTTGATAATTCCATGGAGCTGTCCTAAAAGCACAGGAAAATAAATTTACCATTCCCCACACTGAAACTTGTCTTCTACTCCTAACTTGTCTGTTTGTTCTCTGAGATTTCTGACCTCAATAAACAGCACCATCTTCCATGACATTTCTCAAGGTAGGACATGGGTGTCTCCCTTACCCCACATCTACTCCAGCATCAAGTCT
Source organism: Colobus angolensis palliatus (assembly GCF_000951035.1). Lineage (NCBI taxonomy): Eukaryota > Metazoa > Chordata > Mammalia > Primates > Cercopithecidae > Colobus > Colobus angolensis. The sequence continues at coordinate 3,009,188 of NW_012117866.1, read as the reverse complement.
CTTAGATTCCATTTCCTTAACACAGAGCTTCTTTTCTCTTTCTCCACACCTCTACCATTTTTCTCTAGCATCCTTTGTGCATTCTATAAGTGCAACAGCTTCCTAAAGTATACCTTGCCTTGCAAACATTTGCTTTAAACATTCATTAGTCCAAATGCAACCAGAGTGATTACATTAAACTTCAAGCTGTCCAATCCCGAGCAAATACCTTCAGATCTTAACATCTTTCAATGTCCTTAGGATAAAGTGCACAATCTAAAGCATGGCTTGCAAAGCACTCTATGACATGGCCCCTGCTTGATTCTCATCTTTAATGGTTTACCTCATCTAGGTTCCGTTCATAAAATCTCATCATCTACGGGATGGATCTATTTACAGTTACCAGAAAAGCACCATCTCTCTCCCCTACCCCCAAGGCTCTGTACTGGTTGCTCCTTCTGCCTAAATGCCTTCCTCTCTCTATCCCTCCACTCCTTTCTTTTGCCAACTTTCTCCATCTTCAAACCTCAGCTTATATAGGAAGCTGTCACCAACCCACATAAACCTAGTGAATGGCCTCTCCTTTTATGCCATCTGTGTAATGTTCGTCATATTCCACCCACTCTGCAGCCACTGCCTGCTGACCGATGGAGTTCTCTGCCTAGGTTGTGAGTCCAGAAGATCATGATACTCACTTGAATGCTGTTCTATTTTTAAATCCCATGATCGAGGTGCTCCAGGAGGTAGTCAATAAATAAATTTAATAAACATATGAATAAAAAAGTACATAAATGATCCATCTTGGCAATAATGTATGTTTGCATCCAGGAGCAATTATTTTATTGCATTCTTATCCACTGTGTTGTAATTTAAAACTTTGGAACAGAATTTTACTGCTCCATTGCTCTTCCTCTCCCTTTCTCCTTTATGAGGGACACAGAAGTAAAGAGAATTAGGGGCAGCAAGGAATTAGCATTTACTGAGTGTCCAATCTGTCAATCTCTTTAGGCATCATTTCACTGAGTGTTCACAATAACCCTCAGAGTTAAGCATCAGTGTAGAGACCAGGTTACTGAGGCTCACAGAGTGTAATGACACATCCTTCAAGATGTTGGCTGGAATGCAGTCTCTTCTGGAGCTTGAAGTCCTTTTCTAGGCTCACTTGGGCTGTTGGCAGCACCCAGGTCCTTGTGGTTATAGGACTGGGGTCTCCCTTTGCTTACTGGCTGTTGGCCAGGGATTGCTCTCAGCTCCTGGAGTCTGTCCTTAGGGCCAAGCCACAGGGTCCTCTCTCAACATGATGACTGACTTACTGAAAGCCAGTAGGAGGACCTTTCATCTGTCAGCTACAATACAGGTATACAGAATATAATGGAATCATGTCCATCATGTCCACCCCATTACCTTTGTCATACAAAGTAACCTAACAGAGGAAGTGTCATTCCATCATAGTCATAGGTCCCAACCAATTCAGGAGAAGGGACTCTTACGGGGCATGTGTGGCAGCAGTGGAAATTCTGACTACCACAACAGTAACCTGGAAAGACACAGAATTTCCTGTCCAAGGAGCTACGTTCCAATCCCAATTCCGTAGGTGAATTATTCAACCAACCGTGAGTCTCAGCAATTTTTAGAAATTTGTGGTAACTCATTAAACAGCAACAGATTTCCAATAAACCATGCTGCATGCTTGTACAAAAGTACTAGAGAGTAATGTCTGCAGAAGGCAGAAAGAAATTCCTTATTTTGCCCTAGATCCTCAACATTCACGACACATTGGAAAGGACTGTCAATCATCCTTATTAAAAAAAAAAAACCCTCAAATCTGGTCTGCCAGGAAAGCCCATTTTTTCCAGCAACAATGTCCTTCTGTATAAAAATTATATAGTAATCCCACTACATTTCTACACACATAAGTATTTTTCCATCTTTTGGAGTGATTTTACAAGTGGCCAACGACTGAGAACAAAAGAACTGAGTGAAAACGCAACTGTGTAACACAGTGTCTGGCCAGGCATGCCCGTGCAGAAGGCAGTTCTGCTCAGGTGGGCTTCTTGGCACAGATTTCTGGGGCTAAACTGGCGTGACATCAGACACTAGTTACAGGGGAGCATTCTGGCGGGGCATTTCATGCTGCAGTTCAGCTGAAAAGCAGGTAGGGCTGGGTTCATACAGGTCTCTTTCCTGGGAAGTCTGAAGCATTGAGTCCCAGCTGGAAGCAGGCCTTGCCAACAAAAATTTCAAAGTTTCACAAGGTCAAAAACCAGCCTACCCCTGGTCCAGGCTTTCATAGCCTCTACCCACAGATGCCAGTGGGAACTCCCTACCAAAACCAAAAAGGTCTCCCTACATTGTTAAACATGCACTGGGAGAAAAAAAAGAAAGAAAAAAATCTAATAATTTCTGATTTCTAAACAAAAGGAAAAACATAATTGTCCACTCTCTTTCATTAAGCTATCGGTTCACCTCCAATATTGTATCACTCTACCCTGGGTTTGATAGCAATTTCTATTAAAATAAAAACCATATCTCTAGGATTCATATTCTCCTCATTTTAAATACAGATTTAAGAACATAATTACATATTTTAATATACCTTAACATACATGAGATTTATGTTTATTGATGTGGAAATGAAATTAAAAAGAAATGTGCTCATTTTAAGAATATGCCTACCAAGGAGTAAAAAACATATTCCCACTCCCCAAAAAGATAAATTGGAAATTAGGACAATTTTACCTGAAACAACTCATTCCAAGGGGAAAAAAAACAAACTAATTTCTATGTTGCTTTTGTTCCTTGCTTTGAAAAATTTTGATTATAACTCAAGATCAACCAAACTGCCTCACCTTTTAAAAGATAAGATAAAAGACATTCACAGGAATAGATTTAAAATAATGAGAAACATTTATCAAACTAGCAAAGGAAATGTAAAGATTTTTCTGATGATGTAGACTTTGAAAGTGATCAAATATGATCCTGGTGATCCAGAGACCAAGACTAATCTCCTAACAATCCACCCTTTATCAAGTTGTGGGCTTCTTAGGAAAACAGGGCACAGAGAAAACCGAGCTCAAGCTTCCAGGTTAGTAGCTGACAATTGATTCAGAAGAATCATCCTCTTTACAAAGAATATAGTCCACTATTTTTTAAACATGAGATTACTTTAAGAATAAAAATGAATTCCCCTGAAGGATGTTTCAGAGAAATGTATATTTTGACTAGTCTGCCCATTCTTAATGCTAGTAGGCTCTTCCCTATCTAATCTACAAATTAGTTGTTCCTTTAAAATCCGAGCACTTTGGCTGGGTGCGGTGGCTCACGCCTGTAATCCCAGCACTTTGGGAGGCCGAGGTGGGTGGATCACCTGAGGTCAGGTGTTCGAGACCAGCCTGGCCAACATGGTGAAACTCCGTCTGTACTAAAAATCCAAAAAAAAAAAAAAAAAAAAAAAAATTAGCTGGGCATGGTGGTGCACACCTGTAATCCGAGCTACTCAGGAGGCTGAGGCAGGAGAATTGCTTGAACCTGGGAGGCGGAGGTTGCAGTAAGCCGACATCCAGCTACTGCCACTGCACTCCAGCCTGAGCAACAGAGCAAGACTTTAAAAAAAAAAAAAAAATTCTAAGCTCTCTAAGAAGGCAAATGGTATAGGCACAATCAGCTTGTTTATTTTATTCTCTGGCATTTTTTTTTTTTGAGGTTATGTAACTAATCTAAAAGGCATCTTGAGAAATGGTTGATGTTGGACACCCTTGTGTTTTGGAATTCCAGCAACATAGCTCAGATCTTTACCTTTATTAGCACAGATGATCCCATACATGCTAGGCCATTTGACTGCAATTGGGCATGGAGAATTAATTTCTTTGCTTAAACAGTCGCTTGCAACCCTGCCTCCTCCTCCTCCACCTACAGCAATGCATGCATTTAGGGGCAGTTGTACCTATACACGTTTTCTAAACAAACATAATTGATTTCACAATTAGTTTTTCAATATCACGCCATTTGGCAAATTAGCTGGTATAATATTAAACAACAGTATTTGAAGGGCTAAGTAGCCACCTCTGGACTGTGGATTCCCAGTGGGGGGCTTCCAATGGAAATCACTCCTGAATTGGGAATTCCTGATAAAAATCCTTCTAATGCTAATTCACCACCCCTGAGGTGTAGAGTGGGGTTGACTTGCACACACACATGTACATAGCATGATTGAATTTTTTTTTTAACAGGAAATCTCAGATAATAATAATATTTCCAGATTCCATAATATACACATAGTTCTAAAATCGTTGGTGTGAGTAGATCTAGAAATTACTGTGTATTCAAGTGGACTGTGTATTCAAGTTTCTACAATGGGTGATTTAAAACTTAGCAATCAAAATTTAAATGCATTAAACACTTGAAATGCACTCTCCCACCTCTTTACATCTATTTTACAGGACTTCCCACCTGAGTGTATTCTGATATTTCCATTACTGGTTGTCATCGCTGAATACTGGTAATAACATAAATGCCATGGTTAAGTACATTAGGACATACTCATAAAATGGTATGATTTTTAGCTGTAAAACAGAAGGAATAACTAAATATAGAGTGAAAGAAAGAGGATCACCAAAATCCATTTACAGACAAAAATCTCAGAACAGCACATATTTTAAGGGAGTACCTTTTTGAACATTTTTACAATGTATGTGTTACGATGTTTTTAACTTTCTTTTTTTGTATTAATGTATACTATACTACATACCACTGGCTTTTCTTCTGTGCAGAATTGGGGCAGATTATAAAAAAGTAAAATAGAGATTTTTTTTTTCCTCCAGACATTTACATTTTTGCTGGGTGCAAGTAGTAAAAGTGAAATCACCTTTACAAAAATTATAAGAGTGAGAAAAATTTGACAAGAAAACTATGGCAGTGAAAGAGATCTGACCTAACTGACTCTGTCTTGCTTTTAACCTCCAACCTGCCCTTTTTCACTCCTCGGTATAGGGAAATCTAACTTTAGGAGGAATTTAGTTTATACTTTAACTTTGGAACAAAGATGATAACAACCCCTTCCTGAAACAAACCCCCTCCTTGACTGAGGATCAGACCTCCTTAGTAAAACTAAAGAGTTAGCCACAAGAGTAGAAATTATGGCTCAGGAATCATGCAGCCAGAGGCCACAAGATTCCTAAACTCCCCAATTACTCCTAGGGATAACACCACTATTGTAAAACCTATAATTGGTGTTCAGTGTATTTTTCAGACCCTGTATCCTGATGAACCAGTGGCACCACCCACACCAGTAAACTGGCCCACCTAGTTCTGCAACCCCCCCAGGAACAGAAGACACCCAGGAGAACTCCCTTCCACCCAGGGGTTGCAATCCCAGTCTCTGATAAAACAGACTTTAAACCATCAAAGATCAGAAGAGACAAAGAAGGGCATTACATAATGGTAAAGGGATCAATTCATCAGGAAGAGCTAACTATCCTAAATATATATGCACCCAATACAGGAGCAACCAGATTTATAAAGCAAGTCCTTAGAAACTTACAAAGAGACTTAGACTCCCATACAATAATAATGGGAGACTTCAACACTCCACTGTCAACATTAGACAGATCAACGAGACAGAAAGTTAACAAGGATATCCAGGAATTGGTTATAACAAAATGTCTCTCAGACCACAGTGCAATCAAACTAGAACTCAGGACTAAGAAACTCAGTCAAAACCACTCAACTACATGGAAACTGAACAACCTGCTCCTGAATGACTACTGGGCACATAACTAAATGAAGGCAGAAATAAAGATGTTCTTTGAAACCAATGAGAACAAAGATACAACATACCAGAATCTCTGGGACACAGTTAAAGCAGTGTGTAGAGGGAAATTTATAGCACTAAATGCCCACAAGAGAAAGCAGAAAAGATCTAAAATTGATACCCTAACATCACAATGAAAAGAACTAGAGAAGCAAGAGCAAACACATTCAAAAGCTAGCAGAAGGCAATAAATAACTAAGATCAGAGCAGAACTGAAGGAGATAGAGACACAAAAATCCCTCCAAAAAATCAATGAATCCAGGAGCTGGTTTTTTGAAAAGATCAACAAAATTGATAGACTGCTAGCAAGACTAATAAAGAAGAAAAGAGAGAAGAATCAAACAGATGTGATAAAAAATGATAAACGGGATATCACCACCGACCCCACAGAAATACAAACTACCATCAGAGAATACTACAAACACCTCTACGCAAATAAACTAGAAAACCTAGAAGAAATGGAAAAATTCCTGGACACTTACACTCTCCCAAGACTACACCAGGAAGAAGTTGAATCCCTGAGTAGACCAATAGCAGGCTCTGAAATTGAGGCAATAATTAATAGCCTACCAACCAAAAAAAGTCCAAGACAAGACGGATTTACAGCCAAATTCTACCAGAGGTACAAGGAGGAGCTGGTACCATTCCTTCAGAAACTATTCCAATCAACAGAAAAAGAGGGAATCCTCCCTAACTCATTTTATGAGGCCAACATCATCCTGATATCAAAGCCTGACAGAGATAAAACAAAAAAAAAGAATTTTAGACCAATATCCCTGATGAACATCAATGCAAAAATCCTCAATAAAATACTGGCAAACCGAATCCAGCAGCACATCAAAAAGCTTATCCACCACCAAACAGATTCACAACCGAATTCTACCAGAGGTACAAAGAGGAGCTGGTACCCTTCCTTCTGAAACTATTCCAAACAATAGAAAAAGAGGGAATTTTCCCTAATTCATTTTATGAGAGCAGCATCATCCTAATACCAAAACCTGGCAGAGACACAACAAAAAAAGAAAATTGCAGGCCAATATCCCTGATGAACATTGATGTGAAAATCTTCAATAAAATACTGGCAAATCGAATCCAGTAGCACATCAAAAAGCTTATCCACCACGATCAAGTTGGCTTCATCCCTGGGATGCAAGGCTGGTTCAACAAGAAACGTAGTGCAGCATATAAATAGAATCAAAGACAAAAACACACGATTATCTTAATAGATGCCGAAAAGGCATTTGACAAAATTCAACAGCCCTTCATGCTAAAAATTCTCAATAAATTCGGTATTGATGGAACGTATCTCAAAATAATAAGAGCTATTTATGACAAACCCACAGCCAATATCATACTGAATGGACAAAAACTGGAAGCATTCCTTTTGAAAACTGGCACAAGACAGAGATGCCCTCTCTCACCACTCCTATGCAACATAGTGTTGGAAGTTCTGGCTAGGGCAATCAGGCAACAGAAAGAAATAAAGGGTATTCAGTTAGGAAAAGAAGAAGTCAAACTGTCCCTGTTTG
>NW_012117866.1:2959991-3000376 GCF_000951035.1 Colobus angolensis palliatus | reverse complement strand
TCACTATTCACAACAGCAAAGACTTGGAACCAACCCAAATGTCCATCAGTGACAGACTGGATTAAGAAAATGTGGCACATATACACCATGGAATACTATGTAGCCATAAAAAAGGATGAGTTTGTGTCCTTTGTAGGGACATGGATGCAGCTGGAAACCATCATTCTCAGCAAACTATCAGGAGAACAGAAAACCAAATAACGCATGTTCTCACTCATAGGTGGGAATTGAACAATGAGATCACTTGGACACACAAAGGGGAACATCACACACCGGGGCCTATTGTGGGGAGGGCAGGGGGAAGGGATAACATTAGGAGATATACCTAATGTAAATGATGAGTTAATGGGTGCAGCATACCAACATGGCACATGTATACATATGTAACAAACCTGCATGTTGTGCACATGTACTCTAGAACTTAAGGTATAATAATAAAAAAAATTGCTTAAATAGTAGTAAATAATTAGAAATTAGAAAATAGCAACAGAAAAACAAATACAAAACAAGTCAGCTCACGAGGTAGTTTAAATTAAAATGATTCACTAATAATTTGATCTTATTGGCCACCAGAGGCATGTGAAATTATGACAAATAATGAATACAAGATAAATGTGTCCCCAGTGTCAGTTGGATGTGTACGTTCTCTGTTATTTTCCAGTTTCTAAACTGTTAGCAAATTAGGAAACATTTCTATCTCCATCAGTGGAGGATTTACTCTGCTTCCAAAGTAAACACATTCATGAAGGAGTGTGTCTATAGTGAAAGGCTCTTTAACATAGAACAGAGGCATTTAAATCTCTTTCAATTTGGCTAATATCCTGAGGAATCTTAAACCTATATCTTTACTAAAGATCATCAAATACTTCCAAAGAAATTAGGACTTTTCCTCTCATTTCTGGAGGCAGATAAATCCCCTTGAACGAAGCAGCGCTCGGTTACTTCATTATTTCTCATATGTTTGCTGTGAGATATTAGTAAACTACAGCCATGAAAAGAGATATTCCTTCCACTTCTGCCCAAGAAGGAAAGTTCATAATTTAGAGATTTCTGCACACCTTGACCCTTCAATGTGCTATTGGTGTCAAAATATGTGTTCCCTTCAAGTTCGATGCCCGCGATGGTATTGGGTGGATTGGCTTACTGGAAGTGAGGTGCATTCTTTGTCTGATGTTCCCATCTCCCTTTGACTTTCCTCTTAATTTTTTTTCCTTGCACGTTTTAGGAAATGCAGACAACAAAATAAACGAAAAACTACACTTTCGATGGCAATAATAATTTTCTGTATTTGATGGAATTTAGTTTTTCATTCAATAACTACCAATGTTGATACACAGTGATGGGAGTAAAACAGATTTCTCTAGATTAATGAATAGTTCTCAAAATATGGTTTCCAGACAAGTAGCATCAGCATTCCCTGGGGATCTCTTAAAAATAAATTATTTGGTTCCTGTAAAGTAGGCACACAGTTGTAGATGATTAGCAAGGCAATTCTAATGTGTGATTGTAATGTGTGATGATGTATATGAGCCATTATTCTAGATGTTAATCAGAAATACCAGCATACTTCAAAAAAGAACACTCTTATGTAATATATTTTCAGTGTACCACAGTGCTATGCCTATATTTATATTTCATGGTTAAGCCCTTTTACTGTTAAAAAGTACTTGATATTTTAAAAAATATTATGGTTCATTGATTAATGCATATTTACAAAGAGTAATATGCTTTAGGTTATCTGATAATATCAACGTATGATGACCTATACAACTTTCTCTTCTTTGAAGGCTTAAATAACCCCCAAAATGAGGAAACAATGAAAAAGAATGGCACTACCTTGGAAAAATAGCATGAGTGATGCAATTTAATGGACGCACACTTGATCTATGGCATGCTAAATGCTGAGTATGGGTTATTTCATTTAAACCTCACAACAAACCTATGTGAGGGATACTCATAACATCTGCACTTGACCCAGAAAAAAACTGAATTTCAAAGTGATTGAATGTCTTACTGAAGGGGCCATAGTTAGGGAAGCAGCATTTAATATCCCAGAACCATACCACCCATACTTTTCCCCTCTGTGGCTGCCTCATTCATTAAAATAACTCCACTTGTGTTCTTTTTAATTAGAGTTAAAAATTCTTTTTGGCAAGAAATCAGCTTTATTGTCCATGCTCTGATGTAAGGGCGTGTAGATAAACTACCATGAGTGAAATTACAGTGAAGTTTCTATTAGTTGTTTAGAGTAGGATTGTGTGTGGGGAGAAGAGAGCTAGGTAAGGATGGAAAGTGTGGCCTCCCTCCAGTGTGAAGGAGACAATATTTTTACACCAATCTTGTTTTAACCATGCCCATCTAAGCCCAGTAGCTAGGAATATGACTCTGGGTGGAATGGTATCTTTTCTAAGATGTCATAATGTCATTTCTCTCTGTCTCCTTTTTTTTTTTTTTTTTTTGAGATGGCATTTCACTCCATTGCCCAGGCTGGAGTGCAGTGGTGCAATCTCGGGTCACTGCAACCTCTGCCTCCTGGGTTTGAGTGCTTCTTGTGCCTCAGTCTCCCGAGGAGCTGGGACTACAGGTGCATGATACCACGCCCCATTAAGTTTTGTATTTTTTGTAGAGATGAGGTTTCGCCATGTTAGCCAGGCTGGTCTCAAACTCCTGGCCTCAAGAGATCTGCCTGCCTCTCAAAGTATTGGGATTACAGGCATAAGCTACTATGCCAGGCCTAAGATGTCACTTCTTATAAACAGTCTGTTAGCACCTTAATCTCAGCATCTACTCAACAAAAGTTTATTCTGGAAGCCAAATGAGCCACACAGAGGATGTATAATAGTTAATAAACAGTTAAATGAATTCAAATGATGGAACTCAAAACATTTGTAGACATGTTGGTTTCCACAGCTTAGGTTTACACTATTGATAGTTTATATAGAAACATAGGTTATGTTTAACCTATGTGTGTGTGTATGTGTCTCTTACATAAGATACAGCAGAAATGTTAATCATTAGAATTTTTAAACTTCTGTCTTAATATCTCAAGCCTGCTCAAGGAACGTTGATCTCCTGCTTTCAAGTTAACCTGGATTGTTAATTTTCTGGTTTTTAACAGAAATTCCTACACCACTGGAAGGGTTTCCTGGCAAGATGATTCCATGCTGGCCAAATCATTCGTCTGATCTAAGGCAACTGGCTCTTAACTCTCCTCCCATTCTTGCCCCTTTCAACTTATCCCCACCCCGAAGTCAGAGTAAACTTATTAAAATATAAGTCAAATTTTATTTCTTCCCTGTTCAAAACCTCCCAGTGATTTCTCAACCAATTCAGTGTAAAAGCCAAAGCCCCTAATACGCCTCCTGCCCTTACACAATCTGTCCCTCTATACTCTCTGATGGGTTCTCCTTTTCTTTTCCCTGGCACCCCTCTATCCTGGCTTACCTCCTTGCCATTCCTGGAAAACCTTAGATTTCCCCATTCTCATGTCCCTACCTCCATTATTCTCAAGCCAGCCTATTTTGACTTGTGTAGTTTGTGTCGCTAAAAGATGTATGTGTTTCTTCTTTGTCACCCCTTCACTCTCTAGGGCTAAGGACTAACTCTGAGCTTCTACAATAGTTCCATGCACATCATGGGCACCCAGTAAATGTTTGTGTCATGAATGAATATATAGTGAGACCATCTAGGGCAGCTCAACACAAATATAACACAAACCCCACCAGAACATTCAGCAGAGTCAACAATTGTCACTCAGGAATGGAAGGCCATAACCCTGTATTTTACATATCATTTGAGATGGCCCCAATTTAGAACAGATTCAGTGTCTCCCATTTTTTTCATTGATGGTAAATTGGACACAGAATGTTTTCATTAGTCTTGTTGCATCTGGCCTGTGCTTTATATATAACAAGCCCAACTGAGACTTTAAGTCATTGGCACTGGTTCCAGTTTTCCACAGTTTGCCTCCCCTCTTCCCTCTTGGTCCTCAGAACACTATCATTACTACCCCAATGACTGGAAAGAAAGTGACAAAATGTGCACCTTCATAAGATTTTCTACTTCATTTTCTGGGAAAATATTTTCATATCTCCTCCCAACCTGGCCTCACGTATTTCTTTCTATTGTCCTGCACTTGCTGAAAAGAGGTAAGACTCTGAATTTGGGGGAAAAATAAGAAAGAATTATATTATTCTTCATATGTTTTCTTTAGCTTGAATTACAACAGTGATTCCAGCATTGTTTCTTTTTGCAATCATATGAATTATACAACTTCACAATTTGTCTGGCAAATTGGTTAAAGCAATTTCAATGCAAAGACGATTTAAGAATAACAATGTAGGAATGTTACTGCCTAGTTGAGCTATCTTGGATACTCTCCCTCACTTCCATGTATTTCAGCTGCTTCATCTACGAGAGGAGCCATTTGGACTAGATTTCCTTCCAATCCTGTGCAGGTCTACTTTCAGTTTATTGTGTGCCAATCAAATCTTTCTACTTAACTTCGAGTAGCACCACATCTGTGTTAATTTAATACAAGTTTCAAGATGTCTACTGTGACCATGAGATAGTATTTTATGCTGTTATACAGTTATTAGTAATTCCATTATAATCGTCAGGAGAATAAAAAAGTGAAACCTCATTAAGTAAACAAGCAAAAATATCTATAGGTCGATGATGTCAAAAGCTAAATATACATGGAAAAAAGAGGTTAAGAAAACTATGCTTTATCCACAGGATATTAAACTTTTTTGGATTTTTGACTTGAGCATTAAAAAAAAAAATAGACATGTCTTCATCCTGTGCAATTTCTGCCTAGATTATCAAAAGTCACGGTGGCCACTGAATCATTACTACAGCTGCCCGCAGATACTCTAGTGAGCTTTAGGACCCATCATCTTCCTAGCTGGTCACTGAGCCTATCCAAAGTTGGCATGTATTTATATTTTTCAAATGAGGAAGAAATGCTTTGTCTTTTCTAAAGCAGGAATTTAACTTCAAGCCATAGAGTCATGTGTTATTTAATGACAGGAACACTTGTGAGAAATGCTTCATCAGGTGACTTTGTTGTTACACAAACATGCACAACAAACCTAGGTGGTACAGCCTACTATACACCTAGGCAAGGTGGTGTAGCTTAGTGCTCCTGGGCTACAAACCTGTGTAGCATGTGACTATACTGAATATTGTAAGAAATCGTAAGATAATGACAAGTATTTGCATATCTAAATATAGCTAAACATAGAAAAGGTAATGCATTGCACTGTGACACTATGACAGCTACAGTGTTACTAAGTGATAAGAATTTTTCAACTACATTATAATTTTATGGGACTACCACTGTATGTGCAATCATTATGTGTCATGGGACTGTGTTGAGAATTTCCTTTTGCTAGTATAAGATCATCCATAAATTCCAGTCATTGTTATTCACAATGGACTGTATCACTTACTGGAATCGCCTTCTTTTTTATTTTCAGAGCTGGGTTCTGTCACCCTGGCTGGAATGCAGTGGTGCAATTACAGTTCACTGCAGCCTTAAACTCCTTGGCTCAAGCTATCTTCCCACCTCAGCTTCCTGAGTAGCTGGGACTACAGGTGCAGCACCAAACCTGCATAGCCTGCTTTATTAGAAAACTTATCACCACCCCTTGATTTATGACACTTAATTTTTTGGTTAACATTATACAAACTAGTTATTAATATGACTTTTCTAACTAATGATGAAAAATAAGAATCCTCTTGATTGAAACTTATCTTAAGGCTATGCATATGAGGTAAAGTTATGATATCGAAATTTAAGGTATGCTTGAGATAATCTCTTCTAAAACACACACACACACGCACACAGGTGCACACAAATGCACATTTCCATTCCTTTTGGTCTCCTTAAAGCAATGGCTCTCAACCAGGGGGAGATTATGAGTTAGGTCTCCTCCCTCATTTCTAGAACATGTCTAGAAGCAATTTCAGTTGCCACCATTGGGGGATAAGGGTGCTGCTGGCATCCAGTGGGTAGAGAGTGGGGATACTGCAAAACCCCATACAATGTACAGGGCAGGCCATCATACAAAAGAGTCATCTGGCCCCCCAAATTCTGTAGTGACAAAGATGAGAAACTCCACCCAAAACAAAGAAAAACACACACACACACACACAAAATAAACCTTACCTTTCAAAAAAAGTTTTGTCAACCTATTTTACCAATAGCTTTTTTTTTTTTTTAAAGCATCTTGGATATTTTGCATTATTTTTTATTTTGTGTTGTTACAGGACCAATAGGTCCATATGCTTGCTGCCTAGTAACAGACCAGTCCACCAAGACAACAGGGTTTGCAGCAGAGAAAGAGTTCAATTATTGTAGGTTAGCTGAGTAAGGATGACAAATGATGAGCGGGACCCTCAATGACTCCCTGGGGAGTTCTTGACTGGAGTTTTAAGGGGATCTTGGAGGGTAAGGGGCTGGAAAATTGGGATTATTGATTGGTCAAGGCAAGAGGAATTAAATCATGGGGATGTGGAAACTGCATTCCTTGGTGAGTCAGCTCCTCATGGGGTCCTTTAGACTAGCTGATGTCAGTGCTTTCGTTGGTACTCAAGACCTGAAAGAGCATCTCAAATGCAAAATGTAACACTTCACAATACTTAAGATGTTACCTATAGAGCAGTCAAGGGGAGCTATAATGTCTTAAAGGGTGTACATGATCTGGGGGCCATAGGTAGCAAACACCTATGAGGAAGGGTGTTGGAGAGCAGGCTGACCTAGTCATTAATGTTGAGTGAGCTGCAAGCTTGGTTTATTTTCATTTCTACTCTTCCCTCCTTCCCTGCTTAATTTTATAAGATTTATAGGGATGGTATCAGTATTTTCAGATTTTTTTCCCCATTCAATTTGTTCTGGCCAATCACCCTAGTCCTAGAAATGCTATGCATGCTTTGCTGATGATCTCAGCACAGTTCTCAGTGAAGACAACAGACCAACGCATTGACACCAAGGGAAGCCCAGTGCAGATGACTAAAGCTCTACTTCTAGAAAAGTTAACATATTTTACTGCAATCCTGTTAGAAACTTTACACTCCTGTCTGAAAAAATTAGTATTGATTGCACTGTCTTATGAATGACTGGCTAATCACACATAAATGGGCAACGTAAGTATACTTTATTTTTAATTGTTTTATTTTCTGATATCTGTAATAATTCATGTGGCTTGAACTCAAGCCCATTTTTTTGAAGTTGCTTGCTATGTTTTTCTGAAGATGCAAAGGTATGACAAGATTATTTTTATTTGTTGAATGCAGGATGTGTCAATGCTTCATCAGATTGCATTCATAGGTTATTTTCTTCTCCTCTGTTAGTTGAATCAGCTCAAAATTCCTGAGAGAGTGTAGGAAGATGAGTCATGATAATGCTCTTTCATTGAACACATGCTGCACTTTCTTTTTTTTTTTTTGAGACAGTCTCGCTCTTTCACCCAGGCTGGAGGGCATTGGTGTGATCTCCGCTCACTGCAACCTCTGCCTCTGGGGTTCAAGCGATTCTTTTGCCTCAACCTCCCGAGTTTCTGAGACTACAGGTGTGTGCCACCACACCCAGCTAATTTTTGTATTTTTAGTAGAGACAGGGTTTCACCATATTGGCCAGGCTGATCTCGATCTCCTGATCTCAGGCAATCTGCCCACCTTGGCCTCCCAAAGTGTTGAGATTACAGATGTGAGCCACCACACCCAGCCCATGCTGCACTTTCTAAGAGTTAGGGAACTTTGCCACAGGTTTCTTCATACTATGGCAATCACTACGGCTCCCTGATCATATAAAACCCTGTTGGGGCGGCTGGACCCAACACCAGGCCGTGGGAGCTACGAAGTCCGGCAGAGTCAAAGGAATGAAAAAAGATAAGTTTAAGAGTGCATAAAGTGGGTCCAGGGGGCCAATGCTAGTATGGAAACTGTGAAGGCCCCGAGTTCTGGGAGCCCACACTATTTATTGGTAATCAAACAAAGAAGCAGGTGGTGAGGATGTGGGGGCTGAAAGGAAGTGGTGCATCAAGCACATGATCTATAGCTGTGATGGTTTAGTATTTCCTTTGAGGCACATGGAACATGTTCTGCTACTTGAGACAATGGGGGACATGTTCTACTTTAAGATACAACTGTTTTATGAGCCTGGGAGTGCTAGAAGCAAGAAGCCAGCAAGTCTAGACACACTCCAGAGGCCACGAGGGGTTTTATGCCCTGAGCCCTGGATTCCATTCAAGCCATGAGGGGTTTTATGCCCTGGGCTTAGATTATGGTGCACAGGGCAGCCTTCTACCCTTTGACAGAGAGCTTGGTGTTCCAAAGGCCATGAAGGGTTAGGCCCTGGACCCTGGACGTCTTCCAAGACTCTTTTACATTATGTCAGATATGCAAGCCCTGCGTCAGCTTTTCTCCCAACAAATCCAACCTAATAATAAGAGATATAACAGAAAAACACATTTATTTTCATGATGAAAATGCTCTTCAAAGGAAGCAATCTGTTTTCTTGCTTTATACCACTTTAACTTCCATCCAACAAAAATTTTATCTAATTATTTTAATGCATGGGGTAAAAACATAGATTTTAGTCAAATGCCTAGACATACAATGGTGACCGTAAATAAACAGGTATTGTTTTGATCCTTATCTTAGAGTGACTCTGGTGGAAATATTTACAGATGAAATAATGTGATGTCTGAGAATCTCTTTCACCTACTGTGATGGGGATAGGATGAGGCTGTGGCAGGACTGACAGTCTGAGGCGAAGTGATGGGAGCAAAGACTCCCATTATACTATTTGGTCTATTTTAGATGTGCCCCAAATTCCTCTCATCATGATATTTGTAAAAGTGGCCTTTAAGGATATATATGCATCACATTTATATAAATGACACTCATCATTTATAAGTGAGGGAGCTAGACACAGCATTTTGTGGGCTATTATGATAATTGGAAGGTTCTGGATGTTAAGGTGCACCTTTGCAATAAGGTGTCATATTGCAAAGCCAGCTGTGGTCTTGTCCTGATGTGGTGCTGAATGTTCTGCAAACTACTAGTGTCTGTCTTGATTCCTTTCTTAGCTCTTCAATTCCATCTTGGCATAGTTACTTTTCCTGCCAAGAACAGAGTTCAAAGAATGTTGCTTATTTCCTTCGAAAGTTTTCATCTTTCCCATTCGATATGGTTTGACTGTGTCCCCACCCAATGCTCATCTTGAATTGTAATCCCCATGTGTCATGGGAGGGACCCAGTGGTGAACTGATTGGATTATGGGGGTGGTTTTCCCCATGCTGTTCTCGTGATAGTGAGTTCTCACGAGATCTGATGGTTTTATAAGTGTCTCACATTTCCCCTGCTAGCACTTCTCTCCTGCCGCCATATTAAGAAGGACGTGTTTGCTTCCCCTTCTGCCATGATTATAAGTTTTCTGAGGCCTTCCCAGCCATGCAGAACTGTGAGTCAATTAAACCTCTTTCCTTTATAAATTACCCAGTTTCGAGCAGTTCTTTATAGCAGTGTGAGAACGAATTAATACACCATTATTCACAGTAACAGGTTTTCAACTTGATTAATGAGCTATCCATATGTTTATTTTTCTAGTTACTGTGTAGTCAGTAGTTATCAAAAGTATAGGTTCTTTTTTTTTTTTTTTTGAGACGGAGTCTCGCTCTGTCTCCCAGGCTGGAGTGCAGTGGCGCGATCTCGGCTCACTGCAAGCTCCACCTCCCGGGTTCACACCATTCTCCTGCCTCAGCCTCCCGAGTAGCTGGGGCTACAGGCGCCTGCCACCACGCCCGGCTAGTTTTTTGTATTTTTTAGTAGAGACGGGGTTTCACTGTGTTCGCCAGGATGGTCTCGATCTCCTGACCTCGTGATCCGCCCGTCTCGGTCTCCCAAAGTGCTGGGATTACAGGTGTGAGCCACCGCGCCCGGCCCATATTTTTTATCTACCTCATTGCTCAGCAAACTACAGTGCCCACCCCACCAGGCCAAATTGAGGCCCACTGGTTAGTTCTCGTAAGTAAAGTTTTATTGGAACACAGTCATGCTCATTTGTTTATGTACTGTCTATGGCTGCTTTTGTGTCAAAAAGGCAGAGTAGCTGTGATAAAGAACCTACAGTATGCAAAGCCTAAAACATTACTTCTGACCATTAAGAAAAAATAAATTGCTTACCCCTTATCTACCCTATAGTTTTAAGAATCTGTGTTGAGTATTTTTTCTTTCAAATTTGATATATATTTATGGTGTTTGATTTTATTATACATTAATATGCATACAACTCAAAAGAGTTCTATTATATTTTGACAAAATATCCTAATTGCCAAGAAAATGAAAATTTGGCCCTTGTACAGAGGAAGAAAAATATCTTAATTTTATTTCTTTTTATACTTGAGGCCTTTAGTTTCACTTTATTCTACTTTAAAATATTTCCAATGCCATTGAGCAATAGCTAATGAGTTAGTTTTTATATAATCAAAATATTTTCTTCTACAAGTATCTTTGTAACTCAACAAATGTCTAAACTCCCTGGAATCTGCTCTGACTAGAGTTGAACAGTAAAGGCTTATAAGGCTTGCTTAGTTTAAGAATGTTAAGAATGTAATTTGGCATAAAATAAAGAAGGTGAGTAAATGCAAAGTTTTAGCAAGTTTAATGTCTATTTGAGCAAAAGGTGGGTCAGTAATTTGAAAATGTATGGGAATGGGTTGGTTCCTTAAGCACTGGTAGAGGTAGAGGCTTGGCATGTAAACAAAGGAAGAGCTTAAAAAAAAACTGACAATGCTTTCTTAGGGGGTTATGCTCCACTTAGGAAACAATTTCTCTTTTTGACCATGATTTAGGTTGCATTAGCTTGTTGTTAATCTTTGAAAGGATGCACTTGTTTGTGTGTGTGTGTGTGTGTGTGTGCGTGCGTACCTGATATTAAGTTTTCTATAATTATCTGGTTAAAGACCAAGAAGATTGAGGAGATAAAACTTCCCCTCACAGTGACAAGTTGACCTGGAAGGGACTTAACCATAGAGTACTTATTTATTTCAACTGGAGTTCTTCTGTTCAATACACATGGTAGCCACCTGCCACTTGCAGCAGCTTAAATTCAAACTAGTTGGAAATCAATAAAATGAGAAATTCAGTTCCTCTGTCTCAGCACATTTCAAGTGCTCATATCCATGTGAGGCTAGGACTACCATACTGGAAAGCACAGGGTCATGGAGCTTTGCCATCATGACAGAAAGATGATGAATGTTGTGTTTCTGAACTGTTCTTAAGAGTTGGGTTACCAAGCCCCTTCTGCTAATACCTGAATGATCATAACTCAGATTTTAGAAAAGGCAAAGTTTCAAAACCTTGTATTATATGAATTTCACTCCTAGAGAAATAATGTTCAATTTGGAGGTGGAAGCAAGTTTGGCAAGTTGGAGGTAACGTTCTCTTGACTTTGAGTTGATGGTTGGGTTGGTAGAGGGCTGAGAACTGTTATTCTGTCTCTTTCTCTTTTTCTTACTGGTTTCCAGCTTTTGTTTTTACATTAACTCTACCTTTTGTCTCTTTCTCCCCACAATTCAAAGAAAAAATGAGTAGTCTTTGGGATCACTGCACATGGCTAGAACTGGAATATATTAAGTGCTGATGCCATGTGAATTTTTTTTTTTCATTTCCCCTGGACAGTAATATTTGATATTCGGTTGTGGAGAAGGTTTATTTTTTGGTCACTAAAACTAGCTCTAGATATTCTTCAACTTCCACTAAAGTTTGCTTCACAATACTGTACTGTAGGGAAATGACGGAAAGGAAGTGTCATGTTATTCACATCACCATTCCACAGGCCCACATGCCAATGGTGACATTTAGTGATTGCAATAACAGAGTCAACTGAGAATACTAGTATTTCAGTATTTAACTGCAGAAGACATGTTTAAAACATTATAATTTGAGGGGAAATGAAGTCCAACTTTTTATTGTAACAAAATTATAAATTTCACTCCAAAAATAAAAATCATGACTTACCTTTTTCTTCCTTTTTAAAAATTTTTTGTCATTTATTTATTCTTAGACTGTCCCAAGGAACAAACAGCTTTATCTTCTTTAGTTTAATTATGTATAGATGGATAAACTGAAGAAGAAATTTCCTGTGTTAATTTCAAATTTTCGTATACATATTTCACTTATTTGGAAAACTTCTAAGGAGTTACTCTGGGGATAGGATTCTCACTTTGTCTTTTTCGTTGTTGTTCTTCTTCTTAAGAATTTTGAAATTCACTTCTTGGCATACATCACTATGTACCCAATGAATATATACAATTATTATTTGTCTATTTTTAAAAAAAGAGAAGAAAAGAAAAAGTTTTTAAAAATATGGAGCTAAGTACCAAAAGAAATACTTAAAAAATTGTTTTCAGTATAAAAAAGTTTCTAACATTTCTATTCCAGGACACAATTTTGTTGGTAAAGAAGAGTCTTATTCACCAAATATTCTCATAATAAATTATTAGTTATGAATAAATATTGAATTCATCAATAAATATGAGTGAACATGACTGACTCACTGGAATTAATAAGTTGTGGATTCCAGTTTCAGGTTACAGTTACTGATCTTGATTTCAGGGCTATAATATAACCTGCATATCCTGGTAATCATGTATCATACGATTCATATCAACTTTTTGTAGTTGTTTGTTTTAATGCCATAAACAGTCCTTCAGGAATGGCCCCAGGCTGGTTCATTCTTTTTTAATTTTAATTTTATTATTATTAATATTTTTTGAGATGGAGTCTCACCCTGTTACCCAGGCTGGAGTGCAATGGTGTGATCTTGGCTCACTGCAACCTCTGCCTCTGGGGTTCAAGCGATTCTCATGCCTCAGCCTCCCAAATAGCTGGTATTACAGGCGTCTCCCACCACATCCAGCTAATTTTTGTATTTTTACTAGAGATGGGGTTTCACCGTGTTGTCCAGGCTGGTCTTGAACTCCTGACCTCAAGTGATCCACACTCCTTGGCCTTCCAAAGTGCTGGGATTACAGGCATGAGCCACTGTGCCCGGCCTGTCATTTATTCTTTATCTGGTTCAGGAGTTAAACTGGAGCTTATTTATGTATTTATAGAGATGATGTTTCACCATATTGCCCAGGCTGGTCTCAAACTCCTGACCTCAAGTGATCCGCCTGCCTCAGCCTCCCAAAGTTCTGGGATTACAAGCGAGAGCCACTGCACCTGGTCTGATTCATTCTTAGGCTTTGGACGTTTCCCTCTTTGGCAGGCAGGCAACCAGTCATTCAGTTTCTGTTCAGTTTTTCTAACTGGAAAAATTAGCCTTAGTATTGTATGATTCCTCTAGTCTAGGAGGTATAGTTTGAGGATGCCCTAATTTCTCCTCTTTCCCAGACAATTTCTGGGGGCGAGGGAAGGGTAAGTTAGGTTGAGATGGCTTGAGAGCATAACAAATAGAGCATCAAAAGTGTCAGAAGTGCAGATAGAAAGACAACAGAGTTTCTATTTTAATCCAGGAACAGACCGCATTTTATCAGCTACTCTTGGTGTTTACCAAATAGCATAGTTAAAATGCTATATACGTAAAGTGAATTTGCAACACATTACTTATGCAGTTGACCTTATCTCACTTTTAAGGATTCATGTCCTACTGTATTCCTAGACACTCCAGCCTCAAATATTTGAAGATCAGCAATCCCTTTGGCATCACTTCAGCTTTCTTTTCTATAGCTAAATTTAAGAAAAATACATTTACTAATTCTTACTTTAAACACATGGTCCTTAAAACATTTCTATCTGAATCTCTGTCTATCTGCATATCCTGGTATCCATATATCAAAAGTCTGCAATCATGTCCTCTACACTGGTTACATTTGAGGTGAACTTTGGGTATGTCATTTCAATGCCTTTTCCCCCAAGTACTTTACGTTTTGTAGCATTGAATAATTTTTCTATACACAATAAAGTCCTTTCTACAATTTAGTTAATGAGTTCTATGATGTTAGATGTTTTGCTTGGCTTACTTTTTTTAGTTATCAATTATTATGTAGGGAATATCTACATTTAAATCTTGGCTTTTTTTTTTTATTGTGTAGGGCCAAATTCTTTGATATAGAATTGCTAAGTCCAAACCGAATACCTGTTTGCACTTGAGGCGTATTGTCATGCTGTCTTCCAGAAATGTGCAGCCTCCGAGAATGCCTTCTTTACTGCCCTTCTGTTGGTGTCATTTTAAAGTGGTTGATCTAGACCTCTCTCCTAAAATAATAATGCTGTTGGAATCAAAAGACAAAATATAGAAATTATAGGTCTCTTTCATTTTCTGTTTATGCAAAGATTGGTTGAAGACATCATTTGGCAATGGAGACCTGGGGGGAAAAAACAGATAAATAGGTGCAAGCAAGCATGATGCTTTTAGATACTCTTCAGTGAGTATCTGTAAAAGTTCGTCCCTGAATGGAAATCTGTCTCCAAAACAGGGTTCCTGTGTCTCTTCCTCTATCACGTTGCAACCTTTCCAAGGACTATTTTTGCTTAAACAATATATTCAAACATCGGAGACCATACTGTTAGAATCATAATTATTTAAAATGTACATATACTGGACTAACCAGTTATATATGCACTGTCTTTTTTAATGTGTCATAAAACCAAAGTCCCATACATTCATAAGGTAGTGTACCCTATGCTGAAGCCCCTGTATTGTTAAATATACATATTGAAACCCAAAAGGCTCAAAGAATTGATATCATACTTTAATGTCACAGACTAACATGGATCTTCATGGAACTGGAGATAGTGGATTGAGTAGTTTCCACCACCCCAAAACCTCGTTGTGTCTTCTTATCTGAACTTGGTGTCTGATATTTAAACCAGCTAAAAATTCTGCAAGATTTAACAAACAGCTTCCAAAGTGTTTTTTTTTTTTTTTTTTTTTTAATCCATGATGTTTGCTAATTCATTCTAATCACCTTGAAGGTATGTACTTTACTCAGTGGCATCTCAAACGAGGTGCTAGGAGGTGGCTTGTGATCTAAACACTTCAGGAAGAGCTAACTTAATCAGGAAAGTTACTAAATTTTTATTTTTCAGCCCAACTTTTCTTTCATCTTGTCTTGTTTAAAAGATTTAAATTTCTTTAGACCGATGAGGATGGTGGTTCAAGCCAAGAAAGTGTGGGTGGGAATGCAAAGCCTTGCTTTGTAACTAGAATGCAAATGCTATTCTAACATAATTTGAACCTGATTGAGCTGCCCAAATTTCAACCATCTTGGAGCAAAACACAGGAAATCTGTACCACAGCCAGAAAGATTCTCTGAATTCCAAACGGAAACAGAGCGTTTCTCCATTTCTTGGAGTTGTATTGGGCCCAAATGTGTAGCCTAGAAAATAATGGTTAAATGTTGTTTCTGAACCAACTGTTGAGTTACTTTTAAAGTTTCTACCAGAAAAAAAAAAAAAGTAAAGAGAAAATTACCTACATATAAAAAGTCACAAAATCAAATTGTCTTTTTGGCTTAACATTTTCTTCACATTATTTTATTGACGTTTGTATTAACTTTTTCTTGAAACGAAGTGTTCTATGGCTTTTGTTCCAAAAACTGTGAGTTTCCTTTCATTTACCCTGCTGTCACAGCATCCAAGAAAGAACACATTACCATAATTGCAGCCCAGAAAGAATTGGTCCCTTAACTTTTGATAAGAACAAGAACAAAATAATAGACATCACTTTCCTATTTCTTTTTGAGTACTGGACACAATTCTGTTTTTTTTTTTTTTCACTCAACCTTCATTTTTGGCTTCGATAACTTGAATTGGTAGTATAAAATATACTAGAATGGCTATAATCATAAAAGATAGAACATAATAAGTGTTGATGTGGATGTAGACGAATTGGAACCTTCACACATTGCTAATGGGAAGGACAAATGGTGCAGCCACTTTGGAAAATAGTTTGGCAGTTTCTTACAAAGTTAAAGACAAATGTACCATGCGCTCCAGCAATTCAACTCCTACATAGCTACCCTGGAGAAATAAAACATGTGACTTGCACATAAATGTTCACAGCAGCATTATTCCTAAGAGCCAAACAAATGGAAACAACCCAAATGACCATCAATTGATGCATGGATGAACAATATGTGGTATACCTATACAATGAAATACTGTGGAAGTTTGAGTCCAGGCAAGAGACAAACCATGCAGTGGGATTAAATAGAGAGCGTTTAATGTGAAGAATTATGAAGAGTTATGAAAGAGTAACTGTAAGACATGCAGACACTCAACTCTGTTTGGTATTTTAGAGCTCAGGGAGAGAGTTCAAAGGACACACTAGGAAAGGGTTTAGACTTTCCTGGAAAAGGTATATGGCACTGCCACCTAAGAGTGGAGATGTTTAGAGATTTGGCCAAGCCAGAGTTGATCTTGAGTTGCTGGGCAAACTGTAGGCCACCTTCTAGAGTGCAGGTGAGAGGGCAGGTGATCGGCAACCACCGTGTTAGGGAGTCTGTGCATTGGAGTGGACAGAAGTTTCAAAGGGATACAGCCATGTGAGAAGTTTGAAGAAGGACAACAGCTTGATGTGTCAGACTCGGAAGGGAACTCTGATTTCTGAGCTGAGAAAGCTGGGGAAATAATATTGCCAGGCCTAGGTGTCAGAGTTGCTGAAAGGCTGCAACCTGGGCTTATGACTGGAAGAGATGCCACCAGACGTTGTCATAACCGCACTTCCGATTTCATCCCCTGAGCCAGAAATTGCAGCCTTTCTTTTGCACTATCTCTCCAGCACTCTCTGCTGAGGAAGCTTAACGTGGTGCTCACGTTAAAGGAGCAGAGCTTCAGGGGATTCCCTTGTTTATCCGAAAATATATTAAGGGGTGCATGGGGAGCTGATATCAATGTGTTATCAACACACTGATAAAGAAAAATTCTATCCAGCAATTTATAAAAAAGGAAAAAAGTATTGGCACCTCCTACAACATGGATGAAACCAAAGCATGATCCTGAGTGAAAGAAGCCAGTCACATAACACCACATCCTGTAGGATCTGATTTATGCAAAATGTCTAGAATAGACAAATGCATGAAGGCAGAGAGTAGATGAGTGTTTGCCAGGGGCTGGAGGGAGAAAGAATAGGGTGTGAGTAATAGAGGGTGCAGGGTTTCTTTTTGGAGTGATGATAATACTTTAAAAGTAGATTATGGTGAAGGTTGCACAATTCTGTAAATATACTGAAAAAACATTGAAATGTACACTTCAAAGGGGTGAATTTGATGGTATATAAATTACTTCTTGACAAAGCTGTTAGACGAATTCTACCATGTAATTAAAATTTTTTATTTTAAAATATTTATTTTCATTTTTGCAGACTGAGGGGTACAAGTGCAATTTTGTTACATTGATATATTGTGTAGTGGTAAAGTCTGGGCTTTTACTGTAACCATCACCCAAATAGTGTACATTGTACCAAATAGGTCGAATTTCATCCCTTAACCCCCTTCCTACCCTCCCTTTGGAGTCTCCAGCGTCTATTATTTCATTTTGTATGTCCGTGTGCACCACTATTTAGCTCCCACTTTGTAAGTGAGAACGTTCAGTATTTGACTTTCTGAGTCATTTCACTTGGGAAAATGGCCTCCAATTCCATCCATGTTGCTGCAAAATATATAATTCCATCCATTTTTATGGGTGAGCAGTATTTCATGGTGTCTGTGTACTATGTTTTCTTTATCCAGTCATCTGCTAAAGGGCAGGTAAGTTGATTCTGTGACTTTGCTATTGTGAGTAGTGCTGCAATAAACATATGAGTGCAGATGTCTTTTTATATAATGATTTATTTTGGGTAGATACCCAGTAGTGGGATTGCTGGGTCAAATGGGAGTTTTATTGTTAGCTCTTTGAGAAATTTCCATACTATTTTCCATAGAGGTTGTATTAATTTACATTTCCACCAATAGCGTATAAGTGTTCCCTTTTCTCTGCACCCACACCAACATCTGCTGTTTCTTTACTTTTTAATAATAGCCATTCTGACTGGTGTAAGATGGTATTTCATTGTAGTTTTAATTTGCACTTCTCTGATGATTAGTGATGCTGAGCCTTTTGAAAAAAAAAAAAACTTTTTATGAGATGCCACTTTGTTTGAATTCACCATGTTGTGTTTCTCTTAACTCAAAGAAGAGAGGAGTTGGTAGCATTGAGAAAAATTATTTAGTTAGTGTTTAGAATTTTGTGTCAGCTAGACTTGGATAATTAGAATAGTTTTAGAAGTCATGATGACGCTACATTTATTTGCTTGCAATGTGACTAAATTCTAATTTTATTTCTGTTCATTTATTTTTGCTATTACCTCTTTTCAATAGTTGGATATTTATATGGTACAAATCTCTGGACTCAACATATTAATTTCCATTAAGTCATCTTTCCTCTTCCGGATCTTTTCTCCCTAGTTTAATAGTACACACTGAAAATAGGAGAACTCTAAATCTGTAACTCATTTTGAGAGTGTTCCTGAAGTAAAAGGGTTGGCATGTGGAGTGACAACAGTAAAAGGCCAGCCTCCTGCCTTTTATCCATCCTTTTTCACTTAGGTGTGAGCTTAGTCTTTCCATCATATCCTATTTACAGGCAGAAGAAAGGCTTTACATTGACTGACAACTGCAAAGGGCCATGTTAGACTAGGAGAACGGAGGTTTTCTGTAATTAATAAAAACTGACCCACAGGAGTGGCTGTTTGGTCCAATTTCATCCTGCAACAAACCCAAATCCAATCAGATGCACATGTTCTGGTGTGTGCAGTCTAAATTTTGCAGCAGTGTGGCCTGATATGGAGATAAAGAGGACAGGGACAGATAGACCATGCATCACACCTGCTATATATTATTGGATTCTTATATTTATCAATATTAAACCTCTGTTTTGCCACACAGAATTGATTGTGATGTGTTTCTAATTCCCATAATAGATTTCTTCATTTCCATTTTGCAGGAGTAGCTTATTAAGGCTGGCTAGGCTGCCCGTAACCATGTGAAGGACTTCTGTTTGGTCTTTTAATCACTGCAGACATGGGATGCTGATTTTGTGAATAAAGAGCAGAAAATGAATGGGGGTAAGATGCTAATGGGTCGAAAATCCATTTCCCTATTATGAACCAAGGTGAGAGGAGAATTATTAGCATGGCACTTCATTTAGGAGGCCATCTGCTGTGCATTGTGCCTGGGAAAGAAGGATGTTGCTGAAGTCACCAGGTCTGTCCTGGGTCAGAACTCATGTCCAGAGGTCACCTCTTGGAGCAGAGTAGAGCCATTTTATTCCCACTCTCTCCTCTACCTCTGCAGCCAGCAAAATATCTTATTCTTTGAAATTCACCAAGAGAAGGGAAAAAATAAAGAGACTTGGATCCATAGTCATCCCTCCATTTCTAAGTTGAAGAAGAACAGGGAGGCTTTTGTCTATGTCTTGGGCAATTAGATTAGCAACTTTGGAATGTGAGCATGGAAACTTTGTTCAGAGGGCCAAAATTCAGAGATAGAGTCAGAAAAACTGAGATTTGAGAAAGACTTCTAGAAAGATTGTCCTGATGCAAAGAAGATGATACGAGGAGATACCTGGAAACTCGGATACATAGGGTGCAAAGCTTATGACTCAAGTAAAAGACAAATACCCTGCTGGCCTGACTAGGCTTTAGGAAAACAGAGGGCTGCTCATTATCGATTAAGAACAAACCCAGAGTAGACTGAGAAGGAAGCAGACATATAACTTACCTGTTATTTTAGCACCAGAAAATCAGGACTCATGAAAAGTGGAGAGGTCTTTCCCTTTTCTTTTCTTTCCAAGTCTACCTAAATATACTATGTAAACGCTATTCTCTCAGTACCTCTTGCCCATTCAGTAAACACTTCATGTGGATGTAGTGCTGGGCCCTTTTTGGTTACTGTGACATCTACTGCACAGACATATTTGTTATTTAACACAGGCCTTCTAAAGACACAACTTCTTTACCCAGTTGCTTTACACGGGGTGGAAACATCATGTACAAGAAGGGCCGTGGAAAAGATATTTTGAAGCAGATGGACCTCTTTAAAAGACTAATTTTAGATAGATTCAGAAAAATGCAAATATGCCATTTCACTTGACCATAGTATTAGCATCATATTTAACATTTTAGTCTGGACCATCTGGGGCTGATTCTCATCTTTAGAAATTTTATGGAAGCTATTTTGGCTCTGCTTGGGAAAGTTTTGGTTGAGTTACTAGCAGTATCAGACTCTAGTCCTGTTGCTGAAATAGAAAGATGATTTTTTAAAAATCTCTTTTAGAGAAAAGTTGCTTTAGGAAGAAGAATTTGGGAACTTAGAATATATTTAAGAGATGAAGAACATTTCGGCTACCAATTTAAAACTCAAATTTTAACAATCACTTGTATATGAGTAAGACCTCCTATTTCCTTTGGATTAGAAGACCCTCAATTCTCCCATATGGTCGATGTTTCTGTGCTATTCCTTGCTGCAAACATCTTCGGATGAGTTTGCTCTGTTTTCTGAGAAAGTTCTGGGTAAGGACGCACGTGATATGGTAAGACAGTAGAGGAAAACAGTCTTTCTCCTCCCTATCTCTGTGTAAACACCTTCCTTTTCAGTCTCAAACGCTCTGTGCAGGCTGCTAAAGTATGTTGTGAGTCATTCATTTTAGAAACACAGTTTATTTTAGAACATGCACAAATGCTGTTATACATCCACATAAGCCTTCTGAGGAAAAAATAACACCCCAAATGTTTCAACCTTAGCATCTTTCTTCTTTAATTTTTAAAAAACGTCCTTTCTTTGTTCTTGCCCATATGGGTACATATTTTTTTTTTTAAATGGTTCAATTATAGTAAAACATGTAGTACAAACTATTTTGAGAATGGAATTATTTTACTTGATTTGCCCTTGTACAGAACTGAAAATTGTATTCAAATAATTTTGTTAGATCTATCAAATCTAATAATATTCATTTAATACTCCCTAAAAAGATTATTTAACTCAAACATCAGGAAAAAAACGAATTTGTATTCTGTCTTAAAAACAGAAACCGTTTTAAGGTTATAGTAAGCATTTCAAATTTAATACAAAAGTGAGTAATGCTTTCATGGACGAACATACATTATACATTCCATTTAAAATTATTTTCTTGTCACATAGTAGTGTGTACATTTTCAATTATTCTGTTAATTCAAGGTGCTACTGCTGTCTGTAGAAATTCAAGTTGGCCACTGGTACAACATTAGTGAATTACAAGTGGGTCACAGATGGTTGAAACTACAAACAATTAGATGAACCCCAGCCATGAGTTATGTAGGTGGTCCTAGCTGCAGATCCAGAGCTAGTCATGGACTTTGATTTGCCTCTCCTTTTGTGGTTGGGAAATCAAAGATGGAATTCAAGACATCTGCCTATACGCTTCGTTATGGACAGTGGGTTGTGGACATGTGTTTGCTTTTGTCTGTTTCGACCTGCTCCCCACTTCATCTCTTGTTAAAAGTACCCCGATTTTCCTTTGTGCAATTAATTACTCTCCCTTGCTTAAGAATGTGGTATAGGAGTCTTGAGCCCACTTTTGTATTCTAGGAGATTTTTAATTGCCTTGTACGATCAAGAGCTCTTGTGATACTAACCACGATGACCAGTCTTGGAATGGTCAGGTTACCCAGTTCAGGGCACTGGGAGAATATGAACACCACAGTGCATCTACCAGCCATGAGCTATAAGAGATGCTCATTTCTTCCATGATGAGGATGAGGACTTGAGGCTGGTACTAGACATTAACTATTCAGTGATGACAATGTAGAGCCCCATCTACTGAGGTGCTGCCAGTTGGAGCCTGTGGTTTGAGTCAGGCCTGGAGAAGACAGCAGTGAGATAGCAATGGGTCCTTGGTTACTTGATTTGAGACATTTGAGCAAGTTTCTTGATCAGGTCTAGTCCGATGGATTTTTTTCCCAGTAAGCCCAGTAAATTACCTTTGTTATCCAGTACAGTAGCCACTAATCTCATGTGCTTATTGAACATTTGAAATATGGCTCCTCCAACTGAGATGTGCCATAAATGTAAAATACACACTGGATTTCAAACTTAGTACAACAAACATTTTTATATTGACCTCATGTTAAAATTGTAATGTTGAATTTAGACATAGTGGGTGTATTGGTCAGTTTGCATTCTTATCATAAAATATTGAGACTGGGTAGTTTACAAAGAACAGAAATGAATTTTTTTATAGTTCTGGTGGCTGAGAAGTTCAAGATCACGGCATCGCAGGTTTGCTTATCTGGTGAGAGCTACTCTCTGTTTCCAAGTTGACATCTTTTGCTGCAACCCCAGGAGGGGAGGAACACTGTATCTTCACAGGGCAGAAGGTGGAAGAGCAAGTTAGCTGAGAGCTGAGTGAAGCTTTTTATATAACTCTACCTCCTAGCACTATCACACTGGTCATTTAGTTTCAACACCTGAATTTCCGAGGGGACACATTTAAGCCATAGCACTGGGTCAATAACTATGCTATTAAAATTACTTTCGCCCATTTCTGAAATTACATAATCAGCTTGTATCTGTGGCCCTGGTTGTATTTCTATTAGAAAACAATGGCTTAATCCATTTTGAATTTTCTTGATGACATGTAATGTAAAGATTTTAAAACTTACACAATAACTTACTTTTCAAATCCCAGTTGGATAACACCAAGTTTCACTTTCATACTTTGAAAAGCCAGTTCTAAGTTAGAAATGATACATATATAAGCATCCGAGCTAGCGAAGTCCAAAGTCAAGTTAATGCTGTATGTGGTTTTTTATTGGTGACATTCTCCAAAGTTCTTTGGCTGATGGGCTTTATGTGTGAGGACTCTGAATGGCACAGGCTTTATTGTCTCTCAAAATATACAACTGTTTTGTGTACTTCTTATTTTCAAAGTCACTGCAATAGCCTAAAAGTGAGCTTAAATCCTTTCCCCCTTGGCTATAATATCAGTATGGTATCCAGCCTCCAAGATGGCCCCTAATGACTGGGCTGACTTGTATAAGCAATAGGATGCTGAGGCAATGATGGCATGTGAATTTGAAGCGTAGGTCATAAGAGACATTTGAGTTTCCCTCTTGCATTCTTTTGGCTAACTCACTTGGGAGAAAGCCAGCCACTGTGTTGTAAGGATACTCAAGCAGCCCTGTGAGGAGATCCATGGGATGAGTAACTGAGAAGGCAGGCCAGTAGCCATGTGGCTGAGCCATCTTGCCAGAAGATCCTCCAGCCACATAGAACCTTTTGAGACTAAAGCCCTGATGGACAACCTGACTTCAAGCTCATGAGGGACTTTGAGCCTGAACCTCCCAACTAAGCCACTCCAAAATCCTAGATTCATGAAAAAATGGTATATCTTTATTGTTTTAAACTGTGAAGTAGTAGGATCATTTTTTACATATTAATAGATAACTATTACAGTCACATTTTATATGATAAGAATCATCCTACAAATCATTTTTATTTTTCAAGAAAAACAACCCTCAAACTTGTTTCTTCTTGCTAAGTCACTTTCTCCTGTTGATTTTTCCACTGAAATACTTGCTATCCTATTTATATGGTTCCATCTAAGGTGTCTGAGATATGCCATCCTTTTTCTCTTTAAGCTCAAGAGGAGTTTGGGCTGTAAAAAGTGACTGGTTAGTTCTGAAGAGGCAAATGTCTGTTTTTAATGCTTTGCATTACTTGAATCATAGACAATTTCAGGCTTAAAAGGTCTTTTGGAGGTAAATGAGCCCAGTTCCTCCTCTAGATGCTTGGAAATTTTCTCCACCATTCCTTCCAGGGGTCACTCAGCCTACACTTAAGTATGGTGCTAGAGGACATCCACCTCTGACACTAGCTCTGTGGTAATGTGAGACTGCTCTAAATTTTAGAACAGGGTTGTTTATCCTGGGGACCTTGGATTCTGCTGCAATATATAAATAAACTACAGGTGTCCCTGAGCACCCTGAGATGATATTCATGCATGAGATTGCACTCCTGTGATTTTTTTTTTTACATGGAAAATTATTATGACTTTACTACTCAATGAGGTTAGTAGGTATTTTTAGAGCCAATATATAAGAAATTAGCTTATATTGAGTCAAAATAGATGTCTGCAACTTCTCCACTTCAGTTTTGGATCTTTACAGAGGCACATACAAAAAGAAAAACCCCTGTGTCCTTGTCTGGTTCCTATATTCTACTTCCATGCTCTTATTGGAAATCTTGATGTCTAGCTGCAGGCCCAGCTGTCCTAGTGTCTAGCATTAATGTAGACCTCAGACCCAAGGGGTTTAAGGATCCCCCGTTCAATGCACCAAGGTCCCCACCAAGTTGCTTAGTTGCTGTGTTGGCCCTGATTGTCACCTGACACCACAGTCCGCTTAGTATTGCTGGTCAATTTGGTCAGCTCAGTCACCACACAGGGCCTGGAGTGCCGGCTACGAGTCTATCACAGAAAATTGAACCCTGCATCCTGCTAAAATGTTTCACTGGGGTTAACTTCTGCCTGGCTTACAACTGTCTGTTGCCATTTCTTGGCTTTAGCTTTGCTTTACTGGTTTCATGATGCCTTACTTTTTTCAGGCAACAACCTCTCAAGGTAATCACCTACTACTACCTGTTATTTTCCTATGGAAATATGAGGCCCTGTTGTCTCCCAAGAACTAGACTAGATTTCCTTCCCTGTCATTAAAGCGATTTAACTTAATTGCAAAATCTGGTCCCTCCCATCATCATGGAAGTTAAACTTTATCTATCTATCTATCATATATCTATCTATATCTATCTATCTATCTATCTATCTATCTATCTATCTATCTATCTATCTATCTATCTATCACTATCTATCTTCTATTTGAGGCAGGGTCTCACTCTGTTGTGCAGGCCACAGTGCAGTGGTGCAAACATAGCTTACTGCGACCTTGACCTCATGGGCTCAAGTGATCCTCCCACCTCAGCCTCTTGAGTAGCTGGGACTACAGGCATGCACCACCACAAACGGATAATTTTTTAATTTTCTTGTGGAGATGGGATGTTGCTATGTTGCTCAGGCTGGTCTCGAACTCCTAGCTTCAAGTGATTCTCCTGCCTTGGCCTCCCAAAGTGTTGGGATTACAGGTGTGAGCCACTGCGCCCAGCCAAGTTAAACTTTAGAATCCTCACCAGCTATGGTATAATCTTTGTCAACAGTGTCAGGCCTCTGAGCCCAAGCCAAGCCATCATATCCCCTGTGACCTGCATGTATACATCCAGATGGCCTGAAGCAAGTGAAGAATCACAAAAGAAGTGAAAATGGCTGATTCCTGCCTTAACTGATGACATTCCACCATTGTGATTTGTTCCTGCCCCACCTTAACTGAGCAATTAACCTTGTGAAATTCCTTCTCCTGGCTCAGAAGCTCCCACACTGAGCCCCTTGTGATCCCCTCCCCTGCCTGCAAGAGAAAAACCCCCTTTGACTGTAATTTTCCACTACCCACCCAAATCCTATAAGACGGCCCCACCCATATCTCCCTTGGCTGACTCTTTTCGAACTCAGCCCACCTGCACCCAGGTGAAATAAATAGCCTTGTTGCTCACACAAAGCCTGTTTGGTGGTCTCTTCACACGGACACGTGTGACAAACAGGACCGTTTGTCAACCATTTGAATATAACTATTACGTGTGAATTTAATAAAACCATTTTCATCTAATCCTGTCATCCATAGAAAAAGTGTTCTAAATGATTTTTGAGATTTCTTAAGCTCCAAATGTCTGAATTCTTTCTAAATATTTCAACTATTATCCTACAACACCATCAACTTTGTTTCCACCCTACCTTTTCAGTGTCCCACTCATTAGCCCAAAGTAAATGACTATTTTCAAGTCACTTTTCACAGTTTTGAGTCCAGAGTCAGTGTTTTGTTGATTTTTGTAACCCAAATCTAACACAGTAGTACCTAAAACATCAGCATCTATTAAATGTTTATTGAAGAAAAGCATGTTGAGTTAACATTCAAGAGCCATTACGAGTATCTTTGAAAACAATTTAATATTCTTATTTTTAGAAATTCAACCCCCCATTTTTATTAATTATAAGAAAAAACTTTCTCCAAAATTTGTTAATGCCAAAAGAAACATAAAGTCTTTATTTCCTAAAGGGCCGTTTACCTGGAGATTTCTTTACATTTTAAGAAAATAGGACTAGGTCAGCCTTGGGAGAATTGTTTGCCATTTCAGAAGTGGATAACGACTTGGGAAGCTTGTTTGCTTGCTTGTTTTCCCTTTTCAAAGCTCTTCTGGTGGTCTATTTGCATAAGTATTTGAGTGCACTTTAATGCTTATACGAATGAAGATCAGACTCACAGAACTTGGATTTATTATAAATATGAAACATGTATAAAGATAAAATCTTAAGTAGAAACTGATTATCCTGAAATCCCAACTAAAATCATAATAAAAGGCTTTTTAAAAGTGAATTTTGCCTAAAGACTGCCTTTATCCAATTCCAGCACTATACTGACCCACAAAAGTGGGCCCATACAGACAGCAGATATGGGGGAAAAAAACACAACAGTCCATTGACTTAGACAATTACACTGAACTCTGCAGGGAGATGGGACCTAAATTTAAATTGAATTAGTCAAGACTCAAATGTATGCAATCGTTAAACAAATAAGCAAACACCTGTTGACAAATTTGGGTCATTCAGGGACTTAGAATTGGTCAGCTATAAAAAATAGAATAAAACCAAATGCATGCACAAAGAAATAGAACTAATATGTATTCAGTGACCCACGTCACCACACACTGAGCTAAAAGCTTTACATAACTGATGGTTTCCCAGCCTGTGGCATATTAATGCACTGGCCACATGGGTAAGGTTATAATTTAAAGCTCCCCATCAGGCTTCAAAACCACTAAAAGGTTATCTCTTCTAATGTTCCAACCATCCTAAAACATAGGCCATTGATTGGAACTGTGGTCTCTCTACCAGCAACCTCATCATTGCCTGGATACTCAGTAGAAAGGCAAACCTTGAGCCTCAGCCAAGGCTTATGGATCAGTGTGGAGTCCAGGAATCTGTGTTTCACAGGCCCTTAGTGCACGCTTAAGATCTAGAACCGCTGGTCGTCTGATTTCATGATCATTCTACAGATAAGAACTTTGAATTCAAGAGATGCTAAAAAAAAAATCCCGAAAGTCAGCCAGGCACAGTGGTTCATGCCTGTAATCCCAGAACTTTGGGAGGCCAAGGTGGGAGGATCACTTGAGCTCAGTAGTTTGAGATGAGCCTGGGCAACATAGTGACACCCCATCTCTACAAAATAAAATTGAAAATACATTAGCCAGTTGTGGTGGTGCACACCTGTAGTCCCAGCTACTCAGGAGGTTGAGCTGGGAGGATCACTTGAATTCAGGAGTTTGAGGATGTAGTAAGTCAGGATTGCACCACTAAACTCCAGCCAGGGCAATAGAGTGAGATTCTGTCTCAAACAATCAAAACAAAGAAACATAAAACCAAAAAATCCCAAGGTTAAGCAAATTAGTAAGAGATGTAGGTAGGTCATGAAACTGGATTTGATTTGGCCAGAAAATGTGAGCTCTTCTGATTTCACCACAAGGTCAACCAAAAAGAACTTAGGGTCTGTTAAAGAAACAATTTCTGCTTAGTAAGCATGAAATTATTCTTTTAATAATTTGATTAATGATTTTTAGTCATTATACTTACAGGCCAGGAATAAATTCAAACAGAGCAAAGTAGGGCATAAGAATAAATTATAGTGCTAAGTAGGTTTTGTGTCATTTCAGAATGCAGTCTCTTCACTCTGGCTAGCTTGCTTGCTAATTACTTAGTGTAATGCTCCATCTTCACAATGCATGTGCTTATCATATATTCTTAGTTATGACTTCAGTGGAAGGGAACTTACCACTCATTTTATGTCAGTTTTGTATGAATCTTGTATACTCCAACTACAATAAAAATGAGAGATGAATAATGATATTAAATCTGAGTGGTGGGCTGGCTAGACAGTATTTAAATGTATCTCTGAGACAACATTTTGTTAACAGTATACTAAGCAAGATTCACATCTTCTTGAATCTTAAGAGCACACACCAGAATAATTATACTCTTTGTTCCCAAAGGACTATCATTATGTAACTACTATTAATGATGTAAGTATACAGTTAACAGACTTATAATGATATAAGTATATATGCTTGTATAGAGTTATAAAATATAAGTGTGTGACTAGTGTAAGTATATAATTATTGCTTGCATGGCCTTCTTTTATGTTATCTATTTCATTATTTATTTTCTTAGAGTAAGGAACATCTTGTTATTTTAATCATGCATTATTTAGGTTAAATATGGGAGATATTTAGGAGACGGAAGCCAATACTGAGCACCATGAACAGAAAGCAAACAAAAGTGAAAACCAGCAGAATGAGGGCTGATAAACAAAAAATATGAACACACATTCCAAAACTTCAGACAGTTGCAAAAAGGGAAAGTGTCAAGCCCTAATAGTTTTGCATTGACAAAGGTCCTGGGAATTTGACCAGCTTGTAGAGGATTGTATAGAAAGAGTAAGTAGGTGAATTAAATAAAAAAATCATTAAAAAAAACAATGAAGAGCGGCGGAGGTTACCTATCTGTCTCTGAAGCATAAGCAATAACAATTATTAGGGCTTGCCACTTTTCAGGACTTGCTAAATCAAGAGAATGCACTTTTGGAGACCAAGGTGGGTGGATTGCTGGAGTCCAGGAGTTTGAGGCGAGCTGGGGCAACATGGAGAAACCCTGTGTTTACAAAAAATACAAAAATTAACCAGGAGTGGAGACATGCACCTGTAATCCCAGCTAACTGGGAGGCTGAGACGGGAGACTCTCC
This sequence comes from Colobus angolensis palliatus, assembly GCF_000951035.1. Lineage (NCBI taxonomy): Eukaryota > Metazoa > Chordata > Mammalia > Primates > Cercopithecidae > Colobus > Colobus angolensis. The sequence continues at coordinate 2,971,452 of NW_012117866.1, read as the reverse complement.
TGAGCCCAGGAGGCAGGGTGCAGTGAGCTGTGATTGCACCACTTTGCTCCAGCCTGGGCAACAGAGTGAGACCCTATCTCAAACAAAACAAAACAAAACAAAATAAAACAAAAATAATACCAAAAAAAAATCAAGAGAATGATGCTCTGAAATCAGAAGTTATCTCCTCTATAACAGGAGATGACAGTCTTCATGTTTGGACAGATGGATGAATCTAGTATGGGCTTTTAAGAAAATCTCAGAGGAGAGAGTAAATCCCAGATTCTTAAAAAAAAAAAAAAAGAAAAAAAAGAAAAAAGTCACACACTGACCCAAAGAAGTCTCCCTCCTGCCACAACCCCTCCCTGAGCAACACACACACAGGATTGGATAAAGCCAGAAAATACTACATCCGGCTTTCAAATCGCTTTAACAGAGGACAAGTTTGAGCTGCACTGCGTGTGTGCATGTGTCTTTGTTTGTGTGTATTCTCATCCTAAGGACTGAGTCTAAGAATCAATAGTGTTCTTTCGTGATTTTTGGTTTTTGTTTTAGAGACACGTCTCACTATATTGCCCGAGCTGGTCATGAACTCCTGGGCTAAAACCATCCTCTTGCCGCAGCCTCTGGAGCAGCTGGGACTACAGGTGCACACCACTACCCCTGGCAAGAATCAACAGTGTTCTTAATGAAAGATGAGAGCAATGGGAATGAAAGAAAATATCAATACTGTAATTTAAAAAAATTCCTGTGCTTAAACATGAAAAGTATATATACAATTAGTAGGTCCACTGAATTCTTGACAAAATTAACAAAAATAGATGCACATTCTTTATGAATCTTTTCAAAAACTGAAGTAAAAAGAAAGGCAATGCCTCAAATATCAAGTAAAGTAAACAGGTTTATGACAGTATGAAATGAAGCTGGCCTCTCCCTGTAATCCATAAACAGCAAAAATATCAGAAGAAAAAAATCAATGTACAGGACTTTGATGAAAGAACTTTGCATAGCCAAGGTACATGTGAATGCAATAGAGACATACTAATTCAGAGAATAAAAGGATTAAATATAGTTCATTCACCAGGAACCATTTGTTTTTCCCCTTAAAAGCATATTGATTTGAGCATTAATAACAGATAAAACACTTTGCTGAAGAATAAAGCTACAAGAATAAAGCTACACAGCAGCAACGTGGCAATAGATACCTGACACAAGAAGTGAATCATATCATGACTGAATGTAAGGGTGGGGAAGCAATTTAAAATAGCCACACCAAGGAGAGAGGTAGACCGAGGTTGGGCACACACAGAAGAGAAAGGTAATGTAATGCCAGAGGCAGAGATTGAAGTCATGTAGCACAAGTCAAGGAATTCCATCAAGCCACCAGACTCTGGAACAGGCAAAGAACAAATTCTCCCCCTACAGCCTTAGAGGGGAGGGTGGCCCTGCCAGCAACTTGATTTTAGCTCAGTGATGCTGATTTTGTACTTGTAAACTTCAGAACTGGAGGGAATAAATGTGTCTTGTTTTAAGCCACTGAATTTGTGGTAATATGTAACAGCAGCCACCATCATAGAAGGTTATTAAATGTATGTTGAATATATTATCTCAATGCATGTAAGAAACTTGAAGCATACCACCACTTTATTCTCCATTTTTTTTTTTTTTTTTTTTTTGAGACGGTTTTGCTCTGTTGCCCCAAGCTGGAGTGCAGTAGTATGATCATAGCTCACTGCAGCCTCAAGTTCTTGGACTTGGGTGATTCTCCAGCCTAAGTAGCCAGGATGATAGGTGCATCCATCACACCCAGCTAATTAAAAATACATTTTTTAAAGATATGGTCTAGCTGTGTTGTCCAGTCTAGTCTTGAACTCCTGGTTCAAATAAGCCTCTCAAGCAGCTGGAACTATGGGCATGTGCCACCATGCCTAGTCCACTTTATTCTTGATGAGGCTAAACAGAAAAATCTAAGTGGGGAGTTGCTTGTGAGCTTTAGTAAAATCTATGTGGACATTGATGGACATCACAGGTGCTGGGGAGACCTTTGTTAGGCAAAGTGGCCTCTGTGCTCTTGGAAACAGGCAAGGGCAGTGTCATCATGGACATTGGCATCAGTGGTGATGGTATCATCACTGGGAAGTACTGAGGATCTTTGGAGGGTATCGGTTACAGAGCAGGAACCTCAGTATTTTCAGCATTAGGAAACCTCACCACAGCTAACTCAAGGAGGATCCAAGTGGATGTGCTCTAAAAGCCAGCAGGACTAGCTTACCAATCACACGGGAACACTTTACTCAGGATGACAAGAATTACTGGGTGATAGGCAACAGGAACTAGATTTCCTACAGTGTGGGAGGGGAAGGAGCAGAGAAATAGGATGTTGTAACTCTGTGTTCCTAAGTTTATTTCCAGTTTGTTCTGTTCCAGTATCAGTTATCTATTGCCATGCTGCTGCTGCATAACAAACAACCACATGGCTCAGGGGAAGACAAGAGTGTGTATTACTTACCTATCTGGAGCCAGCAGGGAGTCAGCGAGGTGGTTCTGTGGAGGTCAGCTGAGCTTACTCATAACCATAGACAGGTTTCCTTATTGACTGGCTTTGCAGTGCTGCAGATTCCTCTAATCTTTGAGTAGACCAGTACTGGGACTCAGAAAATGATACCCCAAAACAAAGGCCTCAGAGGCAGCCTCAAAAGCAAAAGTTTCTCTCTGACCTCCTCTTGCCCTCCTATCTCTCAGTTCCATCCTCCCGACAGGCATCATAAAAACTAGAATTTCTCTTCCACAAGGCAGGTCCTAGAAACCAGAACCCTCTTTCCCAACAGCCAGCCACAAAACCTAAAAATAGGACTTTTGTTTCACCTGTTTGTGTAGAAACAGGTCACAAAGAATCATCCGACCTACCTGGTTTGACTGCAGGTCCTAAGACCCCCATTCCAGAGAGGGTCCCACTCCATACCCAGGTACTGCTCAGAGAGGCCAAGAAGAATTCAGACAGACAGGCCTTGCTGGGTTTCCCCATTCAGCTGATTAGCACTAGGTTAGACCCTTTTGGTCCAATCCTATTTCTACATGGCTGTCCATACTTTGTTGAACCTAAGCATAAAAATGGTCAACTTCCCCTGTATCTTTGCATCTTCGTTCTAAAGGCTCCTGTGTACACATTAATAACTTCGTATTTTTTTTTTCTATTAGTCTGCCTCTTGTCAGTGATTTTTTTTCAGTGAAGTGTCAGAGGGCAAAGGGAAAATATTTTCTTAGCCCTTTGTTATGGTTTGACTGTGTTCCCACCCAAACTTTATCTTGAATTGTAACTCCCACAATCCCCACGTGTCACAGGAGGGACCTGGTGGGAGGTAACTGAATCACGGGGGCAGGTTTTTCCCATGCTGTTCTCGTGATAGTGAATAAGTCTCATGAGAGCTGATGGTTTCATAAAGGGCAGTTCCCTTGTACATGCTCTCTTGCCTACTGCCATGTAAGATGTGCCTTTGCTCCTCCTTCACCTTCCGCCATGATTGTAAGGGACCATATGGAACCATAAGTCCATTAAACCTCTTTTTCTTTATAAATTACCCAGACTTGGATATTTCTTCATGGTAGTATGAAAATGGACTAATACATCTTTCATTAGGTTGGACATATTCTTATACCATTTGCAGAGATACAAAAGAGAACTCCAGTCTGTTCAGGCAAGAACTTGCCAATGTTCCACTTGCATAGAGGCTGGTAACATATCTCATTTGCCAAAGTAAGTCACGTGGCAGAGACCAGAGACCAGAGTTAGAAAGAACACCCTGACCACAGAGTAGAGCCACATAGCTACATAATAAAGACAAGGACATAGGGAAGGGTGAGAAGTTGGGGATAAGGAAGCAACCTACTACCTGTGGGTTAAATATTAAATATTACACTGGATTGGATAGTTAGTTTCCCTGAATTTAATAGTTGCTTATATTGCCTAATGTAATAAATTACATTATTTGCTATTAAATATATTTATTACATATTTAATACATTCATTTACATCCATCTTTCTGTTTTAACATGAAAGTTATTTCTTGATGTTTGTTTTATCTCTATTGCTATGGTCTAAATGTCTATGTCCCTCCTACCAAAATGCATATATTGAAATCCTAACTCCCAAAGTGATGGCATTAGGAGTTGGTCCTTTGGGAGGTGATGAGATCATGAGGGTAGAGCCTCATGAATGGGATTAGTGCCCTTATAAAAGAGACCCCAGAGAGCCCCCTCACCCCTTCCACCATGTGAAGACACAGAGAAAAGGCACTATGAACCAGGAAGTGGGTCTTCACCAGACATTAAATCTGCCACACTTTGATCTTGGACTTCCAGCCTCCAGAACTGTGAGAAATGTCTGTTGTTTATAAGCCACCCAGGCTATGGAATTCTGTTACAGCAGCCTGAACAGACTAAGACATCTACCTTCACTCTTTGTATGTCAAAATTGACTGAATTTCCTGAAGAAACAAGTATATATTATTAGTGTCTTCAGTTTTGCCAGTAAACAATGTCATACGTCACCTAAGAAGCCACCAAAACATTTTATGAGCTAATTCACTCTGTATGATTTATTTGTAGAAATCCCTCTTAAGTAAGGTAGACTCTTGTAGGAGCTCGAAGCCACAGTTTAACTTCCGTAAGGGTGCTTGTCCCCTTTTTTCTCACTAGAGTAACTCATCCATTAATGCTGTCCTTTTATAAGCTTTTCCTAATGGTTTTCCAGGTTGGTTAAAACGAGCTATGTCCTGATTTCTCATTGCTCAGTGTACTTTTCTCCCCTATTATCTGTTTCATTTAAATATTTCACATATTCAGTCCTCTGCCTTGTATGTACAGTGATAACACAAATGTTCAGATTTATAGAACATCTAATCTGGACTGGCTACTATGTTGAATGCTGACATCTGGATAAGGTTGCCAGATTAAATACAAGATGCCATATTAAATTAGAACTTCAGAGAAACAATGAACATATTTAAAATCAAAGTATGGTTCAAATACTGTATGGGGTATACCTATACTAAAAAATAAAATAATTATTTCCCGAAATTCAAATTTCACTCAATCCTGTACTTCTATTTGCCAAATCTGACAATGCTAGATTTGTAACAAGAAGCTGGCATAATCTCTGCCTTCCCAGACTTCATCATATTATAGATTTAACGGGAACACAAACAGATAATAACAAGATTTTTTTAAGTAGAAAAAAAGGTGCAGTAAAAAATGTGTTTGGGGATATTTAACAGGGACCCATAGCCATCTTGCAGTTTTGGGACAGGCTTCCTCTCCTCCATACCTACTTGTTAAAATAGTTAGCATGTTATGCTAGAATTGTTATACTACACTAGAATTGCATTTACTGTAGGCAAGCAAGGTATTTCTGAGACACGGGGGTGTTATGAAGAAGCAGGTTTTTCTGCATACAAGTTATAGAAACATGCAGCCTCAGGCAGCATCATTAAAGTGCAGTGCTGCGTCAGTATGGGCAACCCTCCCATCTGCCAGGTAAGCCTGTCTTTGCTGTGTGAGAAGGATTCATTTGGGGTGTCTGCTGTAAGGTGGACCATGTGGGCACCTTTGCAAATGGCTAAGAAGTCTGTTAAGCTACTTAGAAGAAAGCAGTTACTCATCCCAGCCTCCCCTGCTCCAGCATGTGTATACATGGACATACCCATGTGCACACAGAGACACATGCACACTCTTCCCCCATACAGTTACTCTCATCCAAGTTAAGTAGGAGGGAGAGCTGGACTGAGAAGTTTATACAAGTTGATCCCAAAGTAACTGTAATCATAAAAAATGGTTGCAACAAACTGATCGTAATCACAAAAATTGGTGGTAAGCTAGGCAAGGACCCTCCCCTAATGAACCAATAGAGTGGTCTAAGGTAGTGTTTCTCAAACTCGAACCACTTTGTGTTCTTTAGAGAAACAGAGCTAATAGGATCTACGTATCTATATCTACATATTTTAGATGCCTAATGTGTGTGTGTGTACATATATTTAGAATACACACACACATAAAGAGAGTTATTATAAGATATTGGCTCATGCAATTATGGAGGCTGAGAAGGCCCACAATCTGCCTTCTGCAGCCTGGAGACCCAGGAAAGCTGGTGATGTTGTTTGAAGGTATGAGAACCCAAGAGCCAATGGTGTAGATTCCAGTCTGGGTCTGAAAGCCTGAGAACCAGGAGTACCCGGGGCTCAAAGATTTGAAGACTGATGTCCCAGCTCAAGCAGCCAGGCAAAGGGAAGGAGAATCCAACCTTTCTCTGCCTTTTTGTTCTAGATACTGTCAATGGACTGGATGGTGCCTCACTACACTGGGGAGTATGTGTGTTCTTTATCAGCTTACCATGTCAAATGCTAAAGTACTGTGGAAATACCCTCACAGACACACCCAGAAATAATGTTTACCATTTATGTAGGCATAAAGTGGCCCAGTCAGGTTGACACATGAAGTTAACCACTGTGGTATGAAGAGGGGCGTGCTGATTCAGCAGGTCTGAGTGAAGTCTGAGTCACTGTATTTCTAGCATGCTTCTGGGAGATGCTGATGGAGCGCGTCTGGGGACCTCACTTTCAGTAGCAGGGTCCTAACCTGAGGTTTTTGGCCTAGCCATTTCTATACCATCCTTCTGCACCATTAAAGATCTATAAACACAGATGGTGGAGTGGAATGTTGAGGTGACTCTCCATGGGAAAGAGCCAGACCTTTATTGAGATGCTGGGAGGTCTGGTCTGGCCCTAGATTTAGCTTACTGAGTTGTCAGATCCTGGTCTACTGACTTCTGCCTCACATCCCAAATGGCAGAGGCTATGTGGGGTGATGGAGAAGCCTTTAATCCCGCATCAGGAACCGAGTTTGTTGGTGTATGGATTGGCCAGCTTGTCTTCAATTAAATCCATTAATTCAGTACCTTTTAGGTGCCTGTGGGTGCCAGGCATGAAGAGGTGGACACTGCTTAACCATTGCAGGCTAAGCTACGTATGAAGTCATGCAGAGGAGATCAAAGGGTCTCACCAGATGACTCATCTCACAGATGGTGCATCTGAGTTCCAGACGCATCATGGGGCTTTCTTAGTGTCACACAGTTGGCTCTGGCCAGGACTGGGACCCTGATTTCTCAACGGAGAATCCAGTGCTCCTTCCTTCTCCTCCAGGAGCCAATTAAAACCACAGACAGCACAGTGGAGAGCTTTTAGTTGGAGTCTGGCCCCGAATTAAACTTTCCCAGCTGGTATTTTCATACCAGCCCTCAGGATCTAGTTCATTTTCTCGATGGTGTTTACATTCCCATTACACAGTATTAATCACAGAAATATTTCTTGCCATGAAAGACTCTAATTAATTTCCCGTGCTTCTTTGGTGTGTTAAACTTTAAGCCATTGCATACCTTGGGGTCCACCGACATCTTTAAAATATCCTCCAAGTTGGAAGCTTACATGTGGAAGGTACAAATAAACCAACTGCAGCCCAGATTAGCCTGAAGGATGATTTTGGTTCACAGAAAAATAAACCATGATTTAACAACCTTGTCTGATCTTGCATGAGCAAGTCACAGTGCTCGAATATGCCTGGGCAGGAGGCTGTCTTATAATGATGAATTATGGATGAAAAACCTACACATTTTCTGCTGAATCTGGGGAGCATGAATGCCCACTTCAGAAGGCTGGGAATTTCCCTTATGTGCATCCATTTTGAGGGATAAAATGAATCACTAAAATGCATGAATAATTCGACCAACATGAAATTAGTACTATTCGCCGTACATCACGAAGTTTGGGTGAAGTACTCGGCAGAGAGGCCAATTATATGAGGAGGGGTAAAGAATTATGGCTTTCAAAATGCTTAGTTGTCTAAAGGCCAAAGATATATTTTTTTAAATCTTTATTCCTGAATGTCATCTCATGCATAGAGAAGAGTATAACATCAAATTTGATGATAAGCCTCAAGTATCTTGGAAGATGAATTGGATAGCTGGAAAAATTGGAACAAAATTCCATCCCTTGGGGGACATATTTCTAACTTCCTGGGGACCTTAATTTATGGTGAATTCACACATTATACAATTTTACTATTTCAGCAAACCAGGGCGTGCCAAATCAGATAGACTTATTCATGCTTAGGAAAATAAGAGATAAGAATGAAGTATCTGCCTTCCCCAAAATTTTGCATGCAGAGCCCATCAATCTATCCATCTATCTATTATCTATCATCTGTGTATTATCTATTAATCTATCTAATATCTATCTATCTACCTACCTATCTTGAAACAAATTACCTGTGTGTTAAACAAGCACATCTGAACTTGTCCTGATTTGTTTTGTTTTGTTTTCTTTTGTTTGAGACAGAGTCTTACTCTGTCTCCCAGGGTGGAGCACAGTGGTGTGATTTTGGCACATGCAACCTCTACTTCCTGCACTCAAGCAATTCTCCTGCCTCAAGTGATTCTCCTGCCTCAGTCTCCCGAGTAGCTGGGATTACAGGTGCCCGCCACCATGCCTGGCTATTTTTTGTATTTTTAGTAGAGACGGGGTTTTGCCATGTTGGGCAGGCTAGTCTCAAACTCCTGACCTCAAGTGATCCGCTGCCTTGGCCTCCCACAGTGCTGGGATTATAGGTGTAAGCCACTGTGCTCAGCCTTGCCCTGATTTTGAATGAACAATTTCTGTGGCTAGTTTGATAAATCCCATGTAAATCACTAATATACAGAAGGTTTACAATAGTATTAGTTCTCTTTCCTTTTCTATTGAGACAGGAGTCTTTGTATTATATAACTTTATGGATGGAAGGAATATTGAAAATTAGTTGTTCAACTATCTCATGAAAAAGCAAAACAGAACAGTTTAGGTGCAGTGGCTCACTCCTGTAATTCCAGCACCTTGGAAGGCCAAGGAGGGAGGATAGCCTGAGCCCAGGAGTTTGAGACCAACGGGGCAACATGGTGATACCCAATCTTTACAAAGAATTAAAGAATTACCTGGATGTGGTAGCACGTACTTATAGTCCTAGCTATTTGGTAGGCTGAGGCAAGAGGATGGCTTTGAGCCTAGGTGTTTGAGGCTGCAGTGAGTTATGATCACATCATTGCATTCCAGCCTGGGGAATAGAGGGAGACCTTGTCTCAAAATAAATAAGTAAATAAATAAATTAAAACCAAAGTAAGACACAAGAAAAAAAAAAAAAAAACCTTTGGAGCAGATATGTTTGTTATAATCAATTACTTTAAGGGTATGTCAACAGAGATAACCTCAAATTAATGAGTCTGAGAAAATAAGTAATTTATGGAATTCAAGCTGGTCCCCTTCCCCAATCTATTTTCTCTCAACCCAACCACCATATTTTCCTTTGCTTCAAGTAAAATATATAAAGTGACTCTCTCACCACAGGGCCCTTGCATATGCTTTTAACTTCTACCTGAAATGCTCTATCTCTGTATCTTAGCATGGCTCCTTCTTTGTCCTTCAACTATTAGCTTCATCCGATTTTGTACTTGTGTATTTGTTTAAATAGTTTTTTTTTTATTATACTTTAAGTTCTAGGGTACATGTGCATAATGTGCAGGTTTGTTACATATGTATACTTGTGCCATGTTGGTGTGCTGCACCCATCAACTCGTCAGCACCCATCAATTCATCATTTATATCAGGTATAACTCCCCAATGCAATCCCTCCCCCCTCCCTAAATAGTTTTTTATACAGTTTTCCCCTTCCTTCCTTCCTTCCTTCCTTCCTTCCTTCCTTCCTTCCTTCCTTCCTTCCTTCCTTCCTCCCTCCCTCCCTCCCTCTCTCTCTCTCTCTCTCTCTCCCTCTCTCTGTCTCTCTTTCTTTCTTTCAACAGGGTCTTCCTCTATTGCCCAGGTTGAATTGCAGTGCCAATGGCATGATCACTGCTCACTGCAGCCTCAACGTCCTGGGCCCACGATCCTCCCACTTTAGCTCCCCAAGTAGCTGAGACCAAAGAAAGGCAGGTATCATCACAGCTTGCTAATTTTAATTATTTTTTTTAGCCTGGGATCTCATTATGTTACCCCAGCTGGTCTTGAACTCTTGGGCTCAAGTGATCCTCCCACCTTGGCCTCCCACAGTGCTGTGATTACAGGCATAAACCACTGTGCCCAGCCTGTTTAAATAGTTACATTTCGACTCCCAGTAAGCTATAAGCACAAGGAAAGAAGAAATAGCAAATCTCAGGGTTACTGCAGTATACCTAGTACAGAGCCTGCTGCCTGGCAAATAGTAGGCACTTGCTAGATATTCGTTATATAAATAAATGAATTGCTTTTGATCTTTATTTACCTTCCTAGGTTCCATTGAATAGAGTCATTCTACTTATTCAGTCCATGGCAGAGCATGTCTTAAGATATCCCCAGAAATGTATTCTCTGTTTAGAATCTGGTCCCCAGTGCTGCTGGGGCAGTCCAGACAAGCCAGGACATGTACCATACTCTTGCTGCAGTAGCATCAGAGCTTCCACTGGAGCCTACACATCTCAGGTGATTAAATAGCAATCATAATATGCTGGAGCCTATTCCAGCCTTGGGTGGGTGTAACCCCAGGGGGAAGCTCTGGAGAGGGCAGGAGGATTAGCTAACTACAGGATAATTTCCTCGGTAATGTGTACTGAGGACACACATACGTAGGTGGACAAGGGAAGTCTGATGAGTCACAAAGACCTGGCACAGACTGTAAAAGCACAGAGAGAAAACCTAAACTCCATCCAGGGTGGCATGGAAGCCATCTTGGGACATTAATTAGAAAGCTGAAAGCAGACAGGAAATCAGGAAGTGGAGGAACTGAAGAAACCACAGAGGTGGAGGTAGTGCTGGTGGCAAGAGATTCAAGAAATTAAAAGAGAAAGAGAAGGAAGAGGAAGAGGAGGAGGAGGAGCAGAAGGAGGGAGGCAATGATTCAAGGTAATTTGCTTACAAGCAGCTATTCAAGTGAGACAACACAATTTGGCATCCTATGGGTGCAGAGCAGTGATACCCCTTTCTCCTGGGGTTATGTATGGTTTCCTGAAATGAAGAAGATGAGAAGTCCCATGGCTAAATGTATGCAGCATGCTGAGTTGTTAGAAACATTTCCAGCTTAGATATTTATTTCTATGCAGAGTTACCAACACTGTTGTCCAATATGGAAATAACAAAAGAACCAGCAAGACTTAGAACTTGTTGTTTGCACTCATAATCTTGGCATGTAAAGTTCAAGCAGAGTCAAAATTGTGGGCTTCATTTATTAGTTGATTTTTCAACAAACGGTTATATAAATCACATTCTATATCCTTGGTACCATTAGGCACTGGGGGTGAAAGAAAGAAGGAAAGAGAGAGAGAGAGAGAGACACAGAGAGAGAGAGAGAAGAAAGAAAGAAAGAAAGAAAGAAAGAAAGAAAGAAAGAAAGAAAGAAAGAAAGAAAGAAAGAGAAAGAGAAAGAAAGAAAGAGAAAG